>NW_004524677.1:1790109-1793682 GCF_000260255.1 Octodon degus
CCATGGACTCTTTCTCCTCTACCAGGCCCCTCTACCATGATACCTGCCTTGGAATCAGCTGACTATGAGCTGAAACCTCTATCAGTTGTGATCCAAAATAAACCCTTCTTCCTTAGAGTTGATGAGAAAGTGACTGGGAAAAGAGGGAAGAGTTCTTTTATCTATTTATGTATCTATTTATTTTAGTACCAGGGATTGAACTCAAAACCTTGGGCTTGCTAGGCAGATGCTTATGCTGCTAAGCTATCTCCCCGATCCTCCTATATTTTTTAAAAAAGGAAAGAAGATAAAATTTTTAAAGTATGTTCCCATGCATTTAATATCACAGTCTACCAATTATCAGCTGAATGGAGAATGAGGACTTTCAGAATAAAGAATTTGTACAGAGTTAGAATGTGCACACAGTAAACCATGCCATCCAAAATACAATGACTAATTGTTTTGTACTGTGTTTACTACACTGCTGAATGGTGGAATGATTTTGTGATATGTCTGAACTTTAGGAAGACAATGTTCAAGATTCTTGTAAAGTTGTTGTCACCAAGGTGGGGAAATGTAGGTTTATGTATTGGTCTTGGGTAAGTGGATAGAAAATATAGTTACTAAGATATAGAATACAGGAGAAAGATTAGGAAGTGAGAAATACAGTTATTTCCATCTTGTATGATATTTATGGGCTATTCTAGTGAAGATATATAAGAAGCAATTTCTACTTTTTAACTTAAGAACTACCCCTGGCTGGAAGGAAAAAAATACATTACAGGGCCTGGGAGATGGCTCAGTAGAATAAGTGCTTGCCTGGCAAGCACAGGGTCCTGAGTTCAATCCCTGGGACCACAAAAAAAAATTACAAAAGCCAAGGAAAGAAGTACCAATTTGATGCATGAACTAAATAAATATTTATTTATCTGTGTCTTTATTTATTTAAAGTCTAAACTTGAAGATGTTCTACTACTGAATAAACCACCTACACACAAAAAAAAGAAATCCTCCATTCTCGTTGAGCTTATATTCTAGTGGAAGAGGTAAGCAGTAATTACAGCAAACCAGTTTATTACTGAGGTATGATAGGAGATGGTATGAGCTATGGGAATAAACAAAGCAGGATGTGGGTACTGGGAAATATGACAAGGTTAGAATGTGCTACTTGGAATAGTGTCGTAGTTGGTGGAAAGGTTCCTGAAAAGATCAGATGCAGCTTATTTATCAGAGAAATGTGTGCAAAGGAGCTAAATTAAAAAGAAAGAGCATTACTTCTAAAGTTCTGTAATTACTATGAACATATATAATCATACACATTTATTGCACAGTAATTCCATTCTGACTTAAGTTAGGTATTTTGCACCCTTATTGTAGTTACCACATCATTTCAAGCAGGAATTATCTCCAGATGTCCCTCTCCTCTACTCCTTATATCCCTGGGAGCAACTACTTTTCTCTTATAATAGACAATGTTGGGAAGGAAGGAATGGAGAAAGAAAAGGAAGGAGGGGAAACACAGAATAGGAACAAATTAAAATATCTCAAAAATTCTGTTTTTCTTAAACCAGAATTCACATCAATATGAGTCACCACTCCTCTAAAGCTGACATAGTGATGGGATCTATGAGTTTTCTCCAGGGTCTCAGGTTGGGTCACACTTTACACTGTGCCCATGAAACACTGTTCTATTCTGGAAAAACATAGTTTAACAAGTACATTTTTTTATCATAATGGGCATCAGATTCCTCACTCTCTCACCTCCTTCTCTTTTGAGGAATTCACCTTCTGCAACTCCAGTCATATGGAGTCTTTTGTGATCTATCTAAGGCAGATCAGTCTTCTGTGTCTGTTTTACAAGTTGTGGAGTCACCCAAAATGTTTCTGGATTTCTTGTGCACTTTGTGAACTTAAGCCTGTTTCTTTGGCAGGTTGTTGTTTGCTTGCTTGCTTGCTTGCTTGCTTGATTGATTGATTGATTGTATTTGTGGGAATAGAGTGCCATCTTTTTGGTGACAGCTGCAAATAAGTGAATTAAAGATACCTAGAAGGCAGCTATTCTCCTGGCCACATGAAGAGAAATTGTAGAAGAGCTACTAAAGCCAAGTGGAGGCAAGTAGAGACTAAAGATGATAGAAAAGAGGAAGCATTTGGAAGAATTTTTTTTTTCTTTTTGGCAGAACCAGGGATTGAACTCAGCCCCCTGTGCTTGCCAGGTAAGTGCTTATTCCACTGAGCCATTTCCCCAGCCCCTGGAAGGTATTGAATAAAAGAGGCTTGAGGCACTGAATTGAGCCAAAGAGAATCTTCCCGGCGCACTCCATAGTTGTGGCAGTTGTGTGATTCCTACTTTTGTAAATAATGTCTCACTTTTCCATATGATAATGTGCACTACTATCTCAGAGAAAATACAGAAAAAAAAAATATATATATATTCTTAGCACGAAAATTGATAACACTGTATGTCATGAAGAGCAATGTGTAAGTTGGAGGGAGATAGGTTTGGGGCTTAATATAGAAAAGTGTGTGGAACCAGAGCAGCCCTTTGAACTAGATCAGAGTTGCAGGACAGCCTAGGTGCTGACAGTGGTGCTGCTCTAGCTTGGATCTGGAATTTCCCCTAGGGGACCACGTGTTAAGGCTTGGTCTGCAGCTCACTGCTGAGGAGAAACGGAAACTCTAAGAGACAGTGGCCACTGAAAGGCTTTGGTTTCCTGGAATTGTGTCATCAAAGGAATTTGGGAAACCCAGTCCTTTCACCTTTGTTTTTTTCTCCTTCTTTGGCTGTGCAGTCACACCGCAGGGAGCCATTGAGGCCACTACTTGTGACAGTCATGATCCACTGCCATGCCTCAGGCCCAAGCAGCAGGGCCAATGGATCACAGATGGAGATCTCCAAATATAGGAGCCTCTTTCTAACCTGAGGATCTCTGGCCTTTTGTAGTAATGACAGAAAGTTGATGAACCGTTACAGCGGAGCCACCCTTTGAATAGAGAGGAATGGGTAGCAGTTCTCTTAAATGTCTTTAAACTCTCAGGTTCTGTAATCTTCCAGAAAATGAATACTCAGTGGAGGGTATCACTGGAGAAATACTATTCATCAAAATTTATTTTCATGCAATTCTTAGGCTGAGACACAGGAAAAGAAAACTGTTGAAGGAGATCTATAATGATAAGCAAGCTAACTTCCCACTGCAGTAACAGATTTCTGAATAGATCAAAGGAAACTTATCAGGTGGTAAATTATAAAACTGCTTCAATAAAAAAATGAAAGTATGTGATCTCTTTCAGGAAAATATGATGATGAACAAAGAGTAGCAGTAGTTTTAGGAAGTAAAATGAAGTTTTTAAGTATGTATCTACATCTCCAGATTCTCAAATGTGACTTTTGTAATTATTTATGACAGAGTACCATATTTCATTCCATCAAAAAAGTACTTTAGAAATAATCCAAATTTGCTTTTAAGTAAGATATTAGTGCCTCATTTATTATCTTTGTATGCTTAATATGTAATTTCATATAAATTTTATTTAGTACATGTTTGCAATACATAACTTTTACAGGGCTGGCCAAATACCTCAGAGGATTAAAGC
>NW_004524677.1:1793782-1795082 GCF_000260255.1 Octodon degus
AACACTGGTATGGACAATAAAAATAAAAATCTGACTTCATAAAGTCATTTTAAAAGAATAAAACACTAAGAGGTTTGTCAGTCACCTAGGCAGAAGTCACGGATTCCCTAGCATTATGTGATACTAGTTTTGCTAATCTTACAATAGGACATTCTAGCTTTTAAACCAAATATTACTCTATATGTTAATGAAACTGGTCCAGTAAGATAAAATTATTCTAGAGCCAGCCAGATAGCTCAGCAGACTAAAGTGCCAGCTTAGGCAGGTGCAGGGGCTGGGGTTCAATCCCTGCTGTGCCGTGCCAGCCCCACCCTCAGCGGAGCGCTGAGCCAGTAATTGAGCCTGGGCGTGGTGGCAGTGTACCTGTAATCCCAGCGCTTGGGGGGCTCAAAACAGGAGGATCACCATGAGTCTAATCTACACAGCGAGACCCTGTAGACCTTGTATTAAATACATCAAAAAATAAACAAAATAAAATTAGTCCAATATTAAATCAAAAGTGGTTGACAAAATGTATGCAGTCAGAAGTGTCACATGAATACACTCTGATCACAATGCAGGACACAGAAATTAAACTGACCACTTGTCTACCTTCACCATGAGTAAGGACACACCTCATATCTCAGTCAGAAGGGTATCTTCTACTGTGTGATAAATACACACAGGTAATTTTATCTTTCACTCATCCCCAAAATAATTGGAATCTCAAGCCTTATAAGTTATTACTGAACTCATAGCCAATAATGATTTTCGGTCTCATGATACTGATTTCTTGAATAGAGACACAAACTTTGGTAAATCACTTAGTTCTTGTCCACCTAAAGTAACCCAAGAATCATATGCAGATAAACAAAAGCAGTTAGCTCCTTTCATGTACTCTCAGATTTATATTGATTTCCTGATTTAAAAAAAACATTGTTGATCTTTTTTAATTAGTACCCACCTAAGTATTCTGTTGTAAAACTGCCTTTTACTGAATTTCAAAGCCTGTATCTCTAATTCAAAACACCATCTACTCATGAAAAGTCAGCACCTCACATTTTGTCTTCATTATATTTCTTAATTTGGGAATAATTACTAAATTTGATTTTGTAACAGCCACATACCTTGAAGTTTAGTAATATTTTCAAAAAGTTTAATGTGGTTAATTAAAATATAAGCCTGGGACCAGCCAGATAGCTCAGCAGACTAAAGCACCTGCTTAGGCAGAGCGCAATGGCCGGGGCTCAATCCTCGACCTGCTGTACTGGCCCTGCCCCTGGGGCTGGCTGAGACTGTGATTGAGACTGGGCATTGTGGC
>NW_004524677.1:1801677-1803492 GCF_000260255.1 Octodon degus
ACTCTATGAATTTTTGGAAACTTGAAGATGAAAAGTGTCAATGGAAATAAATGGACCCAAAACAGTACACTTTCCTCCAACTATGGTATGTATGATGGCTGATTCTTTCATCATCCAGAATTTAAGCAAATCAGTACTAGAACTATGAGAGGCTAATGCCCAGCCTCCAATCTTTCCACTACAAATTTTGTATTGTAAATTAACAAATTTAGAAACTATTTTGCCTATGAATTAAATACCCATCAATTATTCTACACCACTCAGGCATTTTGTTTTTAAAATGACTGTTATAAAAGTTCAAAAAAAGAAAAATTAATAGGCATCACTAATTGCAAAATACTATCAACTCACTACAGAAAGACATCAAAAGGAGAATAGGGGTCCTGTTCTGAGAATACCACAGGTTATTTGATTAAAATGAGGATTTTTTTCCCATATACTTAGAGATACTAAACAAATTGGCAATCCTCATAGAAAACAAAAGTAAGATGTTATTTTAATAGTAAACTAAAACATATATTTCCTGGTTTACCAATTTTGTTTGTATATCGATAATGGAGTATGCTGATGAATAATTCTTTTTTCTAATTATACAGATTACTTTTGATACTTTAAAAATACAATATAAAAAGAAGTGGAAGATGGACTAAGAGTATAGTAAATAAAGAAATTGAAAAGACGATAGAGATATTACTTCATTGCAAAATACCATTAAGTTCTTGCCTACATAAAGTAAAAATGTTTATACTATAATTTGTGAACACATTTCATTTTTTAAAAGCTCAAATTGAAGAGTGACATCTACTTGACAGGAATTCTTTCTGGTTTGGAAATTTCACGTTAGGCATTTTACTTTAAAAAATAAAACCCAGAACATTTCTTCAGTATTTCTGAACTGAGAATGGCTTTCTTTGCAAATATTTAACACAAATTTATTTTTCCTTAAAAATACTTTTAGATGTTCTTAACCATATTTGATTTGTTTATATGGTTTTTGTGCTGCTAGGGATATAATCCAAAGCCTTGTGAATACTGGACATCATATTTAAATTTTTATGAATTTCCAAATTTATCATTAAAATTGAAATATTAATAAAGACTTTACTCAGATGTTCAACAATGGCTGTATAAATAAATTACACTTAATAAATGTTGACATAAGTCTATATAAGATGAATATGTAGCCAAATCATAAAATCAGAGCAAGAAAGAACATTTTTTTCTCACAAAAGTTAACAAAGATATATATTTAAGAATGCCAGAATAAAATCAAATATTCATTGTGTGGACTTTACAATTACTGAATTTTGAAACTGTAGGACCCTAGCATCTCTTTGTTTATTAGATGCAAATGAAAAGCCTTATGTGTTCTACATATGTTTGTACAAATAAATGGCCCTAAGCATTACAGCTTCTTCACGTTTTCTTTTTTAAAATACTGGTTGAAAAATAAGAAGATGGACAGCAACAACAAAAATATTAATGTGAACATTGTCTTTCAGGTTTGTGATCACTGAAGATTATGACAGAAATAATGAGAATGCTCATTTATACCATAAGGCAACAGGCTCTAGGACCTACCTAGAATAAGAGTAGGTTCCTACACTAGGAACAATTCCAAACCAACTGCAGGAGCAGCATTTTCAGTTGCTTCTCTCCCTACTCTCACCTTTTAACAGACACATGACTGTCTTCTTAAATAATACTTCTAAGAGTACTCTGAAAACAGAGATTGAGGAAGATTTCAGAAAATGGAAAGATACTCCTTGAACATGGATAGAAAGAACCAACGCTGTGAAAATGGCGATACTCCCA
>NW_004524677.1:1803685-1812945 GCF_000260255.1 Octodon degus
GAGAGAGAGAGAGAGAGAGAGAGAGAGAGAGAGAGAGAGAGAGAGAGAGAGACCTAGAATAGCAAAAGCAACCCTGGACAACAAAGCAAGGAAAGAGGCAACACATTCCATGACTTGAAATTGTACTACAAAACTACTATGATAAAATCAGCATGGTACTAGCCAAAAAACAGGCATAGGAATCAATGGAACAGATTAGAAGATGAAGACACAACTACAAACACATCAGCCACCTTAAGTTCAACAAAGGGGCCAAATATGTTTACTGAAAGAAAGATAGTCTCCTAGCAAATGATGCTGGCAAACTAACTCTCCACATGTCAAAGACTAAAGCTAGACCCATATCTATCACTATGTACTAAACTAAAATAAAATAGATCAAAGACCTAAATATTAAGCCAAAAGCACTAAGTTTATTGGAAGAGAAAGTAGGTAGAAATCTTGAAGACATAGGAGTAGGTAGAGAGTCCATGGACAAAAACCAAACTGCATGGGAAATACATCAAGGAATCAACAATTGGGATCTCATCTTTTTGAAAATTTTCTGCACATCAAAAGAAATCACCCACAGAATAGAAAAAAAAAACATGAATTGGGAAAGAATTTAGCTGACTGTCCCTCAGACAGTTCATCAAGAAGTCAACCAATAACAAATACTAGTAGGGTGGTGAGGAAAAGGAGCTCTTCTCCACTGTTGGTGGGAACATAGATTGGTACAACCACTATGGAAATCAGTGTGGAGAGTCCTCAAAAACCTAGGATTTGAGGTCCTATCTGACCCAGATATTTCACTTCTGGAAATTGAAAACATCATCATAAGAAGTGAAAACATCATACCACAGCGATATCTGTGGGTCTGTGCTTATAGCAGCACAATGTGCCATAGCTAAATTTTGGAAACAACCCAATTGCCCATCAACTGAGAAACGAATAAAAACTGATGTGGAATTTTTATACAGTCCAGTATTACTCAGCTATAAAGAAAGATAAACTTGAGGCTTTCAGAAGTAGATGGATGCAACTAGAGACCATACTCATAAGTGAAATAAATCATATTCACATGTGTAAGCATCATAATATCTTGCTAGTGTAAAAAATTGAAAGTGTAAATACAATCTGAAAGGTAAAGATATTATGAAAGGATAAGAAACAGCTGAAAAGGAAAGAATAACTGAGATGAGGGAAAGGAGCAAAGAAGGAAGGGAAAACATTATAATATATAATATACATAGATAAATATATATAGCTAATATATATACTACTAATGTCTATTGATTTATTGAAAGGAGCAGCTAATGCTTAATTTTGATCAATTTTGCCTGTCTTTATGCGGTAATCTGAACACTACTTTGAAGATAACAATATGCACAGTAACAACCAATGTCGATTTCCTCTCATCTGGTTTTGAAATCTGTATCATTATTAATTTTTTTAAAGTTTTAGTTTCTTTAAAATTAAATAAAAAATTACTAAATGGTTGCCTACACTGGTGCTATTTGCCAAACCTTGAAAGTCCCACCAAGGAATGGGGTAATTATAAATTTATTCCATCATCTCTTTTTCAATAAAATAAAAGTTGTCGAGAAGCAGACTCTGGTATTTATGGAGGTCCAGCAATGGTGATATATGAATGACACATACTTTTACCTTGGAAATACAAAATTACTTCTGAAAAGGCCAGCATTTTATTGAAGTTGACAGGTGACGGATGGCAGGCTGTAACGTACTCTGTCTCATGCAGGCTGTCAGAAAACCTCTAGTTGAAACTACATGAGAAATTCTTCTCTGATATGGTTTGTGTATTGTGTATAGTTGTCTCCCCAAAGCGTCATGCAGCCATGGGATGGCTCCTGGAGTTTGTGATTGATTATTGTGGGTGTGGATGCTGCACCTGCCCTGGGGCAGGTAATTTGCATTTCAGTGTACCAGGGAAGAGAAGCCAGCTGTTTGAGCTGCTGTTCCTCCTCCCTTTTCTCTTGCCCTTTGCCACCTCCATGAAAGGTTGTTCTCTGCCAAGAGCTGCTCCAGCCTGATCTTCCTTCATTTTGACTGTTGGGTATTTGTCCCAGCAATGAGAGAAAAGTAAGTGAGACATTCTCTAACAAGAAAAATCAACCAGCCTAAGCCTGACAAGGGTACCAATGTGTGATTTTAAAGTTTTATGGAATTTTCATGGTAGAAATGATAGAAACAACACAGGATTTCAAATAAAGAAGAGAACCTTAATATTTATTCATTTAAATACTTTCAGCAAAGTGAGTTTGTATGCATATGCTTATGCCCATGTTTATGTTTCTATTTTGTTCACTGCTTTATTTTTATCTTCTGTTTCACTTTGTCTCTCTTTCCACACGATTTTACTCTATTAACACTGCTTTACGTCATGATAGTATCTCGTAGGTTTATTAATTTGTTAAGTTTCCATCTACCTCCTTTAAAGCAATATGACTAAGCTTCTCACTACTCTGTGAGGACAGAGTTGCTCTCTAGTCACAGACAAAGTTTCCTTCACTTTGTCACTGTGAAGAAATCCACCAATCCTTTTGAACCTCAAATTTCTCCATCAGAACATAAAAGGATAAAATCAATTAACTCTAAATTTTTGTACATTCATCATCCTCTGAAATATGTATATCTTTGCAAAAATTAGTGAGACAAAATTTTGTCACAGCTCTTTATGCTTGAAACAGATGTAGAGCATTGAGGAAAATATGCAAAATTCACCTTAGCCACTGTTTCTTGGAAGTTACAATAAATACTTATCTTTGGGACTGTATACTTACCATTGATAAGACTAATTTTAATTGAATAGCTCTTATAAGAGAAAAAGACTTCCAAAGAAAACTAACCAGCTAAGGAATATTTTCAGGAAAAATACATGCAAGGGATCAGCTGCTTCTAACATCATAAAATACTTCAGAAATAATATTCAAATGAGAGTTAATTTTTTTGTTTTTAAACTAAATCTAGTTCAACTCTTATAAGATGTGTGTTATTTTAGTTTTCTATTTCTTCTTGAGTCACTTTTATCATTTTTCTTCTTTCAAAAAATTGATTGTTTCCATTTAGTTGAATGTAATGGGTATGATGTTGTTCACGTATTATATTATTTTCCTCTCAAAGTACAAGATATCGAATGATGCCCTCCACTATCATTCTTGATATTGGTAACTCGTATTTATCCCTGACAATCATGCTAGGAACTTACAAGCTACTAATTATTTCAAAGTCTAATGTTTTACTTTATTAGTTGTCTTACTGCTTCTTTATTTTATATTCTACTGTTTACTATTCTTATTTTTATTTGGCATATTAATGTGTCCTTGAAAAGAATGTATAGTCTATAGTTGCTGTACACAGTGCCCTACAAATGTGAAGTTGATCACATTAATGAATGGTTTGTTCAAATCTCTTACATTGAGAATTTTCATTTGACTTTATTTGATAACTTCTATTTCTGTACTGCGGAGTCTTGTTTTTTTTTTTTTTTTTTTTGTACAAGGATTGAACTCAGGTCGTTGCGCTTGCCAGACAAGTCTTTATTCTACTGAGCTATCTCCCCGGCCCCTCTTGACATGATTAATGTGTTAAGTTCTCCAATATTTGGAAAAGCTGCATTCATGCCCCTGATCACTACTTCTAATGTTCAAAACATCTTTTTCTTTTGATGTGACCAGTTGAACCAATTGTATACCATGCAAATTGTTGCTTTAGACTGGACTTCATACAGTCTCTTTTACACATGCACAGTTAAGAGCCAGCCAAGGATTTATTGTTAAAGTTTGTACACCAACTCAGGTCTCTTCTCCCTTGAGTTTTCTCCCTTGTGGGATTCCCTAATGAGTTTTTTTTTGTTTGTTTTTAAATTTTATTTGTGTGTGTGTGTGTGTGTGTGTGTGTGTGTGTGTGGCCAGCTCAGCCCACCAGGGGGCGGGGCTGGCTGGCATGTGGTGCTGGGGGATTGAACCGCGGTCCCTGTGCTTTGCTAAGCTTGTTCTAAGTAGGTGCTTTAGACCACTGAGCCATCTCACCAGCCCTCCCTAATGAGTCTTCAATCATCCTGGCAGCCACAAACTATACTTTTACTCCTCACACCAGCAATACTAAAATACTCTGCGTAAGATCTAGCTTTATATCATGCCTAAACTTGGTAAAAGCTAGAAAAATTAGGATGTCACACATTGTAATTTCTTTTCTTTCATGGACCTAAACTCTCTAGTGCCATCAAGTATCTATTTCATGTTTTCAAATTTATAATTAATAGTTGAATGTATTCCTAGTCAATAAGAAAACACAAATGCAAAGTCCGCCTTTTTAGGAACTATGTTAACTTCCCCCGATCCTTTCTTTTTAATCTTACCTTCTATCTACTTCACAAAAATCAGTAGTTTTTCACAAATCTATCAACAAATTTGCTATATAAAGTAAAGTACAAAAATATAAATAACTTAAATACAATCATTGAAAAATGTGTTTTATCATGATGAATTACAGCAAATCGCTTCTTATAGACATAAACTGAAATATATTCAGTTATTTTTACATTGCATAGACCTGAATACCAATGTCTTCTTGTTATGATTAGTATCGAAATGTCCCCCAAAGCCTCAGATACTTACAAGTCAGGCTTTTCAAAGGTGGCTGGATCTGGGTTGGGTGAAGATGGATTATCTAGGTGTAATAACTGGACTTGTCTACTAGCTGGTTTAGCATAGTTCTGGGTGCAAATAATGGGAAGCCCTATCTTGGGTTCAGATGGTACTATCATCGGTCTAGTAGCCTGGATGGAGTGACTTGGAAAGGAAGGGAGGCTCCTGCTAGCTGCTCTGTCTCTTGCCTGCTTGCCATGGACTGTTTATTCTCTGTGATGTCCCTCTGCCATGCTGCCCTACCTTGGAGTGAGACAACTGTGGACTGAAAACCCTACAAACTGTGAGCAAAAATGAAACTTTCCTTCTTAACTTGTGGCATTGAATATTTGATCCCTGCACCAAGAAAAACCGATATACATTTTGCCTTAGACAAACTAAATGGCAACATTTCATATTTTAGTAAATGTGGTTCCAGAGCAAGCCCAATGACTTCCTTCAATCAATATTGAAAAGATAAAAACAAAAACTTAAGCTTTCATTAACTCTACTTCTTTAAAGACAGATTTTAAAGTCAGTAATTTCTTCAACAATATCAAAAACAAATGTATTAACTTACACTTTCTGGTATTACACAAAAGCATACCTCTTTTCTGGCTTTGATTCCCGTTTGATTTTTTGTTTCTCATGTTTCATTAAGGTTTTCTACAATGACAAGAGTTGACATTTAAAAAAATTGTCACCTATAAAATCTTATTTCTATGATATTGTTATATAATCAAAAAGAGAAAAACACCTGTCCATCATTATGTATCTTATAAATGAAAACATTCATATAAATGCATTAGTGTGCTCAGTGGAGTACAATTGCTGAAGATCGTCCGGCAGCTTTGGAACTGAGGAGTATAATTGCTACTAGTAATTTCACTGAACAAATACCCTCACAAAATTTATTACACATGAGAACTTAACTTATTTGTTATCTTTTATATTGAATAGATTTGCTAGCTTGCAAAAAATCATTAAGATGGAAACACTGGTAGAAAAATAAGTACCATATATTATCTGAGACAATTGCATCAAACTGGCTCAAAACTTCTTGGCTATCGCAATCACATAGATGGAACTGCTCTCCCTTCAAATTCATATTTTAACGTCCTGACCAGTCAATGTGACTATGTTTGTGTAAAAGGCATTTAACAACGTAATAAGTGTTATATGACATTGTAAGTCTGGGGCCCTAACCTAAGAGGATTGATGTCTTAATAAGAAAAAGAAGTGACACCAGAGAAAAAGTCATGCAAAGCCATAGGGAGAAGGTGGACATTTTCAAGTCACAGAGGCCTCAATGTAAACCAGCTCTGTTGGTAGCTTGTTATAAAACTTCCAGCCTTAAGAACTGTGAAAAGTGAATTTCTGTCGGTTAAGACAGTCACACTGTGGTATTTAATATTAGCAGGCTAAAACATAAAGTAGCCAGGTATGGTGGCACATGCCTATAATCCCAACACTTGGGAAGCTGAGGCAGGAGGACTGCTGTGATTCAGAGGTCAGCCTCAGCTATATACTGAGTTCAAGACCAGCCAGTCACACACACACACACACAAAAAAAAAAATTAAAACACAATACATGTAACATTCACAATATCAGTGACAGAAGCCATCTTATTTTCAGTGACATTTTTTCCATATGTCACTCGAAAGAATATCAGTATAATCAGCATAACGCGGCAGCTTCAACAATATCACTCACAACAATTACATAAAGGGGCCCTACTGTGGACTTTTCATTTTACAATTCATCAATACTGACCAACAATGAAAAGAACAGTCAGGAAAATAGTTCTAAATACTTTAGAGTATCATGACCACGGCTTCTCTCCTTATTTGGTGTGACCCAAAGGCAAAATTAATACTTAAAGGTACTGATGGGTTATATATCTATTTTACAATCCTATACAGCAATTATTTTTGCATGACATAGATTCAGAAAAGAAAGAGAAGAGGAATTCGAGGTTATCTTGAACATGAGTAAGAAGTTCGGGAACATTGGATTGTTATGAAGTCTCCACCTGACTGTAAGAAGTCAGTACTAAACAGCTTCTCACCAATAGGATGGACACAAGACTATACAAGGAAAATGATTAGCTCATTTTAAGTTTCAAGCATGTATTTGACAACTGAAGCCAAAAGCCTCTCCTATATAAAAGCCCATAAAGTACTAAAGGCAATGCAAACATGAATTGTGAAGAAAATTGTATTTATACTGTATAACTATTCAGTATTAAGATGTACAGAGATTATTTTATTTATTTATTTTTGCATTTCAGGGAAGGGTCTACAGGGTGTTCAGGGTGTCATTACTAGATCCGACTCATAGTGATCCGCCTGTTTACAGCATCCGCAAAGCTGGAATAACAGGCACGCCCACCATGCCCAGTCTCAATGGCCATCTCAGCGCGCCCAGGGGCAGGGGGCAGCATGGCAGGCCCAGGGATTGAACCTCTGGCCCCTGTGCCTGCTTGCAGGCATTTTAATCCCCTGAGCTATTTGGCCAGTCCCTGGCCAAATTACTTTTAATGTATTTGAATGGTAAGTCTCTCCTATAAAGTCTCACCTCATCCTATGTTATTTCATTTTCTCAGATACAATCTTAGTTGTGTAAATATTTTTTGCACAGCATTCATTTCTTCTTAAAATCAAAGATTAATTTTTCTCCCACAGTTATGCTGAAACATAGCCAGATCATCACAATTCAGTTTCTGTCACTCAATAGCTGTTTATTAGAGAACTCCCAGGACAGATATTCTTTCTCAAAGTAAAAAATTACCTTCAAAAATAATATTGTATTTTCTGATATTTATGTGCAGAACAAAGGTAATAATAAAGCATGAAGTGAAACCTTTACTTTAACTGTTGCCCTGAAGATATTACATAACATTTATTAACAGCTTCAAAAACATTAATAGACCACAAAAATTAATTTCAGTCTTTCTATTCTATACTTTTGCATAAAATAATGTGTTTGGCTTGGGGCAGGTGGCCCTTGCAATAATCCTATTTATATTCGCCAACTTCATCATTTTTTCAATTGCTTCCCTCTTGGCCAGTCTAACAGAATTGGCAAGTTCTCCATAAAGAGGAGTGTCAGAAAGTAAACAATCAGACAAATATTATTGAGAATTTCTCCTTCTAAGATGGTCTCTATGATTTGGTTCCCATTTATTCTCTTGCAACTTCCCTGCTTTCATAGTCTCCATTTACGTGTTTCTGTGTTTATTTTTTTATTTCCTTCATGTGCTTCTTCCTACCAACATAACTAGAAGTTAGTTATTTGTTTTATTTGGTTTGGTTTTGGGTCTGCTTCTTGCAAAGCCAGTACCAGTTTTTGTTCTAAGGAGTCCTGACTTTTTTCTATTAGTCTTCTACAACTTACACGTCCACATTTCATTCTCCCTTAATGTTCTCTGTCTCTCTCATTCTCCCTCCCTCCTCCTACCTTCTCTCCCCCCACCTCCACTTTCTCCAGCGGCCACTCCTTTCAGTTTCTTCAAACTAGCGTCACAGTGGCACTACACCTCAGATGAACCCTAAATAGTTAGGTAAAGATGTAACTCATTAATAAAACTCTCCCAGAAAATTTTACAATTTTTTAACAACCTGAAGAAATTTATTGCAAATTACCTATCAGACTGCTCCTATATTTTTTTTCAAGTCCCAGAACTAAATTACTTGTAACACATTACAAAATATTATAGCATTTCAGGCTTCATTTTAGCCAAAAAAAAAAAAAAAAAAAAAAACTGTCTTAACATAACAGTTCCCACCTTTTCTTTAAATTGTATAAGACTTTTTTTTTTTTAACAGTTCCTACATAGTAGAATAAGTTCTCTTATTGACTAAAAATATTTTTAGAGATATTTCTATTTTACTCTCACTAGTGTGAAAATTCTGGAATATATTTGCTATAAAGGGAAGGGTAGAGCTGACCAGATAACTCAGCAGATTAAAATACCACTTTAGGTAGATGCAGGGACTGGGGTTCAATCCCCAGTGTGCAGTACCAGCCCCACCCCCAGGCATGCTGAGATGGTCATTGAGACTGGCTGTGGTGGTACATGCCTGTAATCCCAGCATTTGGGAGGCTGAAAAACAGGAGGATCACTATGAGCCCAATCTGCATAGTGAGACCCTGTGCTAAATACATAAAAAGGAAGCATAATTGTTATACTATTCTTTAACACTCTTAAAAGTGGCTGGAGTCTTTTCTAAGTAGCAAGGAAGTTTCATAATTTTAAACAGCTTAGTGACCCTACCACATAGAAGCACAATATCAAAGATAAAGGAAACATTTATTTAAAAATAGATATTTAAAAAGGTAAAAAGATTTATTCAAAAATAAAATCTTTTTTACTTAAAAAAGATTTATTGGGCCGGCTTGATAGCTCAGCCGACTAAGGCGCCTGCCTAGGCAGAGCCCAGAGGCTGAGGTTTGATCCCCAGCGTGCTGTGCCAGCCCCGCACCCAGGGCACACTGAGATGGCAAATGAAACTGGGCATGGTGGCGCGCGCCTGTTATCCCAGCACTTGGGAAGTTGAAAACAGGAGGATCACTAGGAGTCTGAGCTGTGTAGTGAAACCCTGTAGACCCTGTCCTAAATGTAGAAAAAA
>NW_004524677.1:1822865-1826038 GCF_000260255.1 Octodon degus
TGACACTGACAAAGGTTCTACAATCTGAGGTACAGGATCTCAGGATAAATCCTGAGGGCATTTCACTGACCTTATCAGACCCAAAAGCTACCACTCTTGTTGCATAGGTCCTGCTTTACCTTGTTCCTAACCATCCAGTAGAAAAGTATGAAGATGAAATATAGGAAGTAAAGCCATGCTGTTATGTTGAGCTGTGGTGGACTCAGGTCAACAATTTCTGACATTTCCAGTTAAACAGAAGACCCAATGCTATTATGGGCTACTAGACTCTTTTAGACTATTTTGCTGAGTTTACACACCTATAATATTCAATAACGGAACATAGAAAAAATGATGTACACAGATGAATGTCCATTTTGTATCTGTGTATTCAAAGTGGTTAGGATAGAAATATAGTTGCATTCTCTTAATGAAAAAATGATTTGTTCTAATGGTGTTTGTAAATAGGATCTCAAGTCCACATCTTGTATAGCAATTAACCACTAAGAACAATATATGCAGTGTGTTATTTGTTGAAAAAAAAAAAAAAAACAACCCAGACCATGTAACATCAGAGGGAAGAAATAACTATGGCCCTGGACACCTCAACCTTACTGTCCATCAGCATAATATATACAAAGTCCTAAACATAGATCATCATGACTGCCAAACCGACAAAGTTAAAATTTTGAGGGTTGCTAAGTGTATGAAGCAACAGAAAATCACATAAACTGCTGCAGCAGTGAGCATTTTTTCTGTTTCCTGGGAAAGTTAGATGCATGGCTGCTGGCCAGCACAGCTAGTCTGCGCCTGGTGGTGTACAGCAAACCTAGGAACTGCTCGTGGCCAGAGGCAAACAACCCAGTAATCAATTACTGCTCTTCCACTCCCCAGACTCCGTCCTTCAGACTCCAAGACTGAGGAAATCCGTATTTTGGAACCAATTATGTTAGGAATAAATCATGATTTTCATTTTCAGAATATGTACCCATCTTGACACATGAGGAAGTTGGTTGAGTTTGCTTGTCCTAGAGAAACTTCTGCACAGAAGCATGTAAAAGTTGCTTTAGTGTAGGCTTTTTTTGTAGTTTCTTTTGTCTTTATTAGAGCAACAAGTTAATAAAAGAACTACTATGAAGCTCTTTACAAAAGAATTACACATAATCTATGCCTCTATTATACCTGTATTATACAACAAAATCAATTAAGAAAGCAAAAAGTACACACAAGTATTGATAGATTTTTCAAATTTTACTTCTTTTATTTTGAAAAGTAAAAACAAAAGCAAGAACAAAAATCAGAACCAAAGATGGATACAAAGTAACATACAACAATACATGTTACAGATTTTCAAAACAAGAGTAGTTGATTAATAATAGTGATATATTATCCATTTCTATTGTCAAATCTGCTGCTCCAATTACAGAAACAGTCATGTAAGATCGGACATCTGATTGAATATTACTGCTTGCTTTCAAGAAACCTTAAAGTTTTGTTATTATCTCTTTTTTCTTCTCTTACCTTCTTTTAAAATTTATTTTGAAGAGAATGTAGCAATAATTGATGTGACATTAGAAATGGGACACAATTAGAAGACCAAAATGATAGGCATTCAAATGTGGCTTTTGCATTACACACTGCTGACCTCGATGTAGTTGCTTAGATGCAAATATCAGCATACAGAACTAGTCAAGGTGAAGGGTAGGGTTTTTTAAGAGGATATTTTACAAAGCCAAGTATCTCTCAACCATGAAAAGGATAATTAATCTGTAGTGCATTTATTTCCCAGGATGCTGTGTATTTATGTAAACAAATAGACCAGGATCACACATCCACATTAATGAAGACCAAGAGATATAAAAAATACATTGTCAAAGCAAAAAGAGAACAAAGGCATTATAGTTCCATTTGCATAAAGTTTAAAAGAAGCAAAACTAAACACAACATCAATTAGGAATATGTGTGCATGTGCTAAAACTATAAGAAAAAGCAAGAGAACAAGTGCTATAAAATTAAGAAGATTGCTTTTCCAGGATATGAAGGGAAGGAGCAGATACATACTCTTCTATTTTTTAAGCTTTGTGAATCATTATCTTCATATATAATAAATACATGACTATAATATAGAACATTTAACAAATTTAAAACAATATGACAGAAATATTCCTTGACTAATTTTTGATAACAAGATTTGGGAAATTTCAAGTATATGATAACTTCCTAGAAGGCTACATAGTTTCAAATCACTCTTGTGGTTCGTATGTGTTTTTTCAACTCAAATACTGAGGGACACCACATGATGGAAAAGTTCCTGCCAAATAGCAGTCGTATTATTCTGATGTTTTATACTCTAGGAGTCTACAAACACCTATGACTTCTTTTTACCTGCTGAAATTAAAACTTCATATCTAAAAGGTCAGGCTGAAGAAGTGAGTTTCCTCTTATGAGGAGGGGGAAATTTTAATATATTTGTGTTCATGCTGGTGCGAAGTTGACACTTGAATATATATAGATGCCTACTACTTTCAGATATTTTCCCTTTTTAGCTTTAAGGATGCCACCTGGGAAGATAATTGATTGCTAAACAATCCAACCATACACTGGAACATATTTCAAAATTTTAAACCATTCTTCTTATTATTTGTATGTTTCTGAAGGTTTCATTTGAATTTGAAGCCATTCTAAAAGGAAATTTGTTTATTATGTGTCATAGTTTGGGATTTTTGCAATGGGAATACTATAAGACACATTTTATTAGATTATTTTATAATGAATCACCCAAAGAATCATGTACAAAGAGTATAGGAAATCTACCCATGCACTAAAGACCAAAGACTCCAGCTCAGGGGCTGGATCCCATGACAGTATCCTGCTTGAGTTCAGCTGAAGACATAAAATCCCTAACACTACCTCCCCCAAGTCCACTCAGAGGCCCAGAGCCCACAACAGTGCTTCCCCCAAGTCTAACTGGAGGCCCAGAGCCCACAACAGTGCCTCCCCAAAATCCACCTGGAGTCCTGGAGCCCACAACAGTGCTTCCCCCAAGTCCACATGAAGGGTCAGAGCCCACAACAGGGCCTCTCCTAAGTCCACCTGGAGTCCTAGAGCCCACAACAGGGCCTCCCCCGAGTCCATCTGGAGTCCTAGAGCCCACAACAGGACCTCCCCCGAGTCCATCTGGAGTCCTAGAGCCC
>NW_004524677.1:1826138-1830840 GCF_000260255.1 Octodon degus
TAAACATATATTTAAAATATTTAAAAATAGTCATGAAAAAATCATTACGTGTGTGTGTGTGTGTAATTCGAAATTCACTTTAAAACGTAAAATCAACGGGTCAGCTTTTGCTGCTGGGCCGGGGGCTTCCCACCAGCGCTTGCCCTGTGGAAGTCAGTCCTGTCACCTACACCTTCTGCGAAACAGCAGTGGACCTCGCTCCTTATACTGTGACTGCATCTAGCATGAGAAGTGGCTTAAGCAGGAAAATGTCAATTATTTATACATATAAAGAACCAGAAGGCAACAAACACATCTTTCTGGAATTTTTCACAAGCCAGTCTCTTTGCATGTTTTGAATTTGAAAGTTTCCAAGAATACAGACAAGCCACAGAAGGGTTTTGGAGACCACACAACTGCCCCAAGGAGGTTGTGATGCTCACAGGAAAACTCACACAGTCTCAGCCTCACCTCTTGAGCCAAGCCAGCCCCACTTTGGAAAGTTGCCTCAGGGTGGCATTCCCTTCACCTGTCTTCCCTCTGCGGGAGGCGTCCCCCACACAGTGCTACCAACAGTTCCTCAAAACGCCATTCAATTTTCAGATTTGTGAGTGAGCAAATGTCAGTTATTTATTTCTTTAGCTATCACAGAACTAAAAAAAGCTAAAGATATGTCTTGTTTTATACTGTGGTGTTAAAGCACAGCTTAGGAGGCAAATAAAAGCTGAATGGAAGAGCAAATTATTTTATAGGACTAACTCAGTTTTTAAAATAGAACAGGACTCCTGCTTCCCAGAATAGATTCTAACAGATCATAGCACAGTATAAACATAAATTCTAAGAGGTATAAAATTTTTTTAAAAAAAATCTTAATGCATGAATGAGTGGGTGTAAAAGTAACAGAATTTCATTCTAGCCAAAAGCAACAAAAGATTGAATTGCAGCTTTGTGAGTTCTGGGACTTGTCTTTGTCTGAAGGTTCCAGGGATTTCTGATGGCCTTGATCCTGAGGTTTTTATTTTGTTTTGCTGTATTTTTAATTTTTTTAAAAAAATCAAATGAAGTTTTAACTGATACATACAAATTTTCCCTGCACACATTTATGGGTAACACATGAGATTTTGACATATTATATCCTGTGAAATGTTTAAATCAGGACAAAGCTGTCTGTCTCCCCAAATATTTTTCACCTTTTTATGGTGAAAATATTCAAAATATTCTCTTCTGGGTTTTTGAAATACACAATACATTAACACTGTCTATAATCACCTGTAGTAATAACTTAGGGCCAGACTGGGGCGATAGCTTGGTGATCTACGCGCCTGCCTGGCAAGCACAAGGACCTGCGCTCTATCTCCAGTACCACATGCCCGGCCGCCCCGAAGCCCGGCGTGGTGGTGCACACCTATAAGCCCAGCACTGGGCAAGCTGAGACAGGAGGATCACTATGAGTCTGAGCTGTATAGCAAGACCTTGTATTGAATAAAAATTTTAGAAAAACAAAATACTAAGTCCCTCATTCTTACTCTCTCAGCCTCTGGTAGTGCCCTTTCTACTCTCAACATGATTCCACATGAGAATGAAGCCAGAAGACAGGGAGCTGAGGCAGACAGGCACAGGCCTGGAATAATTTCAGTAGACCAGCAGTCAGGGCCTATATAAGTCAGCATACCATAACAGACTCTCGGGACCTAATAAAGCACATGAGACCAAATAACAAGCCCATAACCAAATGAGAGACCTTTGAGAGAGTAAAATACAAATAAAAGAAAGTTGTTTTCTAGAATCGAAGGACTGCCTGCAACCAGGAGAATCCCTGCTTTCTGTCATGTGCATCAGTCGCTAAAAATGTACAAAATACAGTATACCTAAATATCTATGCCATCCACCTTATGGAACGCCCTTCTCTAACTAATGGAGAGATTTTCTTTTATTTTTTTTTTCTAATAAACACACAGCTGACCATTTCCCACCACTTGCTGTTTGCTGTTTGATCAGCAAGCTAGATGTGGTTACAAGATCATGACAAATTGGTCTTTCTGTACCTGACTATTTCACAGAATGGCCTCCAGTCCCACCCATATTGTCACAAAAGACAGGATTTCATTCTCCTTTCAGACTGAACAATAGTTCTTTGTTGATTTTCTACTTTAGCTATTGTAAAGAGTGGTACCACAAGCACGCCACTGCGGATGCCTCTTCAACCCATTGATTTCCTTTCTCTTGGATATGTATCCAGTAGTAGAACTGCGGGACCATATGTTATTCTATTTTTAATTTTTGGAGGGACTTTCTCAGCAACTCTTACTGGCCTTAAACCTGAGTTTAATAAGCTGAAATCTCTGTAGTTGAGAGACAAACACTGAATTCAGAGAATGAAAGGAGGGCAGATCCAAGAAGATCTTCCATAAAATTTGTCTGCTGGAAGGCCAATAGCCACAAAGCACAAACCAGAATTTAAAATTTTCTACAGGAGAGATGGAGACAGAGACAGAGAAGCCTAAGTGGAAAAGAAAGAAGTTCTTTCATAGGAGTTTTTGGTAAGATTTCACAAGGATTTGGGGATTGATTTATAGTACCTCAAATGCATCACAATCTCTCCTTCCACAAAAACATCTAAAAATTTAGAAGAAAGATGTGTCAAGTTATTAAAGCACATATAGGCAGGTGCAGGAGCAGGGGGTTTTGCCCTGCCAGCCTCATCCCGGGGCATGCCGAGACAGGCAATTGAGACTGGGCATGGTGGCGCACACCTGTAATCCCAGCATTTGGGGGGCTGTAAGCAGAAGAATCATGTAATCCAATCTAGTAGTGACATCCTGAATACCCTGTAGATCCTTCCTTAAAAAATACAAAAGAAAAAAAAATAGTGTGTCAAGTTAGTAGTGCCCTACAGTGTCTGGTAAAAGTAGGCATCAATCATTTTTAGATGAATGAAGTTTAAACTTATAATTCAAAAAATTCTCACAATAAAGTACTAAGAAAACGAGATCAAAATAAGGAAATATCATTAAACATGATAAAATATGCAATTAAGGAATCAGGAAAAAGTTAGAAATTTAAACTACATGTAATCTGATACAGAATACAAGAATGAGTTTACATCTCTGTATGTTTAGAGAAATATATTGAAGGAACCAAGACTTAACAAAATTGACCAAATATATTTTGAAAAAAAGTTGATATTCTAAAAATGATTTGTGAGAAGGAAAAGATATAAATAGACACCTATAAAAAGAGACTTGATAATCTAAACTTCAAATGAAAGTTAAACCAAGATGTAGCAATGAGACTGAGATAGACAATGATAATTGAGTGGAAGATCACATGCATGATCAGAAACTTATAGCTGTAATTACAGCTTTATAAAACAATGCATGACAGATATTTCAAAAGCTAAAGGCAGAGTTTTGTTTTTGTTTTTAAAATTTTTGGAAGACATCAGTTTTGCAACTTAGGAAGCCCAACAAAAATCAAGAACAATAAATAACAACAAGGCCACATTTCCTTTTTAATAGAACAACAGAGCAAAGAAGCCCTTGGAAGCAAAATATGGACAGATTACTTACAAAGGAAAGCAAATGGGTGGATGTAAGCCTTTTCTCAGCAACAGTGAGAGAAATAAAACAAAATACTACCTTCAAAATGTTAAAAAGACCAGGGTAAGAAGAAAACGTCAAGGCAATGTTAGCTGAAGCTTTCTGCAAAGGAGCCCTTCTGAAATGTGTACCTAAGGGTGTCCTTCAAGAAGGACTCTCATCATTTACATAATGCAAGTGAAAAACATAAGCAAACAGTGGTGAAGTATGTAAACACAATGAGGCAAAATAATAGCATCAAATTTTTAAGGTTAAAAAATGAGAAAAGCAAATTCTAGAAAATAAGGCAACCCACCAGGTCTTCTTAGAAGGGGAAAGAGGAAAGATATTTCCAACTAAAGGTCCATGGCAAAATGTGTAGATTAATCATGATTAAAAGGAAAAGGAAAATAAAAACCACACTAGTAGAAAGAAAATATTAAAAAAGAGAAATATGAGTCATTTTTTATAAAAGAGAAGAAACAGACAAATAAAACAACAGAATTTAAAAAAAAAAAAAAAAACCCAGACCATTTTCTGCCACATTCCGGGAATCCCCAGACCCAGTTCTAGCCCAGGTCCGGTGAGCGTGTGGAGAGCTTCCTGCTACCCTGTGCTGGCAGGATCAGTCCCAGCCCATGCGTAGCATGGGACGAACCCTCTCCCACCCCCTTGGGCTGCCCCCCAACACTCCGCAGTACCTCCCCCACCCTGCCGGCCGAGTAGGAATTTCTGCAGCATTCCAGGAACCCCCAGACCCAGTCTGAGCCCAGATCCGGTGAGTGTGTGGAGAGCTTCCTGCTACCCTGCACTGAGGGGACCAGTCCCAGCCCAGGCACAGCATGGGCCTGACCCTCTCCCACCCCCTTAGGCCATCCCCCACCATCATGCAACACCTCCCCCACAGAGCCTGCCAAGTAGGAATTTTGCTGCATTCTGGGAACCCCCACACCCAGTCCTAGCCCAGGTCTGGTGAGTGTGTGGAAGACCTTCCTCTTCGCCCTACTTCACCTTGCCCCCTCAAAGCACAGCTCAGGCCTGACATACACGCCTGGGATGTAATCCTGCAGCTGCAATCTCTGCAGAGAGTGTAGAGGATAGATCCAACCAGCTAGTCCAGGAGCAGAACAGGGGCACAACAGGTT
>NW_004524677.1:1840433-1845003 GCF_000260255.1 Octodon degus
CCCCCGAGTCCATCTGGAGTCCTAGAGCCCACAACAGTACCTCCCCTGAGTCCATCTGGAGGCCCAAAGCCCATAGCAGTGCCTCCCACAGTCCAGTTGGAGGGCTAGAGTGCACAACAAGGTGTCATGCAGGCCTGTTTCACAAATCTACCTTTAAAGGCTCAAAGCTCAGTGTGGGGAGCTAGAAAGTCTGTGCCAGCGGGATGAAGGATCTGCCCTGGAGCCAGGAAGTAATGCTCAAGGTAAGCAGAAGAGCTCCCCGCAAAAGTACCACAGCCATCCTCAGCAACAATGAGGTCTGGAGCTCCTGCAACAGTTGAGGATAGCTGTGTTTCCACCAGCCAAAGCAACAAGTGTCTTCAGGAGACTGAGCTGTGCACCATCTTCTCCTTCAGAGCCAGGAAGTGATGCTCAAGATGAGGACCAGAGCTCCCTGAAAGTGAACCGTAGCCATTCTCAGCAACAGTGAGGTCCCCAGCTACTTGTCCATGAGAACAGCCAAGTTCATCAGCTAAGCCATCATGACAAGATCCCCCAGAAGAGCCCAAGAGAACCAACAGCTCCCAATGACTCCAACAACCTCTCCACACAGCTCTCCTAACAGCCTCAGTTTTCTCTTGTTCTGCCTCTTAAACTGCCGGCAACAATCCTCATATGGGCATAGAGGGATGGCACAGCATGATCCAACGAGCACAGATTTGTAATTGGAAGGAGGGCAGGTAGGAAGAGGTGACAATATTGCCCATTGATTCACCTTGGTCAGATCTCTCAATTATTTCACTTCTGTTTCCATGGTGATTGCTTTTCACTTCCTAGCAGCCTCCTCCATGTCACCACTGCTTTCCTTATCCTGGGCTCTGACTGAGCACTATACCACTGCACACTGCCACACTGTACAGTGAGCAACAGCAGCAGAGCTGTGACAGTGTCCAGCTGGCCCCTGACTTCTCTCCATGATTCGTTTACATCTACAAATATTCCTAAGGCAAGGTCCACCCTATCGGTGAACATGCCCAGTTCGAATGTCTGTATGTTGGGGACTTAGCATGAAAGCAGTAAGGAAAATCTTCAAAACTTCCCAAACTAATAGTTTTTAGAGGTTGGTTTAATAATATATAACAAAATACAAGCCAAAAGGGAGGTGAATTTCACCATCATACCATTGCAAGGAATAGATATTAAGGAAACAAATTTGCAAAAACCTTACTACAAATATAATGTGCTAAGTCCAACTTTATAATTGTGAAATTGCCAAAATATCAAAAAAAAGTTTCAAAAACCAATGTTGCATCCATAAATGGGGTGTTGCTGCTATTGGTCCAGTGGTATAGAGAAGCCACTAGTCAAGTCAATACAAAATAGTAATCAGAAAGTATTTTTGACAGAAAAAAATGGCTATAAAATATTATTCTACTAACCATGATTGATTTTTCCCTGTTCTTGGATCAGCCTGAGTTTTCTTCAAATAATAGATGCATGTACATATTACAAGCATAGATTATAAAAATTATGTTAACATATGACAGAAAGAAAATGTTAAAAGACTTTCTAGAATGCCACCAAATAGTAATAGGTATCCAAAGAGCAGATGAAGAAGAATACAAAGACCTTGAGATGATTTGAAGTTAAAAGTTATTCCATGTGTTTGTTTCGAGAATAAAAGTGTGATATTGTCAGTCCTCCAGATAACCCACTGCTGTTATGGACTACTGGAGTATACTGGAATATTTTGCCAAATTCATGCACCTACAATATTTAAATGACAATGGAAAACACATCTCTGACAAAACTAAACCAAAAAAAGGAGATACAAATGAAGGACCATTTTGTATCTGTATATTCAAAATAGGATAGACATGTGGCTACCTTCTCTTAATTCAATGAATAGAGAGATTTGTACTAATAGTGTTGGTGGACAGGATATCATGTCTGCATCTTGTACTGTGAATAACCACTAAGAAGACAACAATATGCAATGTATTAATTATTGAAACTGTCCCACTAATTGGTTTTGAAACTGTCTCATTGCTATTTGTTTCCTCAATAAAATTATTAAAAAATAAATAAAATTTCAATAAAAAAGATAAAAGCAGATTCAAGCTAAGAACCAATCACTGAAGATTAGAGTGCTATACCTGTAAGCAACATTCGGTCATTGCTATGATCTCAACTGTTTGAAAGTCTTACACAACTGTGTATAGCCTCCGGATTTTACCAACCAGGTCTCAACCTCTGTGACATAGTTGACGTTACAAAAAAAAAAAAAAAATCTCGTAATACTCAAAATGTTTGGGCTTTGTCCATGGTATGAGCTTGCTCCTTCTAACTGGCAGTCAGAGAGGGTGCTCTTATGAGCGCTGGAGCATCACAGTTTTGGAGCGGACTATGGCATGTCACAAAAGAGGACTACTTCAAGGTTACTTGGGGTTTGGTGCAGTCCATACTCCAGGAGGATGCAGCAGGGCTGCCATGACCCCAGACTCCTCAGTATGAGAAAGTCTCAAAAGAGGGCCCCACCTGGAAGCCTCTGTGGCCTTTCTGTTGATAGAACCAGGGAGAGAGACTCAAAGAAAAAAAGAAGGGCATCTTGGCAAAAAAGAGCAGGACCTAGTTGGGACAGCGTATTCCATAACTGACTCTGCGCCTAAGTTAAATGCTAAGGTAGTGTGGGAAGGATGACTGGAAGGACGGCTGCTCCATAAGGCAAGGCTTTTGATCCTACTGGGACTCAAGACCAGGTATCTTATTTTTTAATGTCTGAGTGCACACTCCAGGCTGTAGACTTCTGGTGAAGTCCCTTAACTTTGTTTGTTTGTTTGTTTTTTGTTTGTTTGTTTTTGTGGAACCGGGGATTGAATTCAGGCCCTTGTGCTTGCCAGGCAAGCGCTTATTCCACTGAGCCATCTCCCCGGCCCCAAGCCCCTTAACTTTGCACATCCCTCGCATACATACGTCTGCCCAAGGCCCCCACACTGCAAGCCATTAAAACAAAGAGAAAAGGAGAAAGAAAACAAGGAGAGGACTTCCTGATAAAAATGGGAACAGAATAAACCCACTTTTATTCTTTCTTTATAAAGCAAAAGAATAGGAAAAAATGTCAATTTCAGAATAAGAGATTAAATATTATACATATTATTTTTAATCAATACAGAAAAATTATAAGATGTATGGCACACTTTAAACCATCATTTTCTCCACTTTGTCTTCCTAATGGCATCCTGGCTGTGCTTCTCATTGCCTTTACTTACTCCATACACGTAAGGGGGGTTGTATGGGGGTTGTAAGGGGGGTTGCATGCGCATTTATGTGCATGTCCCTATCTTCTCCATTCTCTTTCACTAATTACTCCTATTTATTACAATCACTCCTGCAACTACA
This sequence comes from Octodon degus, assembly GCF_000260255.1. Taxonomy (NCBI): domain Eukaryota; kingdom Metazoa; phylum Chordata; class Mammalia; order Rodentia; family Octodontidae; genus Octodon; species Octodon degus. Next base: position 1,843,812 of record NW_004524677.1, read on the forward strand.
GGTCTACAGTTCTTTTTCTGAGATCCTGAAATTTTAAAAGCTCGGAAAAATAACAAATTTCTCATAACACATAGGGAAGCAAAATTTAACTCAGCTGATTTTTGGTAAAACTGCTTAAACCAATGCATACAAGGTCAGTATGGTGGCCCCTACCTCCCACTTAATGAGAACATTCCCATGCCTTATGATAAATATTAACTTGTTTAATTACAGGTTTGACTATACATGCACTTACCTTCTTATCCTTCTAAACTTCAAACTTTTCTGAATTCCTAAAACTGTGTGGCCCCAAGAGTTCCAAGGAATGGTTACAAATCTGTACAAGTAATAGCTATAACTATGACTGCTGTTACTGTTTGTGATGTAAAATTTTGGATTTGAGCACCTTTCTATTTTTTATCCCAAATCATTCTAACACATCATTAGCCTAAAGGTGCACAGCTGAAAGCAGTCCTTTGCCTAATTCATCTATTCTTTAATTAATACACAAAATTTTCAAAACATTTTTCTTGATCATTTTAAAAAAAGCAAATTACACTTCCTCTATGACACATTAGTAACAGCCACATAATATGCAAAATTTATGGCCACAACCCTGACCACCGGTGCTTTCTTTATGTAATTATTACTACTACTGAAGTTTTCATTCATATTCAACATCCATGTCTGGTGCATTGTGCTTGATGAAAACAAGCTAATTAGTGCTAAACCTTCCCTACTTCATAAATTTACTCCTAAGAACATTAAAAGGAAGTCAAGTGAGGCATGTTCAGTAACAGATGTTTGCCTTTTTTGGCTGCCTTTTTACAGTTTGTTCTCTATCATTACTTTTTAAGAAATTTAGTTAATGTGCCTTTACTACAGAACAAGCATACTTAGCTTCCCAAGAGATGGTGGTGTTGTGGGGAGACAGGGATTCCCCAGGGCAGGTACAGTCTCTGCATTTCCTGAACCTGATATCTGCTAAAATGTTTTCTATATTCAATTTTTTCATGCTGTCATTCAGGTTTTGGAAACCACCACCCTCTAGCTTATCCCTAGAATGAATATGCTCCCCAGCAACTGCAGAACTAGAACTACTCTAAACGCTCTCATGTGTGCTAGGGGCCCGTGGGCCTAAACTTCTTTCTCACCTAAGGAGCTCTCAAAACCAAGGGCCATTTCTATTTGGGAAAACTGGGTAAATCTTCTG
>NW_004524677.1:1845103-1846018 GCF_000260255.1 Octodon degus
ACTATACCCTGCAAAACTCTCTTTCAAGTTTGATGGAGAAGTGAAATACTTCCATGACAAAGAACAGCTAAAAAATTTCGCGATGACAAAGCCAACCTTATACAGGCTACTGAAAGATGTTCTAGAGTGGGACCAAAACGATCAGAACTGCACGAATGGGATCGGAAGCAGCCAACTAAATAGGGCAAGCAATTAAACACAGGAGAAAAAGGAGTAAACAATAACAGGTAAATAACTTGACAACCGTAAGTCAATACATCTCAGTTCTAACCATCAATGTAAATGGACTCAATTCACCACTTAATAGAAATAGACTGGCACAGTGGATTAGGAAACAAAATCCAACAATATGCTGTATACAAGAAACACATTTAACTCATAAAGACATTCATAGACTGAAAGTCAAAGAATAGAACAAAATACTACATGCCCCAGCACCTCAGAAAAAAAGCAGGAGGTAGCAATTCTATTCTCAGACAGTCTCAACTTCAAACCAACAATGAGTAAGGGAAATAAAGAAGGCCACTATATACTGGTTAGGGGAAATTTCAAGAGGAAGAGGTAACACTCATCAATATGTATGCACCGAACACGGCAGTACCCAACTATATAAAGCAAATCTTAGTGGGCATGAAAAATCTAATATCCAATACCACAATTTTAACAGGAGACCTTAATACACCCTTATCTCCAAGAGACAGGTCAACCGGACAAAAACTTAGCAAAGAAATAACAGAACTAAACCACAGTTTGAAATAAATGGACTTGGTGGACATATACAGAGTGTTCCACTCAAACACAACTAAATACACATTTTCCTCAGCTGCACGTGGGTCATTTTCTAAAATAGACCACATACTGGTCCATAGGTCATGCTTAAGTATATGCAAGAAAACAGAAATTATCCCATGCACA
>NW_004524677.1:1847670-1849330 GCF_000260255.1 Octodon degus
TTAACATATGACAGAAAGAAAATGTTAAAAGACTTTCTAGAATGCCACCAAATAGTAATAGGTATCCAAAGAGCAGATGAAGAAGAATACAAAGATCTTGAGATGATTTGAAGTTACAAGTTATTCCATGTGTTTATTTCAAGAATAAAAGGGTGACATTGTGAGTCCTATGGAAAACCCACTACGATTATGGACTATGTGATTCTATCATAGTCACTTAGCTACTAATTCAGGACCTGAGATAGACACGAGCATACTACAGGATTTAATTTAAAAAAAAAAAAACTTATTTGATTTTTAACTAACATAACTCTAAGAAACTTGGAAAACATCTGAATAAACAGAAATTGTAAATTAAGAAGTGGGGATGATTTGGTGATTTGAGCTAATTCACAGAAAAATAAGATGGCCACCTTTTGTCAAATATAAGTTATGCTACTGAGTCCAGGTGTGGTGGTACACACCTGTCATCCCAGCCCTGGGGAGGCTGAATACAGGAAGATCACCATGAGTCCCACCTGTGTAGTGAGACACTGTATAAAAATATGTGTGTGTGTGTGTGTGTGTGTGTGTGTTTCTGCGCGTGCGCGTGTGTTATGGTGAGAAAATCAAGTGTATGAAAATAATTATAATATCTCCTTCAACATTTTATTTTGGAAGTGGAAAGAAAAGAGCAGAAAAAAGACAGGATGATGTAGGGAACCTTTTGTATTCATGTAAGAAAAGTAAATGTTCAAGTATATTTTACATAATAAAAGGGACTTTAGTGGTTTTCATTATGCAAACAAAATCCTTCAAGTGACACCATTTTGTGACATACACTTTGGCAAAGGATTGCAAAATAATATGGAAACGTCCAGTTTAAAAGAAAAAGATTCCCTTAAATTTTTTATAATCCTTATTTTTACTGAAATTGCTCAGGAACATTTTCAAAGCAAAATGCTAAGACATTTCATTTGTTACAATCAACCCATTTTATGGTCGATATGAGCCCAAACTGAGCAACTTAAGTTACATTAGACATTTCTTTTCACATTTTTAAAAACTGTGTTCTGCAAAACCAGTAATTCTTTATGATATTTATGAAATGAAACTGTAAGTATTTTAAATAAAAATAGGACAAGCAAGTCTTTTTCTCCTCTCTTTCACCCAGCTTGTGCTCTGTCTGGAGAACTTCAGGTGGAGACTGGAAAATCTTGGATCAAGAAGGCCCACAATGTGGTATTTGAAATAGAAAATTATTTAAAATGTAAACAGTTATGAGATTGAATCCTATTTGTTTATAATCCTCTAATTCCAAGTAGCAAGGTTACAAGGGTGAAGGCTGAAGGTTGAAGGTGAAGAAGCAGAAGAGAAGGTGCCTGGCTTCTTCCTGCCCCAAGGCACAAAGTCCTGGAGGAGGCTCCCAAGCTGTCAAAGATGGCTCCAGGCTGATCTGTTCAGTATCCAAAAGAGTCCATCTGTTAATTTTTTCAAGTGTTACCCATGCAGTTTGATTTTTGTTCATAACCTCTTTGCCTACCCCTATGTCTTCAAGAGTTCCTCCTACTTTCTCTTACAGGAGATTTAGTGTTTCTGTTTTAATGTTTAGATCTTTAATCCATTTTGACTTTAATTTAGTTCATGGTGATAGGCCTGGGTCAAGTTTTAATTTTCGGCA
>NW_004524677.1:1850285-1852920 GCF_000260255.1 Octodon degus
ACAGCCTCATTGCTGCCTCTTCCTCTGCTCTGGGGCATCGCTAAGTGGCACACTGCCTTTCAAAGATACCTGGGGGATCCCTATAACCACGGCTTCACTGTAAATTAGTCAATGGGAGGAAGTTTAGTGAATACCTGAACTAAAATGAATAAATAAGTTAGTTCACTCTCTTGTGTTTACAAATATTAGCTAGAAACGTACTACATGTTCAAGCTTTGTAAATATTTGTCCTCACCTCAGCCATAATGCTGGTTTTAAGAGCAGCATTGATAATGCATTAAATTCTGTGAATCAGACTAATAAATAACCAAAATTTTTTTGATACATAAATTTATTGTGCCTTAAAACAATTTAATTCTTAAAAGATACTTGACTACAATTTTTTGCAAGAGTTTAATAGTTTCCTTGCTATACTTTTTTCCCATAATTTTACTGAGAAACAAATAGCAATGAGACAGTTTCAAACAAAATTAGTACGACAGTTTCAATAATTAACACATTGCATACATTCTTCCTAGTGGTTAATTGCTGTACAAGATGCGGAATTGATATCCTATTTACAAACACCATTAAAACAAATCCCTCCATTCATTAGGAGAATGTAACTATATATCTATCCTAACCACTTTGAATGCACAAATACAAAATGGACATTAATCTGCATCTACTTTTTTTTTAAGTTCCATCATTTAACTATTTTTTTAGAAAAGACTTTATTACATTTTCATAAGGACCATTGAAGTTAGTCATATAAACTTATATTATCATTATTTTTTCCATAATTTTATTGAGAAACAAATAGCAATGAGACAGTTTCAAACAAACTTGGTAAGCCAGTTTCAATAATTAACACATTGCATACATTTTTCCTGGTGGATAATTGCTGTACAAGATGTAGACTTGATATCCTATTTACAAAAACCATTAGAACAAATCCCTCTATTCATTAAGAGAATGTAACTATTATCTATGCTAACCACTTTGAATACACAGATAAAAAATGGACATTCATCTGTATCCCATTTTTTGGTTAAGTTCCATCATTTAAATATTATAGGTGTATAAACTCAACAAAAATTTTCTAAAAGAGTTCAGTAGTCCATAATATTATTGGGTCTTCCGCTTCACTGACAATGTCAGAAATTGTTGACCTGAGTCCCCTACACCTCAACATAACAGCATGGTTTTACTTCTTATACCTCGTTTTATACTTTTCTGCTAGATGGTTAAGACAAGGTAAAGCAGGACCTATGCAACAAGAGTTGTAGCTTTTGGGTCTGATAAAGTCAGTGCGATCCCCTCAGGATATATCCTGAGATTCTGTACCTCAGATTGTAGAACATTTGTGTCAGCCATGTGGATGAGTCATGGCCATTGCTTGGCCAATGTGCTCTCTGTGAAAGGCTGAGAGAATGTTTTCTCTCCATTTGACTCTACTTAGGCATACTCTACATCATCGATCACATTCCTCTTTGGTCCTATAATCTCCTTGATCAGAAAATTTGGGACACTACCGAGTTACATGACATTACAGTACAAGTTCTCATATGTCCTGAGTCTTAATTGACCTTGGAAGCCTAGGGCCAAAATGTTGGCTTTCCTTTCAGCCCTCCTTTCTCTCTAATTTTGGTCTGCAAACTTATCTTTTTTAACCATCTGGAAGACAAGCTTATTGTTATTACCATACAACTTAGGCTGTTAAGCTTAACCTCACTATCTGTCTGAATATCAAATATCTTAGGCATAACATTGAGCAGATATTGTTCATAAAGTATTGATATGTTGAACTGTAAGTCCGTACAGAATATGATGAAAAAACATTTAAAAATTAGAATATATTTTAAAAATAGGCATAAGAATTATATACTTCTTATGTTTACACATATCTCCAAAAATCTAACCATATAAAACCTTGAAGCAGGACAGTCCCACAATATTCCTTTTCCTATCTCTTGCCTTCATTCACCCTCCTCCCTCTTTTAGAACAATCACCTTCCCAAGAGACAGCACAGCAGCAACTGGAATATCATGACAAGCAGCCTGTATTCAGAAGACCAGAATGACAGGCACTCCAAGCATGAAACTACTATTACATTTACCATCTTCAGTGCAGTTGCTTAGTTCACAGGAATTAGTATATATAGTTAGTCAGGGTGAGAATCTTTCCAATTAACAGCTAGATTCAAAAATCTTCTGGAGAGTCTCAGGATCATTGCCTTGCCCATTTCTACATATAACTGTATGGCTTGACATTGTCATGTTTCCTAGCTCTTCTCCTTTCCCTCTTTCAATTAGTTAGCCCTTGAGATCCTGCTTTCCTTTTACCTGTATTATACCTTTCTATTTGTATTTCTTCTTTGGAGTTCTTATAGTAGGGAAACTATACGATATTTACACATGTGTGTCTGGTTTATTTCACTTATAAGTATATGTTCAGTGGCATCCACTTCAATATAAAGGCGTTGAGTTTATCAAACTTTATAGCTGAGTAATACTTCATGGTGTTAAAATACCAAATAATTTTCAACCATTTCTCAGGTGATGGGCATTTTGTTGTTCCCGAGATTTGGCTATCACAAATTATGCTGCTATAAACATAGGCACACATATATCACTATGTTATGATGTTTTCAGA
>NW_004524677.1:1855620-1866583 GCF_000260255.1 Octodon degus
CAGCACCTCAACTACCTTGCCTGCCCAGTAGAAATTTCTTCCGTGTTCCAGGAACCCCCCCAGACACAGTTCTAGCCCAGACGCAGTGAGTGTGTGGGAGAGCTTCTGGCTACCCTGTGCTGGCACGATCTACTACTGGTCCCTGTCCAGGCCTGTGCTAGAACTGGCACCAAGATTTTTGTTAGTGTAACAATAAGCCCTGAAGGTTGTAAGTTTCAAGATTGCCTCATACATTATCATAGAGTTAGCAAACCTTTTAAAGAAACGTATTTGCTCTTTTATTAGAGTAGCAAAGCTGGAAGAATGCTGCAAAGCAAAATGTGTTGTTATTTAGCTATCCTCCAAAAAATTCATGCAATGGTTTTCACTGGTTATTGTTTCCCCTCCTGTAACAATGCAGCTCCTTCGCTCCCCATTTTCCTAGCTATATTTTGCCTTCTTAACTTATTAAACAAATTCCCATTAAGGTGACTTACCAGTTTATATCCATTAGGATATGAAACATCAGAAAACATAGCAAGTGTTGGTTTAGATATGGAGAAATTAGAACCCTAGTGAACTGCTAGTGGAAAGTAGAGTACTACAGTACTGGAAAAAAATATGGCATTAATGAAAATACTCAAAAGGTGAAAAGTAACTTAGTGTTTACTGCTGATTAAATGGATAAACAAATTGTATTGAATGCATGCAACTGAATATCATTCAGCCTTTAACGAGGTAGGATATTTTGACACATTGTACAACTGGGGTGAGCCTTTAAGATATTATGCTTAGTAAAATTAGCCCAGTCAAAAAAGAACAAAGACTACATGATTCTGTTTATGTGAAGTTCCTAGAGTAATTTAATTCATAGAGACAGAATAAAATAGTGACTGCCAGGAGACTGAGGGATGGATCAAGCAAATTAAAGATTAACAAGTACATGATGGACTTGAGTTTGGGTATGTAAAATGTTCTGCAATGTGTAATGGTGACTACACAGTGATGTGGGTGTGCTTAATGCCACTGAACTCCATAGCTAAGAATAGTTTAAATGGAAAATTATAAAATATTTTAGAAAACAAACTTTCATAAAATTCATCAATTTAAAAAAAAAAAAAACTTTAAACTTGACATTTGATCCCTGCTACTGAGTGTTACTATTTTGAAGGATAAATAAAAGGGAATCTTCCCTAAAATAAATCGCTTAGGCTTCTCAGTGATGGAAACTGTTTCTAGTTTCCCCCTCAGCAATGAATAAACACTGTCAGTCTTGCAAATGAAACTCTCACAATCAAGTAATCCCTTTCCAGAGATATTGCTCAAAACATGATTCACACACTGCCCAGTACAGCTCAGAGCAGTCTCTAAACTGTTGATGTAAACCTGGGTAGGAAAGGGAGGTTAGAAATTTCAGCTCAGTCTTTTATCTACAATGTAATAAAAACAACTTCTATGCACTCTATTTTTGATAAGGATATAAAGGGCATTAGAATTATATATCCACAACAAAATAATTATATATCCACCTAAAAAAGAATTAAATATCCCATTAGCTAGCAAGGACAGTATAGTCCTATGCTATGATTAAACAATATGTTCTGAAAATAGTAAATTGATCAATATATTCCAAAAATAATATGCATAACTACTAGGATTTTAAGAAATGTATTGTTCGTGTAATTTTTGTCTGAATTCATACAATTTTGCTTATCATCCATATAATTTCCGTATATAAAAAAGGATAGTAATCATTTAATTTTAGTAAATTAGATTCACAAAGGATTTAGCACCACAATCTAAGTATGGTGGTGACATAATTTTAAAGTTTTGGTTTACAGGAAAAATATAAAACATTTTTAAAATGATATATCAAGAACTATTTAATAGGTGGAGGAAATCTAAAATACTTGTTGTCTTGTAGTGTTGCTGGCTGAAGTGTGTCCTCCCAAAACTCAGAGGTTAGGATTCTGACCCTCGGTGTGAGTTCATTTGGAGATAATTAAGGCCAACTGAAGCCATACGGATGAAGTTCCACTCCAACATGATTGACGTCCTTACAAAAGAGAGCCAGAAAGCAAGAGGAAGGAGGACACACGCTTCCAGAGGAAAGGGCAAGCAAGAACACAGACACAACACAGAGGAAGCTGTCTGCAAGCCAAGTAGTCTCAGGAGACACTAATTCTGCCAGCATCTTAATCTTTGACTCTCACAACTGTAGGAAAATTATTTTTCTGCTTAATCCTTCTAATCTATGATAATTTGCTATAGCATCAAATGACAAGTCAAGAAAAGTCAGCAATATGAAAAGATTTAAAAAAGACAGACATTTAAACACCAAACAAAACACATGAGAGGTATAAAAAACCCAGACATAATACTATATACAGACACTATAAAACATAATGCTAGGAAATAAAAGCTTTATTGTCTTATAAGAAATTGCTGCTAAAGGTATATGAACACATAAATTTCTTCTAGTACATGTATTTAGAAATAGATAAATAAATCCCCAATTGTACTTTCAGGCCACAGGGTCACAGGTCCTCACTTAGGGTCCCTATTCCAAACGCCCACACTGGGTAAGCCATTGTGATGCACTGACAACTTGGGGTCAACTTGGAACACCCAGCTGAGCTGAGCCAGTATGGCGCTGGGTGTGGGAGGCCCACCTGAGGGTTACTGGTAACAACATAAGAAGCAGAACTGGAGGGGAAGAAGTGGAGCCATTGGTTCTCTTGGGACTCAAGGTTCTCCTAGAGGAATTTGCCATGCCAGCTTTCCTGATGAACACGGGTGTTCTCATTCTTGGGGGAGTTCAGGACCTTACTGTTTCCTGAAAATGCCTGTGTGAACTTTGGGAGATCTCTGGTCCTTACGCTGAGCATCACTTTCTGGTTCGGGAGAGAAGTTGGTACTCTGTTCAACATCCAAAAGAGGCTTGTCACACTAGCTTTTCTGATATGAACTTGACTGTTATCATCATCAAACTAGCCTGAAAGCTTGCTGTTGATGAGCACGATTGTGGTACTTTCTGGAAAAGCTCCACTCCTTACTTTGAGTGTCACTTCCTGGCCCAGTGCAGATCCCGCAGCCCACTAGCACAGACTCTTTGTCCTGCAGGCACAGACATTCTAGCTTTTACCACTGACCTTTGGGTCTTCCCAGAGCAGATCCATGACACGATCCTGTGTAAGACATTGTTGTGGGCTCTAGACATTTAGTTGAACTTACTGGAGGGCATTGTTACAGGATCCAGGCCTACAGCTAGCTTCTTTAGTCTTTAGTTTGTGGACAGATTTCCTGCTCTCTTTTGTACTTGACTCCTTGGGTGATTACTATAAAGTAATCCTATAAATTATGTGTCCTGTATCGTATTGTTTTCCTTGGCTACAACAGTCATGACACTGACTATGGATTTCTTTTCATTCTTCCTAATGGAAGAATGCTTTAATCTCTTCATTCTCCACTATCTTCATTACACTCTTACTAGTCCATGTACTGATACAAAACCAGTTGCTGTACTATCATATTTGAGCCAAACCATGTGACAATCACTTTGGCCAATTCTCACTAAATAAAACTTATAGAGATATTTTGCATGAGGACTTACACAAAACTGAACTAAAATACTGCTTCAGACAATGAGATGTATTTCAAAAGAAAATGGTCTTAGTAATGAAACAGGTACATAGTAAAATCTCATGTTTTCTTTTCTTTTTCATTTATGTATTTGGTACAAGGTCTCACTATGCAGCTCAGACTCCTAGTGATCCTCCCATTTTCAGCCTCCCTAGTGCTGGATTACGGGCGTGTGCCACCACGCCTAAATTAGTTCACTGGCTTGGCATGTCCCAGTACAACATGCAGAACTGGGGATCAAACCCTGGTCCCTGTGCTTGGAAAAACAAGCACTTAGTCCTCTGACCTATCTCGCCAGCCCAAAATCTCATGTTTTCATTCAAACTAAGCCACTATTTTGGTAAATTCAGTCTTATAAGTACTTACGGTCCAATAGCCTGGAAATATTCCTGATGCTCCAGACAAACTCCAACTGGAGGCATGAGATAAATGGAAAGACTTTCTTAACACACTTCTTTTCCAATCATCCAATGGTTGGTCTGTGAGAAATATCAATGTAGTTTAAAACAATATCTGTCCAGAAAAACGCACACACAAAGTATATGGCTTAATGGCACAAAGAAGGAAGCAAATCACTTTCATGAGCTCAGTATTCTGTGTCCAAATCACATTTTGTCAGCTGATCATTGACAAATGAAGAAGTGATAGCATTATAAAGAGAGGCTTCACTTCATTGGCTCCTTCACACAGTAAAGCTCTCATGTTTTTATTGCATATTGTGCCCATCTGAAAACTAATAGGTTTATTTCTTTCTTCTCTTCAAGATCATTGACTACTTTTTAAAAGGAAGGTTGAAGTGAAATCATATTTGTGAAATAGCACTTATCAAAATGAAAACAAACTGTACCTACTGTATAAGTGCTTCAAAAGAAAATTTCAAATTATTATGAAGGCACAAGTTTTGCAGTTGCAAGGTAAATGGAATTATTCAAAGTTTTAAGGTAAATACTGAAAGAGCAAAAGGTTAGACAGTGGATACTTCAATTTTTTCTGACTTGTGGTAGTTGTCTCATAGGATTTATGCAGTAACTTTTCTTTATGAAGAGGATATAGGATTTATGCATTGAGAGACAGGCATGCTAGTGCATGCCTATAACGCCAGCACTCTAGGAGCCCAAGGCAAGTGCAAGTTCAAGCCTAGCCCGAGCAATTATAGCAACTTAGCAAAACTCTTGTCTCACAATAAAAAGTAAAAAGAGATAGAGATGTTACTTCACATTGAAAGTCCTATGTTCAACCCCCAATATCTTGCCCCCAAAACATATTTACTTATCTGCCCATTTCTCAGAAATGCTAATTATTTTAGAAAAAGACAACTTTAGTTCAATCCTGCCATCCAAATAAATTAAACTATTTTCAAAGTTTCCTTCTAATACCTCTTCATATACGTATATTTTCTTGAAACATTCAATTTAATAGAGCCATCCACAGATTGGTTAACTATAGAATTTAGAAAAACTCAGGAGTAACTCATTTATAGTTACTAGCATTTAATTGCTTCAATTTATTTATAGTATCAAGTTAGGTTTCCTACAGGGACAAAGAAGTAACATAAAACAATGAAAATGTGTTACATTAGATCTATTACGACAAATATACACACATCATACCACATTTTAATTCTATATGCATTTCTTCTATTCAGTCAAAAAAGTCTCTGTCCATAATAGAAAAGCAAAATCTCTAAAGAATGCAGCATAAGAAATTATGTACTTCAATCCAAACTCAAAGGGAATAAATGAAATTCTTTAATGAAAGCAAATGCCAATAGTAAGACTCTTGTAAAGACCTGAGAATATTAGTGTCTGAGAGGAAAATAGCAAGGAAAAGGCCATAAATTTATATCTTAATTGGGGACCCTTATAAGCTTAAGAGGGTATAAAAGAATAACCTAAGAGTTAGTATATGTGTATTACAGCCCTCACAATATTATGAGGCTTTCTCGATTAATTCAAAGTATCCTCCAACTCACAAGCATTATGCCCGACATCCCTACTTCCCTGAATGTACTTCCTCAATAAGCATCTCACCTATTTTAGATAACTGTGCTTCTCTTTCCAATCTCCCTTGTAAATTAATAAACTCTTCTGAGGAAAAGGACAGTATTTTTCCTGGCCTGGTTCTGTTTCTGATTAATTAATAAGGTGAGTAAAGCTATGTAAACACTCCAGGAATTGCTCCCGAAAGGTTAAATCTCACAGGCACAGCAAGCATCTTCCTTGCTCACAGCAGAACACCAAGCTATACAATTTATTTTTACAACAGAGTCCACATCATTTCCAAATATTTTATCTTGTTTACCCACAAAACAGGCTCAGGCAGCCAAGAAGACCATGCATTATTTTTCCAGTATATCAGTATCACACTAGAAAATATAGCTATAACTTTTCCACTTGAGAAAGCAGTAAAGCCTCTAGTAAAGCCCTCAAGGTAATCATTCACACAGTGATGTATGCTAATGAGTCCCTCCTCAGCAGACGGGCACACAAGGTGACTCGCACCAAATTCCAGTTTACTCCACAAAGTCGGTCGAAAGTTACAACTGAAGTTCGAAGGAAACCAAGGCCACATGTCAGACTGAGTCTTCACGGAAACTTCCAGGAGTCAACAGCCTTTACAGAGAAGACAAGGGAAAAGTCAAAGATTCTGAATTCAAGGTGCATGTGTGTAGGCAAGGGTGCATGGGAAGAAGAACAGGCTAGCTGCTGGTAAGTAGAAACATAAAATCATTATTAGGAGTCCTACTTAACAGCCAGAAGGACAGAATAAAATAGTGTTAGATTTAACTATCTGGGAAAATACAATGCCAAAATTTGGGAGGGAAAGTAGTTGCACCAGTTTAACAAGGAGTCAATTAAATAGCAATTGTTCTTGAACATTGAAAAATATATTTTGTGAAATCCTTTTTGAGCACTCTTCATAGTGCTATCTTCCTGACTACATTTCCTGAATACTTACAGACTCTTTTTAATAACATTATTATAGCACTAGTTCCTGCTATTTTGCTGTATTCTCTTTGCCATTCATAGCCTTAATTATGAATCTTTAACTTGTATTCTCCAAAAAGCAAAATAGAATGTTATGCCCCCAGTGTGTGTACGTGAGATCCTAGATCCAAGCACTAACTTGGCATTGGCTGAAAGACCAACCAGAAAAACTGTGGAAATGAAAAGTTCTATGCAAGAAAAGTGACAAATACATAAAATAACAGAAAAGTCTTTAAAAAGGATCTAAAATTGTGCTTTATTCCAGGACCAAACATTTTTCACCAGACCTTTATTGCTTTCTTTATAATACCATCTTGATATTTATAACCATAATGTTTATAGTTTTATATTATTTATTTATTTTTTATGAATTTAGAGCAGTGTCTACAGGGTCTTACTACATAGATCAGACTCCTACTGACCTCCTGTTTACAGCCTTCCAAGTGCTGAGATTACAGGTGCGCTCCACCATGCCCAGTCTCAATCACCGTCTCAGCTTGCCCCAGGGGTGAGGCTGGCATGGCATGCCAGGAATCGAACCCTGGCCAATGTGCTCTGCCAAAGCAGGTGCTTTAGTCTGCTGAGCTATCTGGCCAGCCTAATAGTTTCAAATTAGATGTGACTTTTATTTATTTTCCAGGTTTATTCAGATTAATGTCAATAGCAATGTGCCAATTATTTACACAGGTGGAAATTTTTCTAAAACCTAAAAAGTATAGTTATTTTAGCAATTTAAATTACTCAAATGATTCAAAGAAAACTGTAAATCACAGATATATTTTGCCAATGAAGGAGAAAATAAAGGTAAAACGAGACTTAGCTAGTTTAAAAAAAAAAAAGAACATTCACGCTACCATATAATTTTTGTAATGACATAAATTTCCTCCATGTTGCAAATAATAGATTTGTCCACTTCGTCTGAATATTGGCAAGATAAATTCAGACTTCAGATACAATGTTTCAATCAACCAGGAAAGCAAACGTTGCTAAGAAATAGTGCCTTCAGCAGCCTCCATACGAGCCGAAAGAAGTCTCAAGGAAAACGTAATGCATCTTTATTAGGGGAAGACAAACAAAAGACACCACTGGGCTCGGCAGTCCCCAGTCCCCAAGCCTCTTTGATGTCAAGCTCATTCTGCTTTCTTTTTATCAATCCCCTTGTATCAATTAATTCTTAGAGTTAATTGCACATGCAGTTTTAATCTGTAGGTAATTACAAACAATTAATAGTTAGGAGACAAAATTAGCCGTTCTTAGTTTGGTTATCTATATAATTAAAAGGGATGGTAAACTGGAGTTGACAAATAGCATCTTAATCATTTGAATAATCAAACCTCAGAAGCTTGCTGGGTAGCTGAATTTCACGTCTCGCTTCTTTAAATTTTCAAATAAATGACTTAAATGTCCATTTAAACCAATTCACAGATGTTGATTTATAGTACACAAATGAAGAAGATGTCCTTCATTCTAAAGTCACCTAAACTACCTTCTGTCATTTGATTCAGTGAGCTGCTTCCAAAAGAATTAAACAAAATTAAAGATTTAGTGGGGGGGGGGAATGACAGCATTTCCTCATCCATTACAAGGTTCATGGCTGACACACTGATTCAAAAGCTGATCAATAAAAGCAAAAGAAATTTATTTATCAAAGATTTATGTGACACAGGCACCTTCAGGAATTCTCAAAGACCAAAGGAAAACTGTATTTTTATGCTTACACATGACTAAGAACACAGAAGTATGATCAGATACAAAGGCAGTACGAGCCAGTGGTCATAAGCCGACGCAGGCAGACTGACTAAAAGTTGTCTGTTCAGACTGCTCCAGAGTCCAAGTCCAAGCTGGGACACTTGTGATTGTTTCCACAAGAGAAATGATGTAGTCAGCATGACCTTCCTAAATTTTATAGCCTGTTGCAAAGAAAAGGAATTACAGCTTCTGTGATCTCCTTCAGGGACAAAAGGTGGACAGAGGAAGATGAGAGATGACTTTTCCTGCCTCTGCAGCTTCCGAGTTTCCACCAGACCAAAGTACTCAGCACACCAAGGTACCATGTTCATATATTCTGAGCCCAGGCAGGTTCAGCAGGCTAACTTATGTCGCCTGGTCTCCTGAAAACCACTTAGGCATCGTGGCTCCTGTTTCCGTGTTGTAAAACGCTTGAGAAATATGAGTTAAGTTTTTGAGCAATGTTCTGTTTAAGATTTAGTTAGATGTATGCTGAGAAATGGCAATTAAGACAGTCCTTTCGTCCTTTATGGCCATCAGATGAGATCAAGGGTTGGTAGACACTGAAAATACTAAGCAGTGTGGTAAGTTCAATAAGAGTTAGAAAATATGTAGAAACTTTTTTCTGATAGGAAATTATATCATCCAGAGCAAGGGCATTATTGTTGCATAATATTTTTCTAAATTGCTAAGAATTTCAGCAAATTTGGCAGGTACTTCCAAGCTAATAGTGACTTTAAATGTATTCAAAATGAATAATTACTCCTAGTCTTGTAGGGCTTGTTACCTTCACCTGTGAATCAGCCCCATGACACCCAACTGAAACTGTAAAAATAAGAGAAAAATTGAAAACTTCAAGGTCACAAAATTGAATCTAACCATTCACCAACTTACAAATGATAAGAAAATTTCCTTTAATTAAGATAATGGAAGTGAACTGAAGAAAACCTTTACATAATAATATAACCCCCCTCCCAATCTGAAGGATGATTGAAAGGGGCTTATTACCTCCCAAGGGGAAAAAAATATAAGAAAATAAGAGAACAAAAAATTCTTTGGTAGAAGGCCGCTTTCTGCCCCTGGCCTCATCCATCACAATCTACTTGAACCCTACAGCTCCAAGATAACAAGTAGGAAAGCAAATAGTCCTGCCTTTAGCAGAAGGATTTGATATGTTCCTCTGGTAAGCAAGTGCTCCATACAGAGGCTGGGACTGGCTCGTGGTAATAACAATGCATAATAGAGATTATATCAGTCATATGTTTAATAGCTAACAATAATAAAGAAGTAGAACAAGAAAGTTTCCAGCTCAGAAGACCCAGTATGTTCTAGAATTCTGTGGGTCACTGGGAACTGAGCAGAGAACAGGGCATTAAGACATCTCCTTATCAATTACGGAACTAGGAAAGGTTAACCAATGTATTCCAGTAAACATGGAGCAGCACTGAGAAAAAGCCACAAGTTCTCTCCACTTATAATTACTATTTTGGATAAAGTCAGTTCTCCTTATTCAGGGCAAAGTAAACAAACTGCAGGCTGTATTAATCACAGTAACTCTAATTAAGAAGTATTGAAACTCAGATTGCTAAAGGCTTCATGCCTGATCTAATCCACACAATGACTCTAAGACATGAATATGGATGCCCTCATTTTACAAGGAAGAAAATACATTAAGTGACCTGCCCAAGTTCAGACAGTGGAGGGGCCTGGGATATAGCTAAGGAGCATAAGTACTTACCTGGCAAGCACAAGGTCCTGAGTTCAATCTCCAGTAACACAAAAACAAACCAACTTCAGACAGTGGATACAAGTTGGTGTGAACCCAGGTCTATCTGAAATTGATGACTACCTGACTGTGACACAAGGAATGCCTCCCTGTGGTTGGCCAAACACATGGCTCCAAAGACACCCACATCCTAATCCTTGGAATCTGTAAAAATTAGCTCATAAGAGAAAAGAGACTTTCAGATATGACTGAATCAAAGTTCCTAAAATGAGATTAACTGGGTTTTTCTAGGTGGGCCATAGTTGCACTCACAGGTGTCCTTACAAAACAGAGGCTGAAGGAGATTAGAACACAGAAGAGGAAAGGGGAACAGTGAAGGAAGCAATGGCAGTGAGTGATGTGGGGAAGAGGCCAGGAGCTAGGGAATGCAGGTGGCATCAAAAGCTCAAGAGGCTTGAAGCCCTGTACCGCAGTCTGTAGATCCTTTGTCAGTGTCAGCCATGCGGATGAGTCACTGTCATTGCTTGACCAATTTTCTCTCTGTGAAAGCCTGAGAGAATGTTTTCTCTCCATATGACTCTCCTTAGGCACACTCTACATCATCAATCACTTTCCTCTGTAGCCCTATAATCTCCTTGATCAGAAAATTTGGGACACTGCAGTTACATGATGTTATAGAACAGGTTCTCCTATGTCCTGAATCTTCGCTGACCTTGAAAGTCTAGGGCCAAAATGTTAGCTGTCCTTGCAGCCTTTCTTTTTCTCTAATTTTTGGTCTGCAAACTTAGGTTGTTAACCCTCCAGAAGAGAAGCTTATTATTATTATTCTGCAACATAGGCAGTTGAGCTTAACCTCACTATGTGTCTGAATATCAAACATCTTAGACATAACATGGAACAG
>NW_004524677.1:1871493-1896101 GCF_000260255.1 Octodon degus
GAAAGAAAGTATAGTAAAAAGATCCCAAGCTCTTTCCCATAAAGAGTATGCTCAGTTCCTGCAGGATAACGTGCAGTACAAGCATCCTGTGACGTGGACTTAGCAGTTGGTCCTGCCTGGTTCTAGCTGAACGTCTTCTCTCCATATTAGGCTTTCCCAAACACTGAGCCCCTTGTTTCCTGGAGTATAACTTGATCTCACAGTAAGCATAAAGTGAACTTTCAAACGGGATCTTGTTCCATGTTTATCAAACACTAGTAAGCGCCGTGTTGTGTCAGGCGCTTACAATGGTTAATCGTCATGTTTTGTGTAGAATGTGTACTCTGACACCTAATAAATAAAAGTAGAACAACAAGGAACACTGGGTGGCTGTATTCACTCTCACGTCTTAAGAAGGTTTTTCTCCTTTTTAACAACTCGAGCTGAGTGATCTGAATCATGGTGTTCCCTTCACAAAGCTCGCTGTAACGTGGGGCAATCTCTGAGCGTTTACATGGTATTGGACAGATTAACTGAGAAAAGTGTGTACCTGGAAAACACAGAAGATACACCCAAGTTTAATAATGATGTCCCCTGAGTGCTAAAATACTCCGTGACTGTCATATTTTTATGACAAAGTTTTGTATTATCCAATTGGCCTAAAGTTAATCAAAACTTATTGCAACTTTGAAGAAAATAAGTCTAATTTCCAGGCAAAAATAGGCAAAACAAATTGAAATGAAAGTCTGGAAAAAGTAATATAGAACTTTAGGAAGGCTTAGCTCTAGAGAAGCATTAGAATGAGAACATGGTTTTTCCAATTTCTTTTTTTTATTAGTACATTTTACCATACATAGTGAGTCCATTCTTTGGGGGAAGGTGTCCACATGTATAACATATCTAAGCTCTTTTTATATCCCCTTCTCTTCTCCTTCCATCTCTCTCTTCCCTCTTTTGATCCCCTTCCTTTTGAAAAAAACCTATCTCCCCATTTCCTATTTTCTACCTTTCATTTTGCTCTTTATACTTGGGGTTTCCCCTATAAGATAAATCATGTCATATCCAAGCTTTTTTGTCTAATTTATGTCATTCAACATTATGGTTGAGGCCAAAATTTTACTTTTTCTAAAAATGGACAGTTTGCTCTTGAGGAAATACATATAATTTTTAAAAGTTTCTTTTAACAAAAAAATATGAAAATAAGCATATTATTTACATTTGCCTTTAGTGGAATAACCATTCTAGTGGTGAAAGGTGGGAAGTGGACGATGGCATGGTAAAAGAATCAGAAATTATATTCCTGCCATGCCAGCCCCGCCCCCGGGGCACGCTTGAGGACGACTGAGACTGGGCATGGCAGTGCAAGCTTGTAATCCCAGCACTGGGGAGGCTGAAAAACAGGAAAGATTACTACGAGTCCAATCTGTGTAGTGAGACCCTGTACTAAATACGAGAGAGAGAGAGAGAGAGAGAGAGAGAGAGAGAGAGAGAGAGAGAGAGAGATCTTATTCCCTTTCTAGCCTGCTCTGTCAAAGTAGATTTAGAAAACTTCATCCAGGCCTTAGGAAGTGAACATTGGTAATAAGAAAAGCAAGCTCCAGTTACCAGTCTATCACGGATTAACTCCTTCAATCCAAGGGTAACTATCTGAATTTGTCACCTACAAACACGTCCTAGGTGGCAGCTTCCTTGGCATCTTTACCAGAAAGCGCTACAGCAAACACAGTGCTTGAGGGCAGAAAACTGCGAAGCCCAGGACAGGAGCCACATCCAGGGCGCTGCTCAGCCCTGCACTAACCCCTCCACAAAATACACAATGATTTTTTCAACACAGGAAGTTTAAAGTGAATTACATGATACATATTTCACAGGTAGCAGTGAAATTACCACTTTCTAAGCAAAAAAAGAGACAGAAGTCCTGGGAAAGTAGTTGATATTTCAATGGCTGTTTCCTCAGCACTTCACCTTCTGCCAACAAGTACCCCTTGAAGAACCATCCATCTCTTTTGTTTCATACAATTTTAATTTTTTTAAAAAAATTGATTCTTCTAAGTTTATTTATATATTTTATTTGGACCATCTACCTCTTAAAACTTTTAGTGAAGATTTTGATTCCCAAATTCATATTTCCTATGACATTTTTTCTTGTCTTTTGTTTTCATTTATTACCTTCTTAAAAAATAAACATTTACTTGAAAGAGAGTATAGCAGTAACTGATATGACATTAGAAGCAGTATGCTTTTAGAAGATCAGAATGACAGGCAATCCAAACATAGCCCTAGTGTATACAAAATAGTTAGCATAGATATATAGCTACTTCCTCCCAGTTCAATGAGAAAAAAGCTTTGAACTAATAGCATTTAGACAAGATATCATGTCTGTGTCTTGCATTATAAGTAACTACTACGAAGACAACAATATGCAATGCATTAACTATTGTAACTGTCCTACTAACCTGTTTGGAGAGTGTCTCATTTCTATTTCTCTCTCAGTGAAATTAATTTTAAAAAATAAAAAAAAAATTAAAAGCAAATTCGTATTTCCAAATGAAAATGAAAATATGAATAGACTTTTAGGAAAGCAATTCATCAGTAACAAAGCTCATTTAAAAGTTTGTACTTTTGTATAGTACCACTTCTAGTAATTTTTCCTAAGGACATAATCTGAAATGTGACTAAAAATTAACAAAGGTGTTTATTGCACTATCTTACATTAATAGCCAGCAAGCATCAGACTGCTATTCTTCGCAAGCTCTGTTTGCAGTGTTGACCTGTGGGTGCTATTGCACTGATTTAAAAAAAATCTTTTGCTAGATGATAAGCACTATAGTTTATGCCAAAGACCTGTTTTCCTACAAGAACTCTGAGATGTTGGTACATGCTAAGCAGAGAGCACCTATGTAAAGAGGCCTCAGTAAAACTCGTGTATTGAATTTCTGATTCACTTCTCATGAATGTAGCACTCCATTTAAGGAGACATGATTCATTTCTGGAGGAATTAAATGCATCCTGCGTGGCTTCTCTGCAAGAGGAATATTGGAAATTTGGTCCTAGTTTCCTCTGGACTTCATCCCATGTGTCTTTTCCTTTTGTTGGTTTTGCTTAGCCATTTTTTTACCTTAATAAATCTTGCTGATGTTCATAAATATATGTTAAAACAAGGCAGTTTTAGCCCAAAAATTTATGGTGGTTGTGAAGCCCTGGCCCAAAAATAAAAATGGAAATAATGTTAATACTCATGTAATAAGAAATTGGCTAAGCAAATTTGAGTATATCAAGCATTTGATTTTTTTTCAACAATAAGTTGTGTTTATGAATTGTTTTACAATATAAAAGCAAAATATGCATAAATTAAAGGTATAAAAATGTGAAAAGTGATAGTTTCTGACAAACTGTGGTTTGTAAAACCAGTCTTGCAACCTGAGCTCAATTTGAACATAAAGATTAGGAAACAAACAGTCCTTGGACCTGAGATAAACACATGTTGGGCCATGAAGGGACATGGACTTGTTTGGCTCCAACTCTGCCTATTTTGGTGTCTGCACCATAGAAACAATCCAATAACATCAGAACTTATAGCAGTTTCTAAATGCTAACAGATGCAGGCTGTGTTAGCTCAAAGGTTAAGCAACTTCTCCAATGCTCTCTGAAGCTGACAGATAATCCCAACACTGGGATGGAACTTGGAATGCCCATGGGATAAGGGGATGACTTTCAGTGACGCCTTCCTACGTATGTTCAGTCACTGCAAATAATTTGCATGTGCTTCGCAAGGAACATAACTTGAATAAACAGCTTTTCAGAAACTCTACAGTTAAGATGCACTTGCTTTGTACTGTGAAGGAATGATGAAGCTTCAGAAAACATCACTCTCTAAAAAAATGTTTGGTCACAAATCTCTGGTATTTTATTTACTTACAGGTTATGCATAAGTTAGAATTATTGTGCAAATTTAGAATAAACTGATAATTTTATACAACAAAAGAAAGAATCTAATCCCCTAAGGAAAAGCAAGTTTGTTATTTCCATCTGTCTTTAATGATTAGCTTATCAGAAGACTAAAGTTCATTAATGTATCATTATCTTTACTGAAAGCTTATTAAAGCAACATATTTAAAAGAAGATTATGGTTAAAAAAAAAAGATAATTACAGAACAGCACTTTATCCCTGCATATGTCTGTATGTTCATTCTAAGTATTTTATCCTATTCTTTTTCACTCTCCTGGAAATAATAAAGAGCTAACTTGTAGCCTAAGTATAATCCACATGTGACCAATAGAATCCTAATAACTTGCAATCATATTACCAGGGAGCATTAAAGTTTCATGTATGCACTTAGTACTCACAAAATACAAGCCTATGAACTTATATCAAATATAACACATGAATGTACAAAATAAAATTGGTGAATGAATTAAAGTAGGAATTTCCTTTACTATCAATACTTAGAATTATTTGGTTTAAGGATTAGGTAATTTTTACCTATTCTTTTCACTTCTTTCATTAGATGAAAAACAGAGATAAAATGTAAATCCATATTTCTATGTGCTATATATAGAAGGCCAAAGACATAAGTCCTGGGAGGAGGATAAAAATTCTATATCTTAGTATTTTAGATGTCCACAGAGCTCAGGTAGCCATGTGGATGCCATTTCTAGTATTACTAATAATTGAAAACTGACTGTGCTAATAAAATATTTCACAGATGCTCTGTCTTCTTCCTCCTACACACCACCAGATCACATTCAGCAAAATTTGGTTCTTTAGAAAAACAATGTGAATTATGTTAGTAGGAATTTTAAGACTTGAGGATAAAATTAAGTTCATTCTTTAATCTACTTTCACAGTTTTAATAACCACCACATCCATTCCCTCCTGCTACCTTACCTTTACTTGAAAATCAAGGCCCATCTCCACACATTTGTCTATGGTCTCCACCCACAACACATTCTTCCTGAGCTCCACTTGCCCAGGGTATAACAAACTTACAATGTCAAAAGGGAATAACATTATCCTTTTCTTTCCACTCACGAAAGCATACTGGAATTCAAAGAAATGTAACTGAGTGATTATGGAGCTAATCCTAGGCCCACTTCAATTATTAAAAAGTTAAATAATTCTTAGACTTTTTTCTTTTGAATATTAAAGAAAATATGCCTTGTGAAAAACTCAATGATCACAATACAATAATATGATTATTACAGACTGAGAACACCCAGTCTCCACCACTGGGACAGAATAAAAGACATTGCTCAGTGTTGTGGGAGGTGCTTTCTAATATTCTAACTAAGCCACAGACTCAAGCATAGCTGATGTCTTAACTTTATTTATATGCCTCAGATTCCAGTAGTACTTTGCACTGACAATCTTTTTATTAAAAAAAATGAACAGGAAATCTTTAATCAACATTCCCTCACCTTCAAAATTCAAATGGCATGCAACCTAATAAAAACTGTAATGTATGGTTGATAAGCAGCTCCAAAGAGACATCAAAAATCAACACTATCCTACATTGGGCAGATCACAGAGAAAAACACGCCCTGCTACAAAGGAAGGCAAGAAGAAAATATCCAACACTAATACGTCTTTCAAGCCCAGCTGTGACCAGACATGGTGACAGGGAATCCTCAGAAGCCTGAGACGCACAAGGCATCTGCATCTACACTCGTGCTCTCATGCACGGCTTCCACTAAGGGCTGATGACATGGAAGGCAGCAGGGGCTGAGAGGAACCACTTCCATGATAGATATTAGCAGGCTCTGCCTCAATTTAGAGGTAGAACGTAGGAATTTGAGGTCTATCTGCCATGCAGACACTGCAGAGTACAAGTTGGTGAACTGCTGCTAGCATGAAGTATCCTGAAAGCCATTCACTTAAGATTATGGACTTGAGGTGCATCCACCTACCAAACTAAATATCATTCAAGTTTCTCCTTTGTGGCACGGCAGTACTCCACTGTATACAAATACCACATTATCCATTCATCTCCTGATGAGTATGTGGGTCATTTTCAAGATTTAGCTACTACAAATTATGCTGCTGCAAACCTGAATATGCATATATTACTGTAATACAATTTTTTAAATTTCTTTGGGGGAAAAAAGCCTAGAAGGCAACAGCTGTGTTAATGGAACTTCTGTTTTTAGATTTTTTTGAGGAAGCTCCACACCGATTTCCATAGTAGTCATACCACTTTGAACACAAACCAGCAATGGAAAAGGGTTCCTTTATCCCCCACAGTCCCACCAGCACTTATTGTTGGTCAATTTATTAATAAATAGCCATTCTGTTCAGCATGAGGGAAAATCTCAGCCTTGTTTTAATTTGCACTTCAGAAATGACAAAAATGATGCTGATTGTTTTTTCATATATTTATTTGCTGTTTGCACTTCCTTATCTGAAAAATGTGTACTCATTTCAGAGTGAAATGTCTATTCATTTTTGGATTATTCTTTAAATTTAGAAGGATTTATTTTTGTTATGGTTTTCTTGAGGGCTTTATATATTATAGGTATCAGTTTTTTGTATTGGAGAAGCTGGTAAAAATTTTCCACTCTGTGGGTTTTTCCCTTTACTGCATTAATGGTTTCTCTTGTGTGTAAAAAAGACAATTTTTAATTTAGTATGATCCCAGTTGCTGATTCTTTGTAATATTTCCTGTGCAATCAGGGTTTGTTCATAAAGTCTTTGCCTATGACCGTTTCCTGAGTTTTACCTTATTCTATCTTCTAGCAGATTAAGTGTTTCTGTTTTTATATCTAGATCATCAGTCCATTTTGATTTTATTTAAGTGCATAGTGAAAAATAGACGTCTATGTTCAATATCAATACAGTTTTACTAGCATCATTTACTAAAGAAGCCAACTTACTTCCAGTCAAGGTGTTTGGCCCCTTTATAAAAAAAAAATGCATAAGTGTGCTTAGGCTTGTTTATGCATCTTCTGTTTGGTTCCATTGGTCCTCATGTCTGCCTCTTAGTTAGAACCAGGCTCTTCTCATCATGGTAGCTTTGTAGTATAACTTTAAATCAGGGATGCTTCCTTATTGCCCAGAATTGTTTTTGCTATTCTATAAGATTTTTTTTACAGAACCAGGAATTAAACTTATTAATTTTATTGAGAAACAAATAGCAATGAGAGAGTTTCAAGACAGGTTAGTAGAACAGATACAATAATTAATACATTGCATATTATTGTCTTCATAGTAGTTATTCATAGTACAAGATGCAGACATGATATCCTGCTCAAACACTATTAGTACAAATCCTTCTTCTCACTGAATTAAGAGAAAGCAGCTATATATCTATCCTATTTTGTATATCCAGATGCATTGTCTACAAGTTCTGAACCGGAAATTGTCAGGCAAGCGCTTATTCTACTCACCTACCTCCCCGGCCCCTGCTTTTGCTATTCTAGCTCTCTCCTGGCTCCTTAAAAATTTTGGGATTATTTTCTCTAGTTCTGTGAGCTAAGCTATTGTTATGTTGATTACTATTGCACTAAATCAGTACAAAAGTTTTGGAAGTGTGGCCATTTTCACTACTGGCTCTGTCTATCCAAAAACAGGGGCTACCTTTTCATTTTCTGATATCTTCTTTGCTCTCTTTCATGAGAATCCTTGCTTCCAGGAATGACTTTGGGAGGATCACTTCTCTTTCAGTTTCATTAAGGAGTTTGAGGAGTATTTACATTTAATGTTTGCTAATGTTCTTTATAGGATTCAGTAGTTAACCTTGCAAACCCTAGTGGAGGGTTGTTATTAGTGATGGTGGTTTTATAATCATGTATTTCTTTACTTTCATTTACTGATATTAGGTTTTCTAGAATTTTTATATCTTCTTGATTTAGCTCTGGTGACTTCATATGCATGAAGGAATCTGTCCATTTCTTTTGAGTTTTCCATCTTAGAGTACAGGTTCTCAAGGTAGGCATTGACGACCTTCTTGATTTCTGCAGGATTCACTGTGATTGTACCTTTTCACTCCTAATTGTATGGATATGAATAATTTCTTTCCTTTTATTGATAACCTTGGCTGAGGAATTGCCTATTTAATCTCTAAAGGACCAAGTAATTGACTCACTGATTCTATGTATTGCTTTCTTAGTCTGAATTACATTAATTTCTGGTAGCTCTGGTCTTTATAATTCACTCCCCTATATGTGCATTTAGTTTGACCTGCTCATCTTTTTCTAGAAGCTTGAGGTTCAACATCAGGTTATACATTTGAGACCAGTTAGTTTTGCTGATGTGGGAATTCATCAATATAAATTTTCCTCATAAAAATATTTTCTTTGTGTCACATAAGTTCCACATATACCCTTTGATATAAGTTTATTTTTTTCTAATTATGACTTTAGAGATCTGTATGCTTCATTAGCTGTATATCAGGTTCTTTTTCCATGTCTGGAAGGTCTTCTGCAATTACTTCTGTCAACAAGCTTTTTAGGCCTTTTGTGCTATCTTCGCATGCTTCACTGATCCCAGTTATTCTCAATCAGTCTTCCTTACATTGTCTATCAACTTTTTCAGGGAATTTTGTTATAGTTTTGAGGACTTCCATTTTTTCTATTCAGTATTGTTCCAGAGCTACCCACAAAATCAATAAATCAATACAGTGGTAAAAGTTGTAAAGAATAAAGTAAAATTTCCATTTTCATGGATGATATGATTATGTATACAAAAATCCTAATGAATTCAAGAGTAACAAAATAATTTAAAAATATTACAATGCACTAAGTTGATTTAAAGATCAATTATAATTTATATGATAGGATGAACATTTGGAAAAATGAATTGTATCGGTGTCATTTGTAATAGTTTCAAAACCTTCAAACAAGGAGGACACTCTACTCATGGATTGTAGAATAACAAAATCTAAACATTTACTTGGAAAAAAAAATAAGAGTAGTTAAAATAACCTAAAAAGCATACAACCAAAAAAAACTAGATACATAACAAGACTTTAAAGTTTACCACAAAGCTACTGTACTAAATAATGTGATAATTCCAAAGAATATATATATATATATATATATATATATATATATATATGCAGACCAATTAAATAGAACATAAAGTTCTAAATTAGACCTGTACACATAATAGCAAAGATAGAATTAATAAAGTGGCTCAGTAGAAAAAGAAAAATCTCTGACAAATCATTACATCTTAAATCAAGTTGAGATGGATCATAGGAGAAATATATAAGCTAAAATAACAAAGGACCCAGAAAACAAAGTAGATCTCCACAAGCTTTGGACAGATAAAAACCATTATACAAGACATAGAAAGTTAAAGTTATAACTTTAAAAAATTCTTTAAATGTACTTCACAGAAAATAATGCCCCTGCCAGTCAAGAGACTAAGGCAGGAGTATCACCATGATCTCAAGGCTATCCTGGGCTGCATAAGTGAGTTCAAGTCCAGCCTGTACTACATAGGTAGACCTTGCCTCAAAAGAAAACAAAACAAAAAAAAAAAAAAAGTAATGACTCTGCCCATAAAAACAAAAAAGAAAAAAGTAGGCAAGCTACAGAATGCAGTTAAATGCAATGCATGGCAAAGGACTTAAATGGAATATATAGAGACTCCTGTAACTAAACAACAAAAAGAAAAATCATACAGTCTTTAAAATAAGATGACACAAATAATTTACAAAGAAAAGATGGGCAAAGGGAAAATACGCATGTGAGAAAATGACCAATACTTAGACATGGGAAAGAAAATACAAAATGAAACCCAATGAAAATCCCCTTTAACATTACAATGAGAGACTCACTTATTACCCTTTATTTTTAAACAAACATTTACTTGAGAGACAGTATAGCAGTAATTGGTATGACATGACAAGCAGTAGGTATTTAAAAGACCAGAATGACATGCATTCCAAGCATGACCCTACTATTACACATTGCTATCTTCAGTAAAGTTGCTTAGTTCACAGGTATCAGTCAGGGTGAAAATCCTACCAATTAACTGCTAATTTCAAAAACATGCTGAAGATTCTCAGGATCATTGCCTTAATCATCTTGTGCATACACACGTATGGTTTTGCCCCTGTCATGTTTCCTAGCTTTTCTCCTTGCCCTCTCTTCATTATTTAATCCTTAAGTTCTCACTTTCCTTTTAATTGTGTTATACCTTTCTATTTTTATTACTTCTCTTGAATAAATGCACCTACAATATTTAAATGGCAATGGAATACCCATCTCTGACAAAAATAAGCAAAAAAAGGGGATACAAATGAAGGACCATTTTGCATCTGTATACACAAAATAGTTATGATAGATATACAGCTACTTTCTCTTAATTCAATGAGAAGAAAGATTTGTATTAATAATGTTTGGACAGGATATCACGTCTGCATCTTGAACCATGAATAACGACTACGAAGACAACCATATGCAATGTATTAATTATTGTAACTGTCGTACTAATCAGTTTTGAAACTCTCTCATTGCTATTTGTTTCTCAATAAAATTAATTTAAGAAAGAGAGAGTCGCCGCACACGACGTGGGAGAGCCTGTGGAGCAGGCTACTCGCTTGTGCTCGCTCTACGTGGCTAAGAAGGAGTGCGTGGGTGCCGCCACGCAGGCAAACTGTTTGGTTTTGCAGGTAGCTAAGCACGATTTTGTGCTCTGACAAAGAAATCCCACATGTAGGTATTAATCCAATAATAAATGTCTACACAAATACTTAAGATAAATCATGGAAGCATTTTTTTACAGATAGATTGAGACACTGATATACTTTGGGATAATATGGCATATGCCCCTTATTTGTCTTTAATTATGTATTTCTCAGGAAAACTAAAAATTATGCGTACCATTTAAAAACCCATGCTGTGCAGATTCATTGCAAAGAATACAATGAGATGAAATGAAGAGGGATTTAAAATCATAAAGAAGTAGAAGGAATAAACATTTTTAGTCTATGTGTTTTCCCATTTTGGTAAGGAAGCAATATGATCCCATTTTTTAAAACACAGTAAGAGAAAGGATCATTCCCTTAAATATTTTTTGATATATTTCCCTACAAAAGTTTTCCCTGCAGAGAAATTCAAGCCAAAAACTAGAAAAGTAGAAAAAATTATCATCCTTATTCTCATTCTTTAGTTTTCTGTTCTCTAAGTCAGATAATCTTGTGAAGTATTGTATAGCATAATTCACCATGGCTATGAATTATTAATCTCAATTTTTTAAACTTATGTTAGAAACTACCTTGGGCATAAAGGGGGTTATGAATCTGTTAAGGAAATTGCCTTTTGAAAAACAGCAAATTAAGAAATAAATTCTTCCTTTTGTATCCTAAAGACTGAGTCATAGTCTTTATAAATAAGTTAACCAATTAAGTAAATTAGTAAATTAATATATTGTGTGTGGATAACATGAATTCCTTAGTCTGTATACTGAAGAAGAAGCATACTAGATAGTGAATAGAGGAAAAAATATTCAGATACCCTCCCACAGAGATTTATAAACCTGATCATACCCGTAATCAATGTGGCATTTCATAAATGGCACTGTGAGGAATCGCTAGGCCCTTGTAAACCTCCGGGTCAAACCACCATGACATTTCTTTAAAGAAACAGAACCGGAGTATATTTTGACAGTGCAGTCTCACTAACTCATGTTTAATGATTCATATGAATGAAATGCTTGAGAGAAACACTGCTTACATACATCCATGTATTTCCCGGTGGACACATCTTAGTACAAACTGACACAAACGAGAAGCCATAAACCAGGAAATCCATTTTCATACCCATTGCTGTGTAATTGAGTGCATTCTTTGACTAGTTGCTATAAATTAATTCCAACTTAAAAGCAATGAAATATTTTACCTCTTGCAGAGCATTCAGTAACGTCAGAAGCATTCCCCCCACCCACGCAAAAAAAAAAAAAAAAAAAGGATGCTTTGTGATCTCAACAGTTATTGCCTTCATCTGTCTAAATTCTAAACTCATCTCATGGATTGCACAGGAAAATTTGAAACTCCTTCAAAGCTCAACCATCCAAAGACAACAGAGCTTTTCGCTGGCCTAAAGTACATTTTAGATCACACTAGAATATTGTTCCGGGATATTAAATTCAAAGAATGACTGACTTTGGCTTCCCTATTACTTAAGACACAATACTGAATACTTCTCCACAGATATAAAATAGATTCAAAAACATAGTTGAGGGGAAGCAAAAACACAGGACTACAGTATGTCTCCCAGTTCATTCAATTTGTGTTGCAACTTGCCATAGAGAAAAACACATCATTTTTTCCCTGTATTTAGGACAGGGTATACTGAGTCTACAGGGTCTCACTAGGTAGGTCAGACTCATAGTGATTCTCCTGTTTTCAGCCTCCCAAAGTGCTGGGATTACAGGCACGCCCAGTCTCAATCTCTGTCTCAGTACGCCCCGGGGGTGGGGCCTGCATGGCTCGCCAGGGATGGAACACCAGCCGCTGCACTCTGCCTAAGCAGGAAAAACGCATCATTTTTAATTAACAGAACTCAAAACAGGCTTAGAGTGTTTTATGTTCTAAAACTATAATATTGAATAACTATCAGTAGTCTACAAATCATTGTTGACCTTTTTTTTTTTTTTTTTTACTTTTCCATTTAACTTTTTAAGATCAAAATGGTAGCTATGCTCAATCACACAACCAATGTATACAAGATATAAAAACAGGAAGACGACATAGTTGTCTAAAAGTAAAGCAATAATAACTCCTAGCATGTCATGACAGTACGTGGATTTACTGTCTTTAATATCAGAGACACTTACTTCCCGCTTCCTAGATGTAGTTAAATGCTGAACGTTTCCCATGTGTTAGTCATGTTCTGAGTGTTGAGAACACAAGGCAACAAGACGTGGCCTTGAGCTTGAGAGTTATGCGGTCTACTGGGGGAAAGGAAAGAAAGAAAATTCACTACCACTTTGGGGGAAGTAATAAAATAGATTCATATTGACAGGTCAGCTGGGGAAAATAAACTCCATTAGAAGAAGTACAATAATAGCCTTAAATGTAATGGAACATTTACCCTAAAAAAAAAATGGGGTTTGTCCAGACAGCTCAGTGAATTAAAGTACCTGCTTAGGCAGACGCAGGAGCCAGGAGTTCAATACCCAGCCTGCCTGCCGTGCCAACCCCGCCCCCGAGGCGCGCTGAGATAGCAGTTGGGCGTGGTGGCCCGCGCCTGTAATCCCAGCGCTTGGGCGGCTGAAAACAGGAGAATCTCTAGAGTCTGATCTATGTAGTGAGACCCTATAGACCCTGTATTAACAACAACAACAAAAAGATGGATTGTTCTAGTATATGTTAGAAGAATTTCTGTCCCTCAGTGAATGAGAACAGCATTGAAAATGAGGAGCTAGTACAACCACTGTGAAATCATTCTAAAGATTCTGCAAAAATTAAAAATAGGAATTAATTTCCTTAGGGGCTGGGGTTCGATGCCTGGCCTTCCGTGCCAGCCCTGCTCTCAGGGGGCGCTAAAATGGTGACTGAGACTGAATATGGTGGTGCAAGCTTGCAATCCCAGTGCTTGGGAGGCTGAAAAACAGGAAGGATCATCTGTGTCGTGAGACCATGTAGACCCTGTGCTACAATTTTTTTAAAAAGAGACTTTAAAAATAGGAATTCCATTTGACCCGGCTGTACCTCTACTGAAAGTGTTCAAGGCATCATCCCACAGTGCTAATACCCACCCATGTTTACAGCAGAATAACTCAGGATAGCTAAGTTCTAGAAGACACACGTGGTTGCACATCAACAGATGAAAGGATAAAGAAAACTGATGAAGACATATATATGCAGAGATAGGAGGATGGTCCAGCTATAAAGAAGAATGAAAACATCTCATTTGAAGGAAAATGGAATGTTAGGTTAA
Organism: Octodon degus; assembly: GCF_000260255.1. Classification (NCBI taxonomy): domain Eukaryota; kingdom Metazoa; phylum Chordata; class Mammalia; order Rodentia; family Octodontidae; genus Octodon; species Octodon degus. Next base: position 1,885,360 of record NW_004524677.1, read on the forward strand.
ATAAATCAGTACAAATTAATTATCAGTGGTTTCTCTTATACAAGAAAGTAACTAAATAAGTAAAGCAAAAGAAAGACTGTAGAAAACACAGTGGCAGACTTCACATCAATAGGGTAGGAGTCCAGGGAGGGAAAATATGGATGGGGAATAAAACATAAAACAAAATGATTTTTCTTCATCTTCATCTCTACTACGCATTATGTGACTGCTCAGAACGAGGCATATCTTGGGATTCTAGCAATCTATTTAATCAGGAGCAAAAGCTAGGCCAACAAACACCAGTCTTTTAGTCTATTGTGCTTTATAATGCATATATAATTAGGAAATTATGACTAACAAGAATTGCGATTTTATTAAGCACCAAGAAGTAAAGCATGCACTTGGAAGCATTATCTAAACACTCTGTTGCTGTTATTATTATCTAATTAAGTAACTGGAATGAGGCTTCCAGCTAGAAACTGGTACAATTAGAATTCTAACCTCATTAAAGGAACTCCAGTTCCTTCACTTTTAAACACTACATTAAGCTGCTTTAAAAGTCAAGGATCCAATAAGTAGGATGATAGATAGTTGACAGATAGATAGATTGATTGAAAGATCAATAGAGATAGAAATGGTATAGATCAGAATATATACAATAGAAATTAAAATGTCAGTTCCTATGCTCTAATCTTCTTTTGTTTTGCTTTTCATAAAGGTCATTATTATTCATAATTTTAAAAGTTGGACAATATTAAGAGCCCAGTAAATCACTATTTACCTCTAAAAAAATGCCAAGCTCCACATTTTCATACTAGTTAAGTTCATTTTGTCATTGAATAAATGTTTCACACATTTGCTGAACCGATAGCCAGCTAAACTACAGAGTTATAACACTGATGTGCACAAAGAGCTTTTGTTGTACAGATGTTTTAGACTATAGCCTTGAGATAAACTTAAAAGTTGTAACAGGATTTTAAAATTTTTCATTATTTTTCATCCATGAAAAAAATCCCAACACTCCAAGAAGACACAAAATGAGGAATACGCTGAGATTATTCAAAAAGAAAAATTAACATTTTTCACATTTTATTTTTACAAAATAAGTTGTTAGTCACAGTCTTCAGATATTTTTGAACTGATAAAAATAAGTTACAATTATCAAAGAATGGTTTAACTGGAAACCAAAAAAAATAAAACTTTATGTACCATAAATAGTGACACACATCTAGTCATATTTGATTAAAGGTACTTTTCATTTTAAAAGAAAAAGGAATGTCAACCAAAGAGCAATTGGAAATGATAATTTTCATTGCAATTTTTTTACACTTCCTGCACATTCAACATTTCAACTCCCCATGAAATTATGAGTACTGAGAGACCCATAATATCATAAAACTAATAATCTGCTCAACAATTTTGTTTTAAAGCATATAAAGTATATAACATTTTATTTAGTTTAATGGTATGGTTTCTCTACCATCTACCTAGGATCAGTATAAAACAACCCATAAAAATAGTATCAAGTATATTACTTTCCCAGAATCTTTTTGTCTTTCAGCAATTGCAAAGTTTTAATCTATGCAAAAAAGACACACCTATACATAAAAGACTGCTTCATTTCTTGGCTTCTTTTCTTAATTTATGCCCATTCATTCATTCAACATTGACTAATGCTTTCTATGTGCCTGATGCTGCAATAGGTATGGAGAGTGTTCAGTCTTCAAGAAGTTGATTCTCCTGGTAAATATTTCTGACACTTCAACAGAGCATTTTTGTGTGAGCAGAATCTTTAACAAATCTCAAAAATCATCACTGACTGCTATCCTGCTATTTGGTTTCACTCAATTTTACAACAATCTGCAGTTAAGAAGTGTATTCTTTCAATGGAAATTTCTTTCTTTTTTGAAACATTAAATAAACAAGGGTTAATCTCCTGCAGGGTTAATATATATATTAAACAAGGGTTAAGCCCCTACATATATATTTTTATATGGATTTCAACATTGATTTAAACCATGGGAATTGCTTACCCATTCAATGCATTAAGAAGCTCCCCTACAAGTTGAAAATATGAGATTTCTGAGATGTGAGATTTGAAAGTAAAGGTTTTCATCATCCCTTAGATAGTCTTAAACTCGAATAAAATCTGAATGTCAAAGAATTACTGGACCTGCAGGCCTCAATTTATAGAATTAACGGATTTCCAAAATTATTATCTACTAAAACTGTTATACTCATTATGCTGTACTCTTTGTGTGAATATTTGCCAGTATTTATTTCTATGTGCAAACATTTAGTTCTAGGCTGTTAACATACACACACTCTTACATTACCCTGGAAACTCAAACTGCCCAATCAAAGTATTAAAAGAATTTAGCTAAGGACCAGCATAACAACCAAACTCTTAAAATGGACCTAAAGTATGACTTTCAGATTATATTATATTTATACATTTTAACAGTCGTATCAAACACTGCTTGGATTAATAAAAATGTAGTCCATAAATACTAAGTTGGGAATTTAGTTTCCAATTCATGCTTGACAAAGAATGGTAAAATTGGGGCTGGGGAGATAGCTCAGTAGCTAAGCACCTCTCTGGTAAGTGCAAGGACCTGAGTTTGATTCCCAGAACCCTGGGCATGCCTTGCTGGCCACTGAAACCAGGTGAGGTGGTGCATGCCTGTAATCTCAGCACTGAGGAGGCAGAGACAGGAAGATCACTGAGTCCAAGCTGCATAGTGAGACCCTGTAGAAATAAATTAAAGACCTTAAAAACAGTAAAATTGCATAACATTTTAATTGGTAAAATAGCATTTTATGCAACAATGCCTTGAGAATGCAAGGAGAAGTTTATTCTGCAAACTTGAAAATTTCTTCCAAAAGCAGTCAGAATCCCACTGTATAAGAAGAGTTTTCTCTTAACGACAGCCTGAAGTCCAAGAACATGAAGAACAACTTAAAAAGAAGAAAATCCAAGAAATAATTTCTTTGAGTCAATAGCCTGCTAGGTCTTTAGGTAGTTCTCCACGACCCAGAGGGTTTCTTAATCACACTTGGAGGACTTCAAAGAATCATACATACTTTGTTTTGAAGAATTAAAACAAATATGACTCAACCATAGAGAAATTTGCTAAGTTATAAAAATTGATCTTTGTAATTTCCTATAACCTTCAATAATCACACACATTTCATAAAATTCCAGTCAAAAGTTATTAGCCATTGTTGTCAAAAATATATCTTTTTTCTGGTAACCTAAACAACTAATGTGAAGATAGAATTGTGCAGTACAACAACCATTGTTCAATTCCAATTACTTTGTTTAATGAAATTTTGCTTCATTTCTAATGAGGTTTTGCCATTTTTTGGTCTTTAAAAATATATGCAATAATATAAATGCAATATATATTATATTTAAATAAATATATAAAATATGTATCTATCTTTTTTCTGCATTTTAGGGAAGAGTCTACAGGGTGTTCAGGGTCTCACTACTAGATCAGGCTCATAGTGATTCGCCTGTTTACAGCCTCCCAAGTGCTGGGATTACAGACATGTGCCACCACGCCCAGTCTCAGTCACCATCTCAGGGAGACCCAGGGGCGGGCTGGCATGGCAGGGCCAGGTACTGAATCCCCAGCTCCTGTACCTGCTTGCAGGTGCTTTAATCCACTGAGTTATTTGGCTGGCCCTCTATATATCTTTTGACATAGTTCTTGAAATGAAATATAAAGGGAATACACGCTCTGCCTTACTTGTTTGATTTTTGTATTGCACATGAGTATGAATTGGCAAACAGCGCTGCACTGCTACTCGCAGTGACGTAGTGGAACTTACCGGGTCCTTTCTGAAGACTCACGGAGGGGACGGGAGGCAAAAGCACAACTGAATGTCTGGGCAGGGCATAGAATGACTCAATCATTCTGCGTGTAAAAGAAAAAGCTAGACTTAACAATGTCTATCTCACAATATGAAACTTCAGGGTTAATGTTATAAGATTAAATATTAGTATCAGAATCTCCAATCAACAGGATGGAGACTTGTTACACCCTCCGTGACTTGCCAAGTAAACATTTATTATTGAGCGGAAAGAAAATATCTAATTTTTCTGTTTCTGAACATGAATAACAAATGGGAATATCTACTGGTCAAAGTTGCCCCATCTAATAAAACTGTGGATAATTAATAAGAATCCTATCTATTTCTTCATTATTTTAAGAGAAATTTGAAATAACAAACTTTCCTAACATGATTTAAAGACCTTTAATTATGACAACTGAATCAGGAATTAGTATCACAAGGAAACTTTACAAAAGGTAGATAAACAAAATGAAAGAAAATAAAAAATCACCCCTAATCTCATCAACTTGATGTTTTCCTCATAACTGCAATCCTTTAAAAGCTCCTATAAGCTGGACACTTCTAAGCCTGCTACCTGTGTTACTGATTTAATCCCCACAAACATCTAGAGATTGTATTTACTACGACTATACTCATTATATGAGTGAAGAAACCAAAACACTTAAGGATTAAGTAGCGTAAAGTCACTGCCTCAGCTGGGAATCAATACAGCCAGGATTTGAAGTCAGGAAATGGGGCTACATAAATTATGTTTTGTACTAACTTCATTTGTCACAGCTAATATAGAATATATCCAATAATTTTCTGTGTATGTGTACCTAAATACATATGAAATTTACAACCAATATTTTGCATTTAACATTATGTTAAGTGGATATGTTTTAAAATGTTCTGGGAAGCACATTTTTATTTTAGCCAATTATATTTTGGCCTTCCATTGTATTGACTCAATGCACTGGCAGTTTACAGACCAGGATGAAAATCTTTGAGCATTCATATTTGTTCAATTGCCTATTTTTTTCTTAATATAGACACCTATGATAAATTTGCAAGTCCAAATGTTACATAAATGTTAAAGAAGTTTTGAGAATTTTTAAAACATCCTTTCTTGATCAAGAAACAAAGGTGTATAAGGAAGGAAACTGTGAATGTCCCATTCAGAGTTTCAAATTTGATTAAGAGTAGCCTCTTGATAGCACTAATAAATAAATGATATGCTTAGTCATTAGTTTAACTGTCACTCATAGACATTTTTATGGATTTGACCAGAGGACTGAGGTGTTCCCTAAACTTGTCAAGGAAAAATGGTCACATCAGTAGTTTAGCAAAGCTACTATTTGGAATTTTAGAATTTTCTTATATACTACTCAGTGGGGCAGAGATAGTAATCAGGCCTAGTTTAATACAGTATGCGGCCCATGCCCAAGTATCATTTAATCTCTAAATTAGAACTAATGACATTTTCCAAGATTCACAAGTAGAGAAAGATTCTGATTTGGATAATTCATTCACTTGAGCCAGATACTTAAAAACATTAAGGTGAAAAAGCAGTTGTCTCAATACAATTAGAATGCCATGAGACACACTATCACTGTTTCATAATATCCTCCTTTTTTAATTAAGTTGATCAGAATAATTTAAACAGATTAGGATGCAATGCCTAAGAAACTCTCACTAATCATGAAATGGAAAAAAGTACGGGCTGTCTTGCCTGAATTATAGATCTGTGTTGACAGAAATGCAGGTATTATTCTTTGAAATGCACTAAATACTAGCAAATAAAAAATCTGCACTAATAAATAATAAGTGAATTTCACTGATGGAAAATTAACATTTAGAATATAATCTCATCTACTGTTACTGTCCTGAAAGAGTAGTTTAATGTACGACAATCTCTGAGTTTAGGATTTAAAGGTATATTGAATAGCTACCTTTTCTTAAGCTTAAAGAAATTGGAGAAATATTCTACATGTTTTTCTCTCCTCAGGTCAAAAGAAAAATATGAAAAAAGAAATCACATATTTATAAGAGTCTGTCACATTTCTTCACATTTTGTTCAAGAAAATTTCTCTGGTTTAGCAAATATTTTATGGTCTACATAAAACCATGTGTGTCACCTTCACATTTGTACTGTCACAGCATCTTGAGGAGACCTGGAAGTAGTTTACAGGGGTTTTTATGACTTCAGCAGAAGCCATCCCAGAGTCTCAAAATGAGCTAGGTAATTTGTCCTAATTACTCCTACAGCCTAATTGTTAAAAATCCTCCTTTCGATTTCCTAACTGATTACTTTTCTTCTCTTGCTTATATCCTCACTGCCAAGTTTTCTTATTTTCATCGTGTGGAGAACTCAATTTCAATAAAAATTTCAGACTGATGACCCTTTTTCACAAAAATCTATGTGAACGCGGGTTTCCAGGAAACCCAAGTCGCCACGTCCCCAAGCGCTTTCTGTCCTTTCCCTGGCGTTCACACCACACTTCTCACATTAATGAAATGAAGCTAACTGCTACAGTAGGAAACAAGTTACTGCCGTAAACTGGCCATAAATAAAAATGAGGTAGCCCAGGTGGAGTGAAGTCCAGGCTTTCTGTGCACTGGCTGCCTCTGAAGTGCAGGCATTGGCTCTTAATTTCAAAGGGGGGTGATCTTCCTCATTAAGCAGGACATGTTGTCATTAAAAATGGGAAATCAGGGTGTCAGCAGGCCTTTCTCTTCCACCAATTATAAAGAAACAATTCTCTAAGGACTAGTCAGCCCTCCTGAGGGAGGCACTGTGATGAAAGATCTCGCACCTGATCAGATTTATTATTAGCAAGTGCCCCACTTAGCCTGACATCCCTGTTATTCTTCCCTTGATCACTGGCCTTGCCTAAATAGTGTGGTGGAAATGATTTTAGGATGAGTTCAGTTAACTTTTCTACTTATTCACACTTATTTGAAGTTCTAAGCTACTTGATTAACTTGCTTTATTAGCAACTCTCCACTCCTCGCACTCTGCCAGAACAATGCGAGAACTGGATAAAAACAGAAAGGAAAATTTTTAAACTGTTTGATTCCCAAAACAATAATTTATTTTCCTCTTAACTAGTATCTTCCCTTAGTACAGATAAAATCAAACCTCCAGTACTGAAGTGTGCATATATTCTACTCTTCTAAGTTTGATTACTAAATTACACTTAAGCCAAAAAAATGATTATATTGAGTGGGAATATTTTAGGGCTCAACACAATTCATAGCACAAATGCTGGGAGACCCAAGGCATTCTTTAGCTACAACAGTGTTTTCTCAAATTCCTATTCTTAATAGTTATACCAATTACCCCAAATTTCTGAACATGTTATATTAATGAATTAGGGTAAAATGAAGCAATGCAAAATACATTTTAACAGGGAAGTGCTTACAGTCTACATTACATAGGTTCTTACGAAACATGCTGCTGCACTGTGGAGTCTACCTGGAGCCTTGAGGTCAAAGGTTGCATGCACAATTTTAAAGTTATCTTAAAAATGGTGAGGCTATTCTGTAGAATAAATGAAAAATGTAACGGACCAATCTCCAGACACTTTGGAAAGCAGAAGCCTTGCTCAAACTTCTTGCTTTCGAACTATATTCTGTAGCACCAGCCTCACCTTCTGTTAGGAAAAGACTAACCTTTAATTATTAGATTTAAAGGGAGAAATTATAACTTACTCTTCACCATAATTGCAGCAAGAGAGTTATTAAAATTCCAAACTTATGTAATATTATCATAAAATATGGCATTTTTTCTCAAGAAAGACACAAATTGGATGTGAGCTTATGCACTGTAAAACCCAGATGGTTCACTTAACTACTCAGACATCCTTCAGTTCAAAAGTTAATTGAACTGAAAACTAAAATTTTGATAATTGATATGCTCTGAAAAATTCAAGCAAAAAGATAAATTAGCCTTGTGCATGGCATGCTCACAGATAGAGCTCAAGACCTATGACCATGGTGAGGGAATACTGGCAAAGAAGAGGAGTAATATATAAATCCATAAGTACACACAGTGAGAGAGAGAGAGATATGATGGATTATCTGATTATACCTTACCTGGACTTCGCAGCATTCTCTTGCTTTTCTTTTTCCATTTTTTTACTCACGTATTCAATTTCTGTCATTATTTTACCCAGTTTAACTTGTTCTAGAATTTAAAGAAAAAGCCTTTAATAGTGTACTGCTATTACTTTCCCAGTTCTACAATGCACTTTTCAAATTAAATTGCAAATCATGGATTTTTAATAAGAAAAAGTACAAGATTCTTAAAGTACTAACAGAGATACTCAAAAAACACATTTGCATGTTTTTTCACCCCATGCTACAGAGATGTTTTGCAATTACTAAAATTTAGGACTGAGAAGTATAAAATAAATGAACTGCATATATCAGAAAGGAGAAAGCTCGCAGGAAAATGCCTACAACAGCATAGCACATACCAGTGAATACAAACAGCCTAATTCATACACATCAGCATTATCCTCATTATCATCAAAAAGCTTAGTTTTTAGGGGAGACTCTGCTATATAAAAATAATTTAGAAAATAATTAGTTAATGTAAATAGCAATTCTGAACATTCCAGAAATCTCAACATTTAATACAGTAAGACTAACATCCAGAAAGGTAAAATATTTTGCTTTTAAAAAAAAAAATCTAGTTTATAGAGTCTAAAAACAAATTTCCACCAATATTTTTAAATACCCATTGCTCCTATCTTTTGCAGGTAATAAGACTAAGATATGGCCTGAACTATTATGAATGTCACAGTGGGTATCTATTGAGCACCTTTTAGCTCCTAGCTTGGATATTTTATAAATACAGACAAAGCATAAGAGAAGAATGGTTAGGGTGTAGCTGAGTCTGAGTGTACACCTTACAAGTGTGAGGTCCTGGGTTCAGTTCACAATACCAAAAATGCACACACACACACACACACACACACACACACACATACACAGTGAAGCCAGGCTTTGAAACACACATGCCTCAATGACTTTTTTAAAAAAAAATTACAAACTAGTTGTCATGTCAGTGCCAATAACAATGACAAAGCAAGCAAACAAAAACAGCGAAGCACAAAACCACATTAGACACATTAAGTAATTCAGATTTCAATGTATAACAGATTATAAAAATTTTAGAAAAATGTAAATCAGAACATTAATATTAATTGATCATTTGTGATGTACCAGGAGTACTGGTTAGTATTTCCTGTGAATTATTTCATGCAAGCTTTGGAACAGTTATTTTTGGCAAACCACTGTGATAATTCCCTTTTATGCATGAGGAGAAGCAGCTCTCAAGATCTGAAAGGTGCAGAGCCAGAACGCACCCACTAGGACACACCCACTCCACGCTGCTGAAATGCCTTGTCACGAGCGGGTGCGATTTCTGCCTTGCTTACATTAAGAGGTGATCATAAAACTCCCAAGGACACATTTTATATAGAAAGGTACATAGCAGATTGAGAGACTGCATATTAAATTGAAAAGGTAGAGCTCAGGAGAAATTTTGTCTTAAAAGTAGAAGCACATAAAAATATTTACCATATGCCACTGTGCTAATACACAGTAAGATAGATAGACACATACATACATACATACATACATACATACATACAGATCCTATTTTAGTCTCACAAACATCCCATCAATTTGATACAGTTACTCTCCTTATTTCATAGATGAAGAAACTAGACCAAAAAGGAAATGATTAATTTTCAAGCATAGGGGCTGAGGAGATGGCTCAGTGGAATAAGTGCTTCCCTGGCAAGTACAAGGGCCTGAGTCCAATCCCTGGTTCCGCAAAAAAAAAATAAAAATAAAAATAAAAAAGAAATAAATTTCAAGCATACACAGATAGCAGTCGTGGAACATGCAAACCCAAACAGACTCCAGAGTATGAATTCTTAATCACTTGATGGTCAATGTGCATATTTCTCTATTTTTATTTATGACATATCTACTTAGTGAAAATAGATACTAAGCCCTAAAGAAGGCAAACTGACAGCAGGAACCACTGCAGAAAAGGAAGGGAGAAAAGCCAGAGGAAAGGACTCTGAGAACTACCGTCCAGACATCCAGAGGGGCAAATCTGCAGTAATGGTAAAGGTCCTGGGTTGCAATGAAAGAAAGACAAGGGCAAAACTGAAAGAAAGCATTAGGATTGACTGATTTTTTTTTTTTTTTAACCTTGCTTTTTCTTTCAAAACAGGAACACTACTAAACGTACGCAGTTGGATGGGAAAGAAATCAAGAGATTACAGGTGCCCCCACCTGAGCATCCTGGGAACTGAAGACAAGGGCAGGAAGCAGAACGGCTGCATATCTGGGAAAGATCTAACAACATTCAGATGTGCGGGCGTTGCTTGTGGAGTGTATTACTTTGGAGATAATGCTGTAAAAATGAAATTGTCTCTAATACTCGCACATTTATGAAAATTTGGTTTGTGTAGTGTGAATGAAAACTGTAGAAGAACGCCGACTTCCAGCAGAGCTCATTAGTACCTGCTGAATTGCACTTGCACTCCCCTCCATGCTCAAAGGCCCTTACAGTTCGTTTGGGGGCATATGATTAGATTCTGGCCAATGCAGTGTGGCTGGGGAAGATGGAGACCACTAGCAGGGCAAGGCTCTCTACAGGCCTTTCAGCCTACTCTTCCTCTGCCACACACCGTGCTCCAGGAGGTCCGTGCCACATAGCGGACACACAGCGTGAGGCCATCTATCACCCTGTGATGTGAGGGACGAGAAGCGAAATATTGCATAAATCTGAGGCAAGTCACTGAGAATCTGGTGTTTATTTGTCACTCAACAGAGCCCAAACTATACTGTCTGATAATAACAGGAAATTAAAATTAACCTTGCTGCCAATCTTTGGA
>NW_004524677.1:1896201-1896932 GCF_000260255.1 Octodon degus
TTCAGGGCCTTTTTGATTATGGAATCAGGCTGATGCTTCCTTCCAGGAATGACTCTGGGAGTACTGATTTTTCTTTTGATTTTATTAGAGTTTAAGGAGTATTTGTGTTGGATCTTCTCTAAAGTTTTTGTAGATCTCAGCAATAATTCCATTAAAATCTGAACCTTCTTTTAGTTGATAGGTTTTTTTACTCTTCAATTTCATCAACTGATACTGGCTTTTCAAGATATTTGTATTTTCTTGGTTCAATTTTGGTAGTTCATATGTCTCTAGGAATTTATCCATTTCCTCAGAACTTTTCATTATGTTGGTGTGGTAGTTGATGCATTGTGTCAACTTGGCTGAATCAGCTCCTGCAGTTCTCAGTGTGGGAGTCCAGCCCTGCAGGTGGGCAGGGCCCAACCTGGAGCTCTACTGGGCCAACAACGGGGTGTGATTGGTTCCACCCTAGGGCCATGGGCCACCCCAAAGCGACTCAGCACAAAAAGTATATATAAAGGAGTTAAAGAAGGCTTCCTGGGCCCTGCCTTGCTTCCATAGAGAAGTCCCAGTCTTTTCACAGCCACGCCACTGCCACTTCAGAAGAGCTAGGATCTTTGCCATGGAGCACCGATCTTCGCAGTCAGCATATAAGGAAGAGAGGCTTGATGGAGGCGGCAGCTGCTGCTCCTCCTCTGCTCTTCACTGTTTTCTGCCGCCATGAACTGCTGTTGTTTGCCTTGGAGCCAGCA
>NW_004524677.1:1897378-1899043 GCF_000260255.1 Octodon degus
TGAATAGAATGATTTGTTCTAATGGTGTTTGTAAATAGGATCTCAAGTCCACATCTTGTGCAGCAATTAACCACTAAGAAGAATATATGCAGTGTGTTATTTGTTGAATCTGTACTTCCTATTTGATTTGAAACTGTCTCATTGCTATCTGCTTATCAATAAAATTTTGAAAAAAAGAATCAAAATGTAGCAATAACAGCAAATATAGTTACTTCCTCACATGTAAACAGTAAAAATAACTGAAAAAGTTCTCAGTAAAACACAGAGCCAACACAGGTTGATTATTTTTTAGTAGTAATGAAAATTATATAATGGCAAAAACACTAGGCTACAAATTAAGAACACTTATGGTTGCTACACTTGCTGCAACACTTATATCTGATTTTGGCCTCTTATTTAGTATCCCTGAGCATCCACTTACTCATGTGCGAAGCAAGGGATGATGTTTTCAAACTGTAAATATTTGTACCCAGATTATACACGTTATAAAACCATTTCTTGAGCCCTGTAATGTAATATCTATCAAAGATCTTTGGAATTATTAACAATCATACCAGATATACCAAGAATGCAGGGCTCTGGCCACTCTTTTCTCTTCATTCGGCATTTCTCCGAGCTGTGTTGAGCTAGTGACCTTGTGGAATGAGGTTACATCTCCCCCTGAGACAATGAGCAAGTTCACTTGAAAAACAATACATTTCCTACGCTCAAAAGTCTTCACTATAACACAAATCTACTATGTGTGTAGTGTCTACCTGAGCCCTTCCACATTGCTCCCACGTGTCATGGGGGGATTAGATATGGTTGTGAAACCCAGCCTACATGTTATGCTATAAATTATAAGGTCTTTGTCTCTGAAAAGTCCTGATTCTTTTTCTTCTGTATACATCCATGAAAGTGTGGTAGTGCTTTTTACTAATAAAGAAAAATCCTAATCCCTGCATAGACTCTGTGAAGATGCTTAGTATATGTGTAATTGTTAAATTAATACAAATTAGGGCATCTCACATATGTTTCATTACCTTTTCTTGTTAGAATAAATTACAACTCTATATTTTAATCTAGAGCTAGAAATTGTGTTTTTTAAAATTAGTATGTTTGCACTATATGTTACTAACATATACAAATAAATATAAATAAAAGTATTGAAAATGATCAAGAACTGAACTATATATAAAACTATGCATAGTTTCTTGATCATCTTCAATCCCTTTATTTCTTTCACTCTCCATTGTCCTCCCTATTTCTCCTGATTTCCTTTCCCTTCTGCAAAGTCTACCTCCTTGCTTATACTCACTTTCTTTTTTACTTTGTTATTGCATTGTATTTAGGAGAAATCCTTCAATATCTGTTTCTAAATTGTATTTATTTATTTATTTATTTGTTTGTTTGTTATAATGTTTCACTATGCCCCTTGAACTTGTAGTAATCCTCCTGTCTCAGCCTCCCCGGCTCTGGGATTACAGGCATACACCACTATGCCTGGTTTGGGGGGCAGCACGGTGTGCCCTAGGTTCCAGGGTCAGCACAGCATGTGGTACTAGGGATTGAACTATGGTCCTTATGCTTTTCAGGCAGGTGTTTAGACTGCTGAGCTAGCTCCCCAGCCCAACATTTAAGTTTCTGTCTGACTTCCTTCACTTAGCAATGTGTTCTAAAGCCCAT
>NW_004524677.1:1899143-1903991 GCF_000260255.1 Octodon degus
GAGAATCTGGTGTTTATTTGTCACTCAACAGAGCCCAAACTATACTGTCTGATAATAACAGGAAATTAAAATTAACCTTGCTGCCAATCTTTGGAGAAAGGGACAGCATAGCAAAACTATATTAGGGAACTTTTCCTTTGAATATTATATACTGTGTTTTTATATTTCAAAGCTTATAATGAACTGATGTTACAATAAACATGCAAAAAGCAAAAGATATGTTCATTTCAAAACAATTGTTTTGAAAAAACAAAAAAAACTTGGAGCACAATCCATTTAAGTTCTAAACTAAAAGCGCTTTACAGTACAATTTAACTAAATCATGCAACCAAAGTACAATGTAAATTGAGTTTTACCCCTAAATAATAGTATAGTGTTAAAGAAGATGACTAAAGACAGTTAAAGGGCCAGCCAGATAGCTCAGCAGACTACCATGCCTGCTTAGGCAGAGTGCAGCGGCCAGGGTTCCATCCCAGCATGCCGCGCAGTGCCTGCCCTGCTCTCGGGGCACGCTGAGACTGCAATTGAGACTGGGCGTGGTGGCGCACCCCTATTATCCCAGCGCTTGGGACGCTGAAAACAGGAGAATCACTACGAGTCCGATCTATGTAGTGAGACCCTGAACACCCTGTAGACCCTGTACTAAATACATTTTAAAAATAATAATAAAATAAAAGACAACTAAAACATGCAAATCCAACTTCTATTTTAATCAACTCAGCCAAGATGGGAAGCTAGCCTTACAGTCCAACAAATTGTAACATCTCGGAGTTTGTAACTATTCTGTTTGTGTGAAATCTAGTCTCTAAACCAATTTCTCAAAACTCCAGAATTTCAGATCAGGTTCATGAATTACAAATCACCTCTGATTAGAATAATCTGCAGAGGAGCCAAGAGGAGTGAGTGGGGGGACTGGGAAACAAAATGCAGGTAAAGCGGTGACTCTGTGGGTGCGGCAACTGGAACCAAGGAACTTAAGGCACCAGCGCTGCTGCTGGGAGGAGGACTCTAGTTTTTAATGGTATTTGGCACACTTGCCTCAGAGTCCGGCAGGAATCGATCATTCTCGTACCTAAAATCACTCACACATCCAATTTCCCTCGCGTCTGACTCTCACTGCCTCCCTCGGCGGCGTGTTTTGCTTTGACCACCCTGACCTATGAAGCAGATGCCCCAGCACTTTCTTACCTCTGCCACATTCCAACTGTGTACTTGAATGGTCTGCTGCGCTGCCGTGACCCTATTTACTGCCCAAACGTACACAGTCACAAGGGTAGCATCTTGCTCAGACTGCTCCTGACCTCCAAATTTGAAGAGCAAACTCTGCCCATCCCAGTCTGCATATTCTTTCACAATGAACAACACTGCGGTCCTCCTGTAAACGTGGAGGTCTCCACACTCCCGCAGCCTTTGCACAGAAGCCCCTCGGTCATTCCCATGCCCTTGCCTCACGCAGCTCCTCAGCATGTCCCTACTGGAGTCCCACACACAGGCATAAAACCTTCCAATCCACCCTCCATACTTTCCACAAATATATTTTATTTTTGTATTAAGGAATTTTATCAGTGTGCTTTCTAACGCAGTATTTTAGTAATTAAAAACCGTGTTTGTGCCATTCCCCCTCTGTAAAATTTTTGGCTTCTACTTTACAAACCAGTGTATAGTCCTTGCATAGTGTTCCATATTTGCCAGAAAATAATGTATAATCTCTTAACTGATAGGAGTGCTGCTCTATATTTACCTAACAAATTAAGCTTAACAATTTATTAGTTCAAATCTAATGTTTTATATCTTTATTGACTTCTGTGCACATTTTTCCATAAATACATATTTATCCAAAGCTTATGCATACAATGTATGATTGTTTGTTTACTTTTCATAGACCATTTGAAAATAGGTTACAATCAGTAACATTTTATCATTAATTACTTTATCATACAGTACAGAAAACAGTAATTTCTGCAAACTTACAATATTCTCGGGAGAAATTTAACATTGATACAATATCATACACTATCTGCCTTCAAAACATCCCCAAAACATCTTTTCTAGATATTTCTCTTTTCCTAATCCACAATCTAATCACAGACCACCTATTTCTCTTAAACCAACTTTAACCTAGAAGTGCTCTGTCTGATACCCAACAATGTAAGACTTTTCAGGCTATAAAATGGCTCCTCTGGTTATCAGCAAGATAAAAAGTACCTAAATAATTTGTAGAGATATGCTTAAATAATATTTCATGTATTAGAGTAAATATATCATCAGCATTAGTTTCATTTCTGTTTATAGTTTTAACCTGGCCACAGAAATTTTAAAATTCAATTTCAGCTTGCGTTGTCTGTGTACAAAGACAGCACTGACCCAGAACATCCATCTTGCAGTGCTTTGGACAGGAATATCTGGAAGTAAATCTGGATTCTTGCTATTTATAATTAGATTGAAATTAAGCTCTATTTACAGAAGTACTAAGTACATTGTGTTGTGACCTTCTAATACATCACACCAAAATGCATTGCTGAATTTTATCACTTGATTAAGGTGCGACAAAGCTTTCCACTATAAAAGTCCATTTTTCCTTTTAGTGGTTAGCAATCAACTTCCAGCTGCTACTTTGAGTCAGTGTGACCAGGCTTTTTACCAACTGTCTTTCACAAATGAGGTTTCAGGGCTGGGGAGCTAGCTCAGTGGCTTAAGTGAGCTAGACAAGGACAAGGTCCTGCGTTGGATCCCCAATACCAAAAACAAAACAAAACAAATAAGGTTTCAGTATCCACTAGTAAGCCTTGCCTATGGTTGCAAAATACAGTCTTGTTATAATTTTATCATTCCTTCTATATTTTTAAGCTGTCATTCACCAGTATGGAAAAATCACCTTTCTCCTTCCTCTCTTTTTGAGTATCATTGTAGACACAATGATTCAATTTTAATTAGTATGCTGTAATATAATGCCAAAATTGGCAGATTAGAACCAAGTCAACCTCTATTCCATCACAACATGACTCCTGTAGGTTTTTAGAACACCTTGCTTCTTGTCTTAATGGTAGCTCCAGTTCAACTTGTCCTTGCCCATTCCAGACGTAGGGTCAGGTATCCGAGAACCAACAGCACTATTTCTTCTAAAACTACCTTTCATCCATAATCTAGCATTTCCTAATTAGAAAAAGCTGAGTACATTTTGTGTTATGACTTGTCAGTGCATTCCCTGGGTCCCTTAATCTTTCATATTTTCCATCTCTGTGGGCTACACTTTGTAAATTTATTTTAAAAACTCTAGTATAATTATCCTCTTTTTGATGATATAATTATTATCATCAATTTATTCCTAGATCTATCTTTCTTTCTTTCTTTCTTTCTTTCTTTCTTTCTTTCTTTCTTTCTCTGTGTTTAGGACAGGGTCCACTGGGTCTCATTACATAGATTGGACTCATAGTGATTCTCCTGTTTTCAACTTCCCAAGTGCTGGGATTATAGTCACACGCCACCACGCCCAGTCTTAAGCGCAGTCTCAGCACACCCTGGGGGTGGGACCAGCATAGCATGCAGGAGATGGAACCCTGACTCCTCTGGTTCTTTATCACACCTTCCTGATTATTTTGTTAAATCTCCAGCTCACTCGTGTCTTTATGTTTACTTTCAAAATACATTAAGCTTACTTATTTCTATTTTTTATAATTCAAATATCTATGGTCTTTTTAAAGTTGGGGGGAGGGTGTTCACTTTGACTCCTGGTGCCAAATTCCCTGATGCCTTTTGAGTTTTTTATATTGTAGATTTATATTCTGTAGGATTAATGATTATTTACAACCCATGTTCCACAGCAGTGGAAGTTAATTCCTACTCCATAGGTATGGAAATTTATATTGGATGCAGTGTGGGATGAGATCTATTTCTCAAAAATCATTTGTTTGCTTCCTACAGGCAGTTGAGGCCATTTCCAACTCATCAGCTTAATGGCTCACTCTGGGATTTCTAAAATACTAGTAGTAATATGAGTTCTTATCCATCCCAACTGAGTTTGTTTTATGAACTATAAAACTATTTTTCCCCTCTCAGAACATGGGCTATGAGCTTAGTTTCTTTACCTTTTTCCTCTATGGAAAGCCCCTCTGTCCCCGATTTGGACTCTCACTAATGGCATAAGTTTTCAGAGATTGAGGGGCTCAGATCTGGGGGAGGCTCCAACCTCCTTTTCCATCTTGCATGTGCTAGAAACATTTACTCTCTGCTTTATTCATGCAAAGTGCAAAAACCTATAAGTTCAAGGTCACCAAGGCTATGAAGATTCTCCTTCTGGATACAGAAGCAAGGCTGTGCCCTGAGACACCTCCTTGGATTTGTCCTTGTGTTTACCCATTTAGACTCGCAGGTGTTCTACAAAAGCGTGTTAAATAAAGGAACGTCTGCAAGATGTCTCCTCATTCTGCTAGTCATTCACACTTTCAGCCTCGGCTCAAGTAATGCTACAGTATTTTATGCATCTTCACATTGCAGTTATGTAGAGCACTCATTGCTTATCTATCCTTCTCTTTATTTGGTCTGCAAACCCGTGGAGGCTGAGACACACCCCTTGAGTTCTCAGCACACAGCTATGTCATACTTAGCTCATTCATCACACATTTGTCCTATGAATTAATAAGTAAAATACTAAATACTGCTTATTCATGATATAGATTTTAATATCACTTTTTATGTTTGCAAGTGGTATGGATCAATTCTTATGCATTTATTTCTCAGATACTCGACTCTATACATACCTCCTCCTAACTCCAAATACTGTGAAATTCATAGTACTTTATCAAGTGAAATTCTGCATCCCATGAATTTTTTTCTGTTTTATATTTAATT
>NW_004524677.1:1904091-1906065 GCF_000260255.1 Octodon degus
ATGGAATATAGGATAGGCAGCTATTGAACCATTTGTTCAAAAGTTTAGTTTGAGTCTGTATTTTCCTTGTTGACTTTTTGTCTATTTGACCTGTCCATTTGGGACAGTGAGATATTGTGGCCCCTATCTGTTATGGTTTGGGTCTAGTTGTGCCCCACAAAACCTTGTTCGGTCATGGGGTGGCTTCTAGAGTTTGTGATTAATTCTTGATCTTATGTTAGGATTATGGATGAGTGCTACAGCCTGAAGTAGATAAGCTGTGTACAAATATAAGGAGAGGAAAGAGGCTTGCTAGCAGCCCCGCTGCTGCCCCTCCCTTTGCTCTGTTGCTGTTTTCCCACCACCATGAGCTCTTGCCCTCTGCCATGTGATGCTCTGTCTTGAAGCCAGCTAATTATGGCCTGAAACCTCCACTAACTGTCAGCTAAATATGCCTTTCCTCCCTTCATTTTGTATGTCATGTATATTGTCCCAGAAATGAGAGAAAAGTAACTGAGGCACCAACTATAATAGATTGGTTCTTATCTCATTTTTCATGTCCATTAGTGTTTATGAAGTTGGATGTACCAGTACTTGGTGCATATATATTTCTAGCTGTTAACTCTTCCTGTTGAACTGTTCCCTTGACCAACATATAGAGACCATCTTTGTCTCATTTGTTTTTTTAGGGGAGGTTTATTTTTTGGTTTTGGTGCTGAGGACCAAACCCAGAGCTTTCAGCTTGCTAAGCAAGCATTCTACTACTGAGCCAAATTCCCAAACCCATTTGTCCCTTTTGTAACTTGAAATGCATTTTGCCTGAAAGTAGAATGACAACTTCTTTTTTTCTGGGATGCTGTTGCAAGGAGTAAAGTCTTCCATCCTTTGATTTTTAATCTATCTTTTTAAATTAAATGTGTTTCTTCTACACTGTATATTCTTGAGTCTTTTTTATTGAAGAATTCTGAAAATTTCTCTCTTTTATTGGGGAATGGAGACCATTCACAATGAGAGTTACTACTGAGTGTTATTAACTTACTCTTGTCATTGCATTATTTTTCTGTGATCTCCTCATTTCCCCCCTTTGGCTTAGCTGCTCATCCCACCAGCTGTATTCACTCCTTGGACTTACTGACATTGTTGGGCTCATTGTGTCTTTCTAGGATATCACTGAAAAGTTCTGTAGTGCTGATTTGGTGGTCATGAACCTCTTGCGATGTTCCTTGCTATAGAAATATCTTATTTCTCCATCAAACTTAAAGGAAGGTTTTGGAGGATACATAAGTCAGGTTGGAAAGTTGTTATCTTCTAGAACTTTCAACTTCATTCAAAGACCTCCTGGCCTTTGAGGTTAGCGTGGTGAGGTCTGCTGTGATCCTAATGGGTTTTCCTTTGTATGTGATTTGTTGCCTTGCTCTAGCAACTTTTAATGTTTTGTCACCATGGTGGACTTGTGGAATGTTCAGAATAATGTGGTATAAGGTGGCTTTCTTTTGGTCATAGCTTTTGGTGTTCCATATGCCTCACTTGCTATAAATGTGTTCCTTTCTCTATATTTGGAATGTTTCTTTTTTATTATTTGTATGAACAGGCTTTTCATGCCATTTATGTTGTCTTCTGATTGTTCACTTATTCCAATTATCCTTAATCTTCTTTGAATCATCTAGTAGTTGCTGACTCCATTTATTTTTCATTTTCTCTTCCTGTTTGTAAGGTTTCTTTGAGTAGTTGGTCTTTGAAAGCATCATTGTCTTTTATTTCTCAGATTTTTTAAAGCTATGTTTCTTATAAAACCTCTGTCTAAGGGTAGCTACATCTCTCCATTCTAGTATAAGTTGAGTTGGCATTTTTCACAGCAATTTTAGCATTTGCCATAAATTTTAAAATAAGAGACAAGGATGTATTTAATATATGAATGGAAAAAACTACAACTTGTCAAATATCACAGAACAAATATCACAGAATCAAATTTAATATCTTCCATATATATATATA
>NW_004524677.1:1915000-1919219 GCF_000260255.1 Octodon degus
TTAGCAATGTGTTCTAAAGCCCATTTATTTTTCTGCAAATGACATGATTTTTCTTCTTTGTGGCTGAATAGTATTTCATCATGTATACATCCTACATTATCTGTATTCACTGTGTTATATTTGTGATCTTTTTCCCAGGTTGTCATTAATTATCACTTGTTGAGTGACACCCTGTCCCTCCAACTGCTCAACATTATTGCTAATGAATGTCTGTGCCACTCCCACCTACTTCTTCACTGTCACACAATCAGAATTTTCTCACATTCACAACCAAAACCTTACAACCTAGTAAGGTTTTTCTAATCCTGAACAAATCTGAAATTTGCACATGAATTATAAAGCAAGTTACTTCAATATTACCTAGCACTAAAATCTAAAAGGTGTTTTCTTTATCAAAACTTTACAAGTTATACTTCTATGCCTTAATTGCACTTGAAATTGTTACAGAAAATAGAGCTAAAAGGACCATAAAATTGCTTCAGATCACAGACAGGAACTTGGAGATTTAAGAGCCACCTCTACTATATTTTGTTAGAATATAAATATAATGGCAGGTGCTTAAGAGAAAAAAGACAAGTATACCAATAAAAATCTTACATGCTGAACGCCAGAAAAGCAATAACACTTCTATTATAAACCATTTTATGTGATAATTGCTTTTTGAGAAATCGGTATAGGGATATTATCACTAACAGAAAGACTCTAACGAAATGCAAATTCCCGATTAGGATAATTTTCAAGTGAGATAAACAGCTATTTATACAAGATTATTTCTTTGTCTGTTTTCTGACCAATGCCTAGATCTCTTCACATTTAATACCATTATTTGTTTTAGGTAAGACATCTCAAACTCCTTCTCACCTTACATTAGGAGTTACACTTTTCTCATGCTTAAAACTAAGTCTACGTGAAAGGATGGACAAAGGATGCTTGCCAAATCAAGGTATGCTGTCTGATCTCAACAGGCTTTGGCACTCTTCTCATCATTCATCAGTATGGACTAGCCGGCGGTATTAACAGCCAGGCGGTACAGGAATCTCACTCATCATGAGCCAATCACACAGCTCCGAGCAGCAAGGCTGAGCAGTTCTGGGGTTCCTTGCAAAAGCAGAAGCCAAGGTGAAGTAGAGGACGGAGCGTGGCCCCACTCCTAATTAAGACATTTCTGCTCAAAATCCTACTTCCCAACAGATCTGATGCCAAAACATTTGTCACAGTTGTCCCTTAGCAGTTTCTTTCATGTTTAAGGTTAGATCAACTCTTTAAATCTACAATATACACCAAATTCTAGAGTCACATGTCATACTTTGTTATCAAAGTAGCCTGAACACAAAACTAGAACTTCAGTTTTCAGATAAATATGAGGTAAATGTATCATTTAAGCTTCAGGTTCTTTACTATGTGAAATGTTTAGACACAATCAATGGCTGAAGCAAGACAAGAAAAAAAACCATGGGCCTAGGGCGATAGCTTGGTGGCTTAAGTGCCTGCCTGGCAAGTGCAGGGACACAGTTTGATCCTAGGTACTGCATGCTATGCCAGTTGAGGAATCCTGGGTGAGATGTGCTATTCCCAAAACCAAGTGTGGTAGTGCCTGTCTGTAATCCCAGGGCTGGGGAGGCTGAGATAAGAGGATCACTATGAGTCCAAGCTATGCAGCAAGACCCTGTATCAAAGACACAAATAATTTTTAAAAAGTAATCAACAGAAAAAAATTTAAAATAAAAAAGCACATGCAGTACCCATGCATGTCCACATATATTTCTCTTTTTATAAACCACTATTGATCAGCCCGGTCAGTTACCTATCAGTACATCAGCTTTTGAAATCTGAATACATGCTTCTATGAGTCTTTCAATAAGTCAACAATAATATGTCTAATATTTCATAGGTCCTACTGTATTTTTTCCATTGTGTTTTCACACACAGGTATCATTTCGTACTTGGAGCAATACAGTAAGAAGCTATTTTAATCATCATTTAACGAAATAGGAAACTGGACATCCAGTATGTTAAACAACTTTCCCAAGATCATTCACAAAGAGAACCAGATTTTGATGGTTGATCTTTGGTTCCTAACTCCAGAGACTTTCTAAGCAGATGTTGAGCATGTATTGGATGTGGCACATTTAATTTGATTCCCATTTTTATCCATGAGAAGAACGTCTTTTTGACTGGGTTCACAGTACAGATGTAAACGTTCAAAGATATCTTTGTCGCTCATCCCATATAACCACAGAAGCTCCTCCTGTAAGATGGTAAGTATTTTCTCCTAGGAGGAGTATTTATTTTAGGACCACAAACACAGAAAAAAAAGGAACGTGTGCAATGTACACTTATTTTAAGAAAATAAAACTTAGTGGTCAACCGTAAAGAAGAAGAGGTTGGAATACCACCCCTTAGAACTGTAAAAATCAGCACTTTGAAAATAACACTAGTAAAAAAAAGATCCAAATCTATTGATTGGTACTTTTAAAATTTGTGCAGGAAATAAATGACTAGAAAAATTATACAGTCAATTTTGATTTTACTGCTGATGCCATAAAACTCTTTCTAAATGTAATTATGCCTACAAGTAAATAAAATCAGTTAGAAAGGCAGATCTGAGCACATTTCAGTTCCAATCACTGTCACTTTATTTCCTTAAACAAGGCAAAAGTACTAGAAGCAAATTAAAATCAGACTCCACTTCAAATCCAGCCCAAGAAATGCCTTGGGCCATAAAAACAACTCCTAGCACTAGGTCTTAAAATTCTAAACTTATTAAGTCTTTGCTAAATTCTAGCACCTTGCAGGACAATTTCACTTAAGAAACTGTCTAGGAACACCAGAACCACCTTTATGGCCATTTTGGGCAATACATTATTATTGGCCTAGGAAAGTATTCATACCCTTGCTTCTTTTTCAGGAATAGTAGATCTATCCCCTAAATCTCACTGCTCCTCCCATTCAAGGAAACCATCTGTGCTCCTATTAAAAAATTTAGTGTCGTTAGAAAAGATTCTCCAGATAGATGTAGAAAAAGACATCATTTTCACAATAAAAAATAAAAAGGAACTATTAAGTCTTATCCCAAAGCTAATATTCAAACCTTTAAAATATCTACATAACTCTAGCTCCTTTTTCACTTTTACTGGTAAAAATACTTTTGTTCTTTGACATTTCTTAAGCTCACCAATCCATACCACAATATCCCTCTTCCGTGCGATTTCCTTCTGAAGTTTCTGAAATGCATGTGTTCCCTGTGGTATTGGTCAGACAGGAAGATGGAAACAGCAGCAGTGCATGCATATTTCACTACAAACCATATGTGCAATATATGTTGAAGGGCATAACATCACCAGTCCCTGCCATTCCTTCTCTTCATTCACAGGACATCTTTGTGATCTACTATAAATGTCTCTACAAACTTCAGAACACTTTTGGAAAAACAAAGAAAGCATGCAATTGCTATAGTATAGCTAAAAATAGGTAGGTTTCATTATTATGTGAGAATAATAGGGAACACTTTAAATGCCATTTTTTCTCCATAAACTCATAGCTCTTTATGAAAATATAATAGCCTCCAAAGCAGTGATGATTAGATAAGATTTTGAAGACAAGATGCAAGGGGCTAACAATGGGTTACAACAACTCATTTTCTCCTCTAAATTTGTTCCTTAGCATAATAACAAGCTGTGCAGTTAAGTAGCTGCACCGAGATAC
Organism: Octodon degus; assembly: GCF_000260255.1. Classification (NCBI taxonomy): domain Eukaryota; kingdom Metazoa; phylum Chordata; class Mammalia; order Rodentia; family Octodontidae; genus Octodon; species Octodon degus. Next base: position 1,918,706 of record NW_004524677.1, read on the forward strand.
AGGAATCAATCTTTGTGTTTACCTGCATGGTATGGTGTACAGCAATGAGTGCACATGCACAAAGGTATCAAACCACCCACATTATGCTCCGTCTAATGGACTTTTGGTAGGTTTATCTGAGTATTATAGGGGCAAACTTCACTTACCCTACTCTTCTATTGTGCCAATATGTATTTTACCATGATGAAGAGTAGAAGTAACTCACAGTAGCTGTGCCCAGGGAAAGAAAAAACCCACTGTGTACTCACCAACTTTTCACTGAATGGTAAAGTGTGTACAAAAGATCCCAAGCAGCAACAGGTGAGTTTACCTGTGAAATGCTCATTCTTACATTTCTATTCATTTAGGATTTGTTTGGTTTTGTTTTGTGCTTTTTGTTTTGTGCTGCTTCTGAAAGAAGTAGCCCAATTCAGTGTAATGGCACATGCAAAACCAGCTCTGCAAGTTTTGGAAGAGGTCAAAAGTAGCAAGTGCAAGGTCCTGAGTTCAATGTCCAGTACAAAAAATAAGTGAC
>NW_004524677.1:1919319-1920946 GCF_000260255.1 Octodon degus
AACAAGAGTTATAGCTTTTGGGTCTGATAAGGTCAGTGAAATCCCCTCAGGATTTATCCTGAGATCCTGTACCTCAGATTGTAGACCCTTTGCATGACAGGGTTTTTTTAAAATATGCTACTAATGACCACTGTTGCATTATGGAGAGTTAATGCCCTTAAATTATAAATTACTTTTGTAAAGGTTTATATACTTAGGGTCAGTGCCAAAGATGTTAGCATTTATTTGAAATTCATTTTGGATTCCCCAGATGGAGAGGACAGAAACCAATAAAAGTATCTTATATATCTTTGTATGACCTATCTCACTTAGCATGGCTATTTGGTAATATACTTAACAATTAATTATTGATCAGTTCCTAATAAAATATATTCAAAATATTTCACTATATGTCAAATTTGATTTTCCACTGCTTCTTAGTACAAAACAAAGTATTCTTTCTTAAAAAATGTTTCATAACAAAGTAGAAAAACAAACGACTAGTAGCACACAAATCTGGTCCTAGCCACTGCTGATGTGACAAGATGGCTTTGTCAGTTTGAGCAAGTCATTGAAGCCCATCTATTTTCCTTTCATGATGATGGGTTAGAAACTGACAACTAAAATTCCAGCTAGCTGTAAGACTATGTGACAAAATCACATGTAAAGTTTTGGTAAATACTTTAAGTTATATCATTCAACCCAGATGTTGAAAGTTGGCATGATCAAATTCAAAGGCATACATTGGTTTGGAGTTGTTCAAGAAATACATTGAATCAGCCTATGTCCAGATGGCTGTGCTTTCTCTGGTCTTCTATTGACTCCACTGTTCTCACTAACCACAGCAGCTATTTCACACATTTCTGTTACCTGCTGATCTTCGAAAACAACAGTTGAGTTTGTAGCCCATGATGGAAAGGAATAACAACTCTGTAATCATTTATCATTTGGTAGCTTGATTATTATCCCATACATAAAAGCAATGTACTATTTCTTACTACACAGAACTTCAAAACACATAATGTAAAAGTACAACATTTCTAAAAACAACCTTAAATCATTTTTCTTTCAGTACATAAGAACTCTGAATTTCACATTAAAAACAAACAATAAACCTGGATTCTGATCTTGTTTACCACTAATAAGACCAGTGACCTTCAATGCAATTCACTGACATTTTCTGGGCTTGTGCTTTCTTACTAATAAAATGGTGATGTGATAGATTTGGACTAAATTGTATCTAATATATATTCTATGTCTAAAACTCTATAATTTTAAGGTAACACAATATTTAAACATTTTGACCCTATTTCCTAGAACTTTGTATAAGCTACAGGCCTTTAGAAATAAACAAAATTTTGTAAACTAAAAGGAGAAAAAGATTGAGGAGCACAGCAGAATGACAGAATCAAAATGTAGCGAGACCCAGTCCTAGCCCAAATCTGATGAGTCTGTGGAGAGCTTCCTGCTACCCTGAGCTGGCGGGACCAGTCCCAGCCCAAGCACAGCATAGGCCGGACCCTCTCCCACCGCCTTGGGCCACCCCCCACCACTCCGCAGCACCTCCCACACACCGCCCACCGAGTAGCAATTTTGCCCCAATCCGGGAACTCCCAGACCCAGCCATATCCCAGGTCCAGTGAGTGTG
>NW_004524677.1:1921046-1928566 GCF_000260255.1 Octodon degus
GAAATTAAAATTAACCTTGCTGCCAATCTTTGGACAGGAATTTCTCCCCCAATCTTTATGGAACATGAGGAATATTACCAAGCTAAACACACACACACACACACACACACACACACACACACACACAGCATCATAGGAGCTCTGTCATGCTTTAAAAATGTAAGAAACATGGATCAGAAGTTAGATGCCACCAGTGTGTCACTTGGAATAACTTTTCTAGAATTAAAAGATTGAATAATTTAGAAATTGATGCCATAGAAAGGAGCATACTCCCCATCACAGATAGCTTCTTACAGAGACTAGCATGGAGCTTTCTGCAGAAGGCTGTAGAGGAGACTTTGTGCTGAGAAAATGATTGGGAGAGAGGATCTGCAATGCCTTTTCTATGAAAACTAAATGATGCTACAAAGTGCTTCTCATCCATTAAATCCAGACCTTTTCCACTAAAAAAAAGATGTAGTTTTTATACAGAGTGATAATAAAATAGTTTTTCACCTTTCTCTTAAGACCCACTACTTAAATTGCATTCCATTTCATACGAAGTGATTATAATCAAATTTAAAACTTAAAATGTTGCAAATTTATAGACAGATTAATTAGTCAAGAATGACAGATTGCAATTTACTGACATTTCACATTCTAGTGTGTGGGCTGGGTGGATGTCATACGATTTTCTACTGTTGGAATTTCCAGCACATGTGTGTTATGCAGAACGCCGATCCCTCACTAGACTGCGAACTCTTTGGTGGTTCCTTGAGGACAGGGATTGCGTGTTTAATCACCCATCAGTTTTTCAGTAATTCACTCCACAGATATTTCTTGAATGCCTACAAAGACAGGCAGGCTGGTAGGCACTAAAAGTGCAAGAAATAGGCTCATGACCATAAAGTCCACATTATGGGAAATAATACTAATTACAAATAATTGAATGATTCCAAACAGAGTGCTTTGAAACTTTACTATCTCATGAATTTAAGACATGGAATTAAATGTATCCTTGAGCTTTGTAATTGAGATACCAATTATCCCCTAGTGAGACAGCTGAATCTTTATCAAGTAAACATCATAGTACGGGGCTTAACAAAAGTGCCCCAAAGAGATGTGTTAATATTGATCTTCCCTAGGCCATCTTCTCTGACAAATTAGAAAGATAAAGCTACAATTCAATAACTCTCCTAAATCTGGGCCTCTCCTCAGGCTTCATGAATCCATCTGATTGAAAAATACTGATCTGTATCCCTAGTCAGGGGCCGGGGAGATAACTCAGTAGAATAATCGCCTGCCTGGCAAGTACAGGATCCTGAGTTCAATCCCTGGTGCTGAAAAAAAAAATCCTGTATATCCCTAGTCAACCATGATCTTACTTTATTTTTTTCATGATCTTACTTTAAATAAAATTAAAAGTGTGAGAGAACAACTCTCCATGAATATTTTCACATATCAGCAGTTCCAAAGGAAGGAATTCTAGCACCTATATTGAAAAATACTTGAATGATAAACAAGTTATGGAAGTGAGAGACCTCAAAGGAGATTCACAGGTGCCTTTCTTGAAGCCATTTATTTACCCTTCAAAGAGTAATGTACTGAGGGACCTTTGCCATGCCTCCTTTCTCAAGGTTAGAGTTGCTTAAATTTGTGTAGCACCTGCTCTCTCTGCTCCTGCCATGGTGTTCAGGGGATGAGGGGCAAACATGACAAATGGTCAAAACACATCACAAGACTGATAAGTTTAGAGTTGCTCTCCTATGGTATTGCCTCCACATATGAGTGGGTAACACCTCTTTTTATTGCACTGTCCAAAGAAGGACTGAGGCATAAAGAAACTGAGGCAAGATACTCAGACTATTTCTCTTATGTTTCCTGTCAGGAAGGATGGATGGATGGAACGAAAGATGGATGGATGCATGGATGCACGGATGAGTGCATGGATGGATGGATGGATGGATGGATGGATGGATGGATGGAGAGATGATGGACAGACAAATGGATAGATGGATAGACATATATGTATATGTACAACATGAAGTTTAACATAAACAAGGATCCTTTTCTTTCCTTTAGTCCCAGTAGGAGACCTCAGTAATACTTTCTTCTAGCTCACAATGGGATATCTATGAACCCCTTTAATAGCAATACCTATAATTTTCTCATGGATCAAAAGTTTCAGAAAATAACCCACAGAAAATACTCACTTGTTCAGGAAATACATCACATCATGGTACATGATACACTGAACGCAGGGAGCAGACATGGGAGTCAGCAGGGTTTGCAGCTCCATCACTAGCCTTGGAAAAGCCACTTAACCATCCTGAGCTCCAGTTTACTCATTCTTATAATTGGCAGAAGAATTCACAGAGCATTAAAAATTAGGTTACTATGCGTTAAATAAACCATATACCACACTGAACACATATAAAATACTGAATACATAAACTGTTACCATTATCCTTTATACTTTTATTGTGTCTCTTTCTTTTCATTGAGCAAGACATGAATTTCTGAGCTTTTGTTTCTCCTGGAAGGACTCCTATATCCACAAAAGACATCACTGTGAGTGCCCTACAGAAATTTGTATCTTCTTGCTCCAGTGTCTCAACTTGGGAAAGCAGAAGACTTAGTCCTAACACCAAACCTCTCTAGACATACAAAAACACAAATCATGCCTCAGAAATAGATAAACGCATAGACACGCTCTAGCATCGGAAGCCAAAAACTCATTTTCCCTCCACTGGCATGCTGTCTAAGAAGAACAGGGAAGGGAGAAACCATCAGTAGTGAGAGCTAGATGTTGAGAAACAAAAACCTCATGTAAAAGTAATGTAATGACCAATGCTACATGTGTTGTTACGAGTTTAGAGGAACACAAACATTCTTGAAGAGTCCAAACTACTGTCACTTCACTTTCTCAAACCATTTAGTACCCTTGATAGAGCAAAGGAGATACTTATCTATAACTTCATTCCTCTCAGCAGATACTTAGCAGGGGAGAAGGACATAATCACATGAGTGGTGCTGCTAAACAAAGAAGTAGTAACTTTTAAAGCAGTGATGGTGAACCTATACCACGCATGCAGCAGCTGGCTGTTGCTACTATTGAAGGCTCTGAAACGTTCGCCGTCATTGCTAAGGCATTGAGGAGAGTTTGCAAGCGTGGGCTACTTCTTTGTTTATTTAATTTTTGTAGCACTCACCATGTTGCCTCCTGCAGTGGTGGTGTCGTTTCCCCTGCACGCACACACACTAAATTGCTGAGCAGCGCAACGTGATGTGTCTCACACACGCTCTGGCACTCCCATTTCATACTTCACAGTTTTAGTGTCACTTTGAGGTTTTGAAATGTTTCACAGTTATTTGCTATATGTGGGTGCCAAAATTTAAAAAAAAAAATGAGCCTATATCACTAAAAAAGATACTGCAAGAATAGAAAATAGTTAAGAATCAGATGGGAATTTTTGTTCTATTAACATTCCAAACTTTGGCAAGAATCAATTCATTTTTTATCAAAATCTAATTTACATTTTACAGATGCATGAGTGCATGCAATTATTTTTCTTGCCACATACAGTTCTTATAAAGTTATATATATGGGTTTATTTCTGTAGATGTGGTTCTATAATTAAAGAAACAGAAGATGTCATAGTTCTTCCCACACTTGTGTGTGTGCTCTGTCATCTCCCAGAGCCTCAATCCAGCCATCTGACCTGGTCCAGCACAAACAGGGTCAACTTCTGTGTCTATCTTGATGTATGTTTCAGTTCAATGTATTAAAGTCTATCTAAACAAACAATGTCTTATATCTGCCACCAACATATGTTCATGAAGGTTGATAATCAGCTGAGTGATATACTCACCAAATGACAGGCGTCTTGCCACTTACCTTTGCACGGCAGTGGAACACATGGTGACTTCCTGTCCTTTTCCCTCTGTGTTCTCTTTCCAATGACTCTCTGGCCTTAGACACCAGATGCACAACAACAGCACTCTGCCACAGCCTAAACATTACCTGTTCTATATACTGACACTCTCTGTCCCTCAAGCAACCACAAATAAATAAGTAGTGATAACCAAGAATCACAGAAGAAGCTTTTTACATCCAAGAATGATCTAGAAAATGCACCTAGCACAAATCAAGCATTTAGTAAAGATTAATCCCTTTCCTGTCCTTCTCTTTCCAACATCCCAAGATGCTTCCTCAAGCTTAAGTATTTAGTTTGTCTCATTTTGAACAAAAACTCAGTGCCATCCACAAGCTGGAAAGATAACAAAAAGAAGAAAACACAAATACAGAGGAAAGCTCACGTAGCAACATCTTTGGGCATGCTCTAGATAAGCTTCTAATATCTGCAGGCACTGTCCTTGGACAATTAGAAGGAAATCTTCCCTCCTAGGGGGAGGGAAATTATGCTCACAATATTGCCTGTCTGGAGTGTTACAATTAATTACTGGACAGCAAGAAAATAAATTTTCCATCAAAGGATCTGGTGCTTAACAGAGAAACAAATAAGGAATAATTATGCTAACACCTTGACAGCCTGAGCAGCCTGAGTAACAGTTCACGGGGCCAATTCTAGTCTCAGATCTTCCAACAGGAATTCAGAGTAAATCTGAAAGTGTGCATGTGTGCACATGGGGCAACCTGCCATAAAAATGATGCAAGAAAAGTGGGTGGATACAGAATGCTGAAATGGCCTGCTCTGTGTTCTCAGTTTCATCTCAATTCTAACTTGACAAGGCCGCACCACCACTGCAAAACTGTCACGCTTCTCTTTTAAATGTATGCATAATTAAATGCTCACCAGCAACAAATAAGTTACACAATTTATTTATTGCAAGGACAGATGTATTCTAATATTCATGGTACATTATTTCAGAAGGTTTGATTTAATTTAGCTACCTATATACATATGACTTCAGAGACACAGTAGCAGCAAAAGACCAAAATTGTTTTAAAGAGCTTCCTTAAAAAGTAAGGCCTCAAAAGAAATTCTTGGTAAGGTAAATAATAACCTTTCCCAGTGGCATGTTTAGGAGTAGAGTAGGTGAAAGATAGTAGAAAGAATGAATAAGAAAATAAAGGCAAAACTCTGTATCACAACATCCAAAAATGGTAGAGAGGTCTTGGTATAAGTAATGTTCACTAACTGTTGTCTTTAAAAAGAACAGCAGGGCATTCATTGAATTACATTTTGTTTACTTTTTATTTAGTTATGAGCATGTTGACCTTTGTACATCAAACATTCTGTCAAATGCTGTGAGGTAACAAAATATAGAAGAGGGCTGGCGGTATAGCTCAGCCGACTAAGCGCTTGCTTAGCACGGGGCCAGGGTTCAATCCCTGGCTCCGTATGCTGCGCCAGCCCCAGCCCAGGGCACCCTGAGCTTGCAATGGAGTTCAGGCATGGTGGTGTGTGCCTGTAATCAAAGCACTAGGGAGGTAGAAATCAGGAGGATCACTATGAGTCTGGGCTGTGTAGTGAGACTCTGTACAAAAAAAAAAAAAAAAAAAAAAATGGAAGATATATAAAATGGGTCTGGGGAGATAGCTCAGCAACATAAGCAACTGCCTGGCAAGTATATATATTATTCAGTGTGTGATCTGAACACAATTAGAGAATAATATGTAAAATAATAATTTTAATAAGATTAAGAAGACATGAATTCACACTATTCTTGTGAATGTAGAAGGGAAAATGATTATTGCTAATGAGAAAATTGGATTAAAGATTCAACTGTTGAGTAACAATTAGTTTTCCCTCCTCACCAAAAAATGTTAAAACATGAAAGACAGAGATAATTTATAAGGTCCTAACAATCTCTAGAACCCCTTCCTTATGTTACATCTCAACACCCGCTACTCACTATACCTTTCCTGTTCTTGTGACTTTCTCTTGCAGAGTAACCATAGGAAAGATATATTTTCAAATGCATATTCTTTGAAAAGTTTAAAAAGTTGAAATGGGAATTCTGAATTTTCTAATCTTTTCTTTTTTGTATATTGTTATCACTATAAAATATTTGGAACAGATATCCAAATAGATATTTGTTTACTTACTAACTATATTCATATGCAATCTAACTCATAATATAGTTCACACATTATAAAACACAAAATACACACTATAATCAAAAGATATAGACAAAATGTGAGTTTCTCCCAACACATTCAGCTATTATCTCAATTCTCAGAATACACATTCCCTATTATGATATGGATCACAGCAGAAGTTGGCAGATGCTACCTTTTAGGATGGCCATGAGTGAAAGCCATAGTTTCCAACCCTGAGTGGTGCTGGGAAGGGGCAGAACATTTAAGAGGTAAAATCTAGTGGAGGGAAGCTACGTCACTAGAACAATATCTCTCAGAAGAGTCCTGGAAGCTCAGACTGTTCCTCTTTCTTTTCATGCTTGTGGCCACCATAAGGTGAACAGACTTCCACTACAACTCCCACCACTGTCCTGTGCCACCACAAGCCCAAAACAACCTGTTCAAGTAACTATGGCCGAAAGCCTCTGAAACCATGACTGAAAATAAACCTTTACATCTTTTCAGTTTATCATCTGTGGTATTTTGTCACAGCAATGGAATACTAACACAGCAAACAACTCCAGACCTAATCTGGCCCATTTCCTCATAAAGACACAGTCTCACTTGTTCACTTGTCACCTATGGCAGCTTTCTCAATGAAAAGACAGAGATGAGTAACTTCAACAGAGACCACCATACCCAAAATGCAGAAGTAATACCTGATTCTTTATAGAAAAAAGTTCACTGAGCTGTAAAGTAAGTGTCAGTTCAAAGCACTCATGAGAAAAAAACGCTGCTGGCAGGACAGTAAGATGGACATCAAACAATGGAAATCAAAAAAAGCAAAAGCAATAAACCTGCCAAGAATGCCAACCAAGTAGTGAAGAAGTATAGTCATTAATTTTATGTGTCAGTTTGACTGAGTTAAAGGATGCCCAGATGCCTAGAAAACATTATTTCTGGGCGTATCTACAGGTGTCTCCATAAGAAATCAGCATTTAAGTCAATAGCCTAAGCAACAAAGATCCACCAATGTAGATGAGCCACATAAAATCCACTGAAGACCAGAGGAAAAAGGCAAAATCTCTCTTCTGGAGGTGAAACACCTATTCTCTACCTAAAAATGCAGAGCTGCTGGTTCTGGGCCCTTTGGTCTCTGAAACCTCAGCACACTCTTATCCCGAAGTCCTGAATTCTCAGGCCATTGGCCTCAGACAGCAAGTAACAACATTGGCTGTCTGGTGCCCTGACTGCTTACACAGACTCACACCACCAGCTGTCCAGCTTGGAGACAGTGTACAGTAGGATTTTTCAGCCACTATAGTTACACTGTGCAATTCCCATAATATATCTATTGCTTTGGAGAGCCCCAATACCATAGTCACAGAACAAGAATTTCCTACTAAGATAAAACTTAGAATAAAGCTGTCTATAGCACCTGACAGTATGAAAACAGTACTTTAACACAAGTGACCAAAAAAACACAAATCAAAAA
>NW_004524677.1:1928666-1934503 GCF_000260255.1 Octodon degus
CTCTTGATGAACATCTTGCAGCATTTTGTGGTGGCTGTAGCTTTGGGCAGAATATTCTCAATAATCCTTCAAAATATGGCATAAAATTTATCCCTTGTAGATGTGAAGACTTATTATGCTTTCAATTTAGAAACTTGTCCTTGAACTTGGCCATAAGGTTCTTATTTATATAGTAATAAACCAAGTGATGCTGTAAGTAGACTTGTTGCTCCCACCTCTGAAACTAATCAGAATGTGATTTTTGACAATTGATTTACCAGTTTCCAATTGATAATACATTTTCTAACAGGGCACAAGTTGATCAGCACAGAATGATGTATAGAAACAAAGTAGATATTCCAAATGAACTATAAGTTCAAAACAGAGACTTATGTCGTACAATCTGTGAATTTCAGAAAGCTATAACATTGGCCTTGTACATAGAAATAAAAACAAATAGAACTGCTGATGTCATCAAGATAGAAATATTGATAAGAAAACCTCAACAAAATGGAAGCTTGAAATGGTAACTTACTAATTTAAAATCAAAGGGGCAAACTTCACTTACCCTACTCTTCTATTGTGCCAACTCCTCAGTATTTGAGGAGTTGTTGCTGATGAGTTATACAGCAACTGTGAAGGCACTCGAAACACAAAGCACTGGACAATAGCTGTGCTTTATTCAATCCTAAACATGTATGATTCCGTTTGATATTTTATAAAGAAAATAACAAGGACAGAATATCACAATGATTTTTTTAGAAGATTTGGACTTGAACTCATGAGAGATCATTTATGATAGAGGGAAGACAAAATGCCTCTCCCCAGAAAACCATGTAAAATATATTGTGGGGCACACTGATCAACTGACAGGTAAACAGGCAGGCACAAGAGCAAAAAGATCTAACATAACAATAGAAAAACCAAAAAGATGCCACTGTGCCCTGCAAGAAAGGATAGAAAAACTAAGCATGCATGTTGTTGTGTAAGCAATACTTGTGTATGGAACATGCAATTTTCTTATTTTTTTTGTTTTCTTTATTTTTTTAAAGAGAGTACAAACTAGAATTAAAACAAAAAATTACAAGTGATATAGAATCTCACTTAACAAAGTAATATGAATTTCACAGTATTTGTTGTAATATACTGTTGCCTTCCAACCAGTTATTTATGTTACCAGGTATGTGCATGTAAAATTGAAACAAGAAAGAAATATATAAGAAATTAGGAAGAGAAAAAGTACAAGCAATTAAAAAAAGAGATGAAACTAATTAACGCATTAACTGCTTCTTTCCATAAACCAGCCGAAGTACACAGTACAGTTGTCCAAACTATCTTGCTTACATACATAGATAAATCTCTTTCCCCTACACCATTTCCTGTCTTTCTCCTCAACTCAGTAACTTTTTCTTTTGGATAAGTTCATTCCCTTTTTCCAATATCTACTGTACCCTTCAGATTCTGTTTTTCTCTTTCAGGTTCTCACACTAAGGAGATAAAATGATTTTTGCACATGCAGGTCTGATTTATTTCACTTAAGAGTATGTTCTCTAGTTGCATCCATTTTTCAGTTGAGGGGCATCTGGGTTGTTTCCAGAATTTAGCTATGACAAATTTCACTGCTATAAACATGGGTGAACATATATTGCTGTGGTATGAGGTTTTCAGTTCTTTTGGAAAAAACCCAGGAGGGGAAAATCAGGCTTGAATGGGATCTGAAATCTTAGCTATTAAAGGAATCTCCATGCTGACCTGAAATTATATTATAAAACTCCTGTAATAAAATCAGCATGGTACTGGCAGGGAGATGGACCTGAGGATCAATGGAACATATTAGAAGATGTGGACACAACTGCAAACACATTCAGCCACCTTATCTTTGATAAAGGGGCCAAACAGGCTCACTGGAAGAAAGACAGCCTCCTTAATAAATGGTGCTGGAGATACTGGCTTTTCATAGGCTGAAGGCTAAAACTAGACTCACACTTATCGCCATGTACAAAAATACAGTCAAAATGGATCAAACATTTAAATATTACAATAGAAACATTAAATCTTCTGGAGGAAAACATAGGTAAAAATCTTAAAGACATAGGGGGTGGGTGGAGAGTTCATGAACCAAAACCAAACTACTTGGGAAATATTTCAAAGAATCAACAACTGGGATCTCACTTTTTAAAAATTTTCTGCACTTCAAAGCAAATCTCCAACAGTGGAGATTTTCCTAGTGGAGTGCAGACTGGTACAACCACTGTGGAAATCAGTGTGGAGCATGCAATTTTCATGTATGCAGTCTGCCTTGTGTATGACAGTTAAAGCAAAATTACTTAAATGATAGGCTTCTGTTTATATTTACATTGTCTGTCACATAGTATTTTATTTCTAAGGTTATCTTTTAGGTTTTGTAAGCAAGTAAATAGTTGATGTGCACATGTGAATGTCTCATCTCAGCACTCATTATTTATTTGTTACTTTATGTTATTAATATTTCATTTTCCTGATCAAAGTATGTTGTACAATGTAGTAGGAAGCTCCTAACCAAACAGGAAGAGAGGCGACAGTGGCCTGCCACAGAGAAGAGAGGAAAGCTAAGCACGTATGCACAAAGTGTGAGAAAGCTAAACCCTTGCGCTGGCAGTATAAGCAAGACATGGGATAGAACATGAGCAAAGACTACCTTGGGTATGACAATTGAAGTAAAGATTATTTCTACTCCAGACTTTTGTTTGTACTTCCATTGTAGTTCACATAGGAATCTACTTTTGATATTATCTTTTAGGTTTTGTAAGCAAGTAAACAACTGATGCAAAAATATTGATATTTATTCTAAGTGAGCAATACATATTTTTAACATTTTATTCACTTTAATGAGAAAAAAGATAAAATAGCAGTGAAACAGTTTCAAAACAGGTTAGTAGGACGGTTACAATAATTAATACATTGCATATTGTTGTCTTCATAGTAGTTATTCAGAGGACAAGATGTAGACACGATATCTTGTCTAAGAAATATTAGTACAAACCTTTTTTTCCATCGAACTAAGAGAAAGTAGTTGTATATCGATCCTAATTATCTTATATATACATATACATTTTTTTCACTACAAAAAGGTCCTTTATTTATATCTCCCTTTTTTGTTTTGTTTTGTCAGAGATGGGTGTTCCATTGCGGTTAGAGAAGCTGTTTTTGGAGAAGTCTTTAAAGGACCTTTTCATCCTTGATGCGAATCCAAAGATTGTAGGTACTTCAATTTAGCAAAACAACCCACAAGGGGCTGTACATGATTCCACGGTAAATCCTGAGGGGATCTTACTGAACTTATCAGATATCAAAAGTTTCATTTTTAGTTATATAGGTCTTGATTTAACTTAGTCATAACCACCCAGCAGAAAAGTGTAACCACAAGGTATAAAAATAAAGTTATATTAACATGCTGAGCTGCAAAAGGCTCAAGTCAACAACCTCAGACAATTGCCAGTTGTGGTAAGTAATAAATATTAAGAATTTAATATTTTATTCTATTGATATTTTATGTTCCTGTTTACTGTACATTATATAATAAGAACCTCCAGACCAAACAAGACCAGTGAGATGTCAAGTATGTCCTACAAAAAGGCCAGGAAAGCAGAACACACGCACTGTCAGCATAAGAGATACACATATATGGAATATGCTGTTGTCATGTGTGACAACTGCCTTAGGTGTAATTAATGAATTAAAGATTATTTTTGTAGAGTTATACTGGTATTTTCATTGAAGTCCATATAATTTATTTTTGTTGATTTTTAGACTTCAGAGAGCAAAAAAACAGTCAATGCTGAAAATTTTGATGCTTTTGATGAACAATATTTTATTTTTTAGTTTTTCCTATTGAGCATCCACTGTTCAATGTAATAAAAATTATAAAATTAAATTAAATAATTCATCAATAGAAATATTCTAAATAGTACATGTAGGTGTTTCTGCACTTGCATAACAAAAATTACATTATATCTCTTTTAAGGCATAATGTAGATAAAAATCTATCACTTCTGTGTTCCTGGAACACTTGGAAGGCCCTTATTCCAAGTTCCTGAATTACTCCACTCCATTGAGAAAAGATGTAGCAAATTGCATGAGTTGAAAAGTGCAAGATTAAGATTCAGAAAAGCTGCAAATTATGGTTTTATCATTTCCCGTCAGTGACAGTTTAGATTCACTTTTCTTTGAGCCTGAGTTTTTTACCTGAAAAATGTAACTAATAATACACATGTTTTCCAATATTTTAATAATGCCTTATTTGATATAGTGCTTGATAAAATAATAGATGTTCAATATATTATATTTGTAGCTTCTTTGTTCCATTCCCCATTAACTGGCTTCAGATACAGCAGTGAAAGTATTTCCAGGTTTTAAAACCAAACATAATTTTTAGGTGGACTAACACATCTTTAGACTTTCATTGAACAACAAAAGAAGCAGACATCAATTTGCAGAGACATAAGCTGACGCAATCATTTTATTTTGAACACTGTTTCAAAGGCACACTTAACAGTTGAGTATAGTTGGAAACTAGGAGCTGCCATCAAATCAGATACTTTGGAAGTACTGAGGAGCACCTACCAATCCCACGATGACAGGAGGTTATACACCTTTGTTCATGGCTCTCTGATAGCTACAGAAAATGCTTTGTCTTATCTTCTCTAAGTAGAGCCAAAGTACTAATTGGCCTTCTGCTATGGTTGAAAAATAGTGTCTTTAAAATAATGTTTTGATTCATTAAGTGCAACAGGATCAAAAGCAGAAGGATTTGGCAGTTGGCTTGTTCCCCTGGTTCTCAGGCTGCCTCAGAGCAGTGCCAGCTCGGAGAAGGGATGATCAATGTCTCACATACCACACTTCAGGCACTAATAGATCCTTGGCTCCAGGTTTCCCAGCATTCAATGGAAATGCCAGAAAACACATGCTGCGACAGAATCATTTTGGAAGCATCCATGCAGGCCAGAAAAATGAATAACTACCTTGGGCAATGAATAGCTCAGGAAACAGCTGTTTTATACTGGACAGTGATTAGAATGAATCTCTTTATTCTGTGCAGTATGTGCCACACTCTTAATGGTCACTACACACACACATACATACATACATACATACACACACACACACACACACACACAGAGAGAGAGAGAGGGATCAAACCCTAATAACATCCTTCAAGTGGTACATTGCAGTCACCTACCTTGCTTAAATTGGTTTAGTGTTTTACATGCAGTTATTCTCATAGTTCATTTATGCCATTATTCAATATTCATCTAGAATACTGTTAAGATTCTTGGGCACAAGACGAACCCATCATTGTGCTATTCAGCTATGGGGATGTGAATGCAGACAAGTTAGTCAAGATCCTTGTACTCAAAAAATGTTTACTTTCCTACATGGCGCACAGGCAAACCACTCAAATAGATGTTCGTGGAGCCACAGTCTGAAGTACACACCCTCTCCAAAATGGTAACACAAATCTTGTCCCGCTCATTTCAGAAGACAGGTGATATCTCCTGAAACTACTCAAACAATCATTTTACTGCCTGCTCAAACAGTACCCATGTATACAGCATTGTGAAGAAGGGCTTATAAGAGTCCTAGCCCAGGCCCTGTGAGTGTGTGGGAGAGCTTCCTGCTAGCTTGCACTGGCAGGACCTACTACTGGTCCCAGACCAGGTGCAGCATGGGTGAGACACTCTTACACCCTCTTGGAACACAACCCACCACTCCACAGCACCTCCACCACCCTGCACACCGAGTAGGAATTTCTATCGGTTCCAGGAACCCCCAGACCCAGTCCTAGACCAGGCCCTGTGAGTGTGTGGGAGAGCTTCCTG
>NW_004524677.1:1934603-1935774 GCF_000260255.1 Octodon degus
AAATCACCCAACAACAAATGTTGGAGAGGCTTTGGGGAAAAAGGAACCCTTCTCTACTGCCAGTGGGAATGTAGACTGGTGTAACCGTTATGGAAATCAGTATGGAGACTCCTTAGAAAAGTTGGACTGGAAATCCCATTTAAACCAGCTATTCCTCTACTGGGAATTTTCCCAGAGGATCTGAAAACTTCATAACATAGGGATATATGTGTGCCTATGTTTATAGCAGCACTATTGGTGATAGTCAAATCTTGAAACAACCAAGATGCCCATCAACTGAGGAATGGATGAAAAATGTGGTATTTTTACACATTGGAGTATTATTCAGCTATTCAGAATGATAAACTTGAAATCTTTATATTGAAGTGGATGCCACTTGAACATATATTCATACATGAAATAAACCAGACACACATGTGTAAATATCATATAGTTTCCTTAATGTAAGAACTCAAAAGAAGAAATACAAATAGATAGCTATAATACAAGTAAAAGTAAAGCAGGATGTCAAGGACTAACTAATCAAGAGAGCGAAAGTAGAGCTAGGAAACACAAATAAGCCCAGCCATACAGTTATATGTAGTAGACGGGCAAGGCAATGATCCTGAGAATCTTCAGAAGATTGCTTAATCTATCAGTTAATTGGAAAGATTCTTACCTTGACTAACTATATATACTGATACCTGTGATCTAAGCAACTGCACTGCGCATGGTAATCTGTAATAGTAGTTTCATGCTGGGGTGCCCTGTCATTCTGGTCTTCTGAATATGGGCTGCTTGTCATGACATGCCAGTTGCTGCTATGATGTCTCTTGGGTAGATGGTTGTTCTAAAAGAAGGGGGTGGTGAATGAAAGCCAGAGACAGGAAAAGGAATATTGTGGGACTGTCCTGCTTCAAGGTTTTATATGGTGAGACTTTTGGACTTCTTATGTGTAAACATAAGAAGTATATAAATTTTTATGCCTGTTTTTAAAATATATTCTAATTTTTATATTTTTTATCATATCCTGTAGGGACTTAGAGTTCAACATATTAATACTTGATGAGAAATGCCTGTTCCATATTATTCCTAAGATGTTTCATATGCAGACAGATAGTGAGGTTAAGCTTAACAGCATAAGTTGTATGGTAATAACAATAAGCTTGTCTCTTGGATGGTTAACAACCTA
>NW_004524677.1:1936593-1937539 GCF_000260255.1 Octodon degus
ATTAACCACTAGGAAGAATGTATGCAATGTGTGAATTATTGAAACTGTCCTACCAATTTGATTTGAAACTGTCTCATTGCTATTTGTTTATCAAAAAAATTATGGGAAATAAAAAAATTAAAAAGAAATATTTATTAATATAGGAGGAGGAGGAGAGGGAATATTTTAATATAATATTTAGACTGAAAAGTAACTTGCTCTGTTATGTTGTGCTACAAACAAAATTGCATAGGTCAGGGTACAAATAAGCTGCCTCGTCAGGAGGGAATTCTAAGTACAGAAACAAAATCTCATTAATAGTAATATAACCAATATTAACTAATTAATTATAGGTTATCTTCTTTAAATTGCAATTAAAAGATAAAAATATAGAAGTTACAACATTTGTTCATTTACTCCAAAAACAGTTGTGCTTCATATGATAGACTGCCTCTTCCTACCTGATTCTCTTCCTCGTTCAAAGATAATTTGCTTGAACTTGTCAGTCCCATGTAACTCCCTCCACCATAACACTCTTATTTATGGACTCTGGCAAGAAGTTAGAACTAAATGGTTTACTGGCAACTTATTACCACATTCCTGTACTGATTGTGGCTTATAGATTACCTACTAGGGAGGAATTTCACTGATCACAGGTCATAGAAATATTATTATTGCCAAGAGCAGAGAATAACAGAATAGGCTTTGATATTTTTCTCTATGTTGCAGACCCTCACATTAAAACTAGTAAAACAATGAGTCAGTTAATTTAATACTTACTTATTCCTTTTATTTACACATATTGCAACCTCACTATAGTTTTTTCCATGAAAATGATCAAAATCATTTTTTCCATAATTTTATTGTTAAACAAATAGCAATGAGACAGTTTCAAACCAAATTGGTAGGACAGTTTCAATAATTAACACATTGCATACATTCTTCCTAGTGGTTAATTGCTGTACAA
>NW_004524677.1:1938648-1940049 GCF_000260255.1 Octodon degus
AGATTCCTTGAATGAGCAACACAGGAAGGAAATAAATCGCTTGAAGCAGAGTCAAAGAGATATAGAGGGAATTAAACTCTCAATCACAAGCTTGCAAAACCATTTAAGTGAATGTGAAGACAGAGTTTCAGATCTTGAAGATGTTGGTGCACCTAGAGAAAAGGTAAGAAAGGATCTCTTAAAAACAATGAGAATGCAGGAAAGAATAATCCATCACCTGCAAGATGATGCAAAGATGAACAATGTGAGATTAACAGGCATCAATGAGAAAGAAGGAGTCAATAAAAATGACATTAAAATATGGGCAGAAGTAATAGCAGAAAATTTCCCAAATATGAGGAAACAATCTGATATTCAGATAAACAAGGCACACAGAATGCCAAGTAACCTCAACCCAGTGAAACACACACCGAAACATATAATAGTCAAGATCCATGAAATTCAGCACAAGAATAATATACAAAGAGCCGCTAGAGAAAAGCAGCAGATCACATTCAAAGGTAAACCCATCAGAAATACAGCCGACTACTCTTCACAAAATATGAAGGTAAGAAGAGCATGGAGCAGAGTATTTCCAGTCCTCTATGAAAACCTATTCCAGCACAGACTATTATACGCTACAAAACTCTCTTTCAAGTTTGATGGAGAAGTGAAATACTTTCATGACAAAGAACAGCAAAAGAATTTCATGACGACAAAGCCAAATCTACACAGGCTACTGAAAGATGTTCTAGAGAGGGACCAAAATAATCAGAGCTTGACGAATGACATCAGAAGCAACCAACTAAATAGGGCAAGTAACTAAACACAGGAGAAAGAGTAAATGACAACAGGTAAATAACAAATCAATCGTAAGTAAATACATCTCAATTCTAACCATCAATGTAAATGGACTCAATTCACCAATTAAGAGAAATAGACTGGAATGGTGGATTAGGAAACAAAATTCAACAATATGCTGTATACAAGAAACATATTTAACTCATAAAGACATTCATAGGTTGAAAGTCAAAGGATGGAACACAATAATACATGCCCCAACACCTCAGAAACAAGCAGGGTAGCAATCCTATTCTCAGACAGTCTCAACTTCAAACCAACCATGATCAAGCAAAATAAAGAAGGCCACTATATACTGGTTAGAGGAAAAATTCAAGAGGAACAGGTAACACTCATAAATATGTATGCACCAAACATGGGAGCACTCCACTATATAAAGCAAATCTTAATGGGCATGAAAAATCTAATATCGAATACAAGAATCTTAACAGGAGACATTACCAGCCCTTTATCTCCAAAAGATAGGTCAACCAGACAAAAACTTAGCAAACAAATAACAGAACTGAACCACAGCTTGAAAAATGGCCTTGGTGGACATATACAGAGTGTTCCACCCAAACA
>NW_004524677.1:1945587-1956656 GCF_000260255.1 Octodon degus
ATTTTTAAATGTTTTTTCATCATATTCTGTAGGGACTTAAAGTTCAACATATCAATACTTGATGAAAAATACCTGTTCCATGTTGTGCAAAATCTTTGTGTGAGTGTATGTGTGTGTGTGTGTGTGTGTGTGTGTGTGTGTGTTAAACTTCTTATTATCTTTTAACTAATATGAGGTACATTTCAACTGGAGAAGTGATCTTGAAATCTCAGTGACTAACAACAAATGATATCTTAATAAAATAAAAATAAAAGGAGGAAATAAAGACAATAAAATAAGAGGGGGGGAAAGGAACCAATAATGGAAGGTGTCAGAAGTGTTTTCAAGGTATTTAAAATCAAAACTATCATTATACATAAACAATCTTATGCTCTAATTCACACAGTCTCAGAGCCTTGAAGCCTCAAATGTTTAAAGCCAACTCTACTTGATCACTAATTAATATTTAATCATAGAAACATCATGGTACTGGAACAAGAACAGACATGAGGATACATGGAACAGAAGGGAGGTTATGGAAACAGTTCTTAGTACATTCAACTACTTGACCTTTGGCAAAAGGGTGAAAACATACACTAGAAGAAAAATGGTCTCTCTTTGTGAGCAGAAAAATTGAATCTAGATCCATATTTTTCACCGTGCACTAAATCATAATCAGAGAACTAATGGTTAAAACAGAAGCACTTACTCCACTGGAAGACAAGATAGGTAAAATTCTTGAAGGCATACGCATAGGTAGGGCCTTTCTGAACAGCATCCTGGTTTCTCGGGAAATAGTACAAGAATCAACCAGTGTGATCCTAGCCAATGAAAAGCTTCTGCACAGCAAAATAAACTACTAGGCAGGCAAAAAGCAGCCTATAGAATGAGAAAGATATTTTCCAGCTATTCCTCAGACAGAAGACTAATATCTAAAATAAAGAACTCAAAAATATCAAGCCTCTCAAAATAAAAGACAAAATCAAAAATGAATAGACACTTCATGTAAGAAATATAAATGATCAATAAACACATTCAAAAAGTACTGGGGTCAGGGAGATGACTCAGTAGAATAAGCACTTCCTTGGCAAGCGCAAAGGCCTGAGTTCAATCTCCTGGTCCTCCACCCCCCCCAAAAAAAAAAATGTGCTCAGCATCACTGGTTAGTAGAGACATACCCTGAGATTCCACGTTACTCCAGAGAGAATGGCTATCAACAAGAAATCCAATAATAAGTATTATTAATAATAATAATATGTTTGAGAAGCCACAGAGGGGGGAAAAAACCTTCTAACACTGTTGCTGGAAATGTAAGCTAGTACAATAATTTTGGAAATCAAAACAAAGATTTCTGGAAAAACTAAAACTAGACGTTTCTTTTGACTCAGCTATTGCCCTTCTAGAGATCTTCTTAAAAGAGTGAGGACAACATACTATAGTGATACATGCATATCTGTTTACAGCAGAACAGTTCATAACAAACACATCTCAGAAGCAGATCACATGCTCATCAACAGATGCCCGGGTAAAGAACAAGTGGCACTTACACAATGGAGCACTACCCTGCCATGAAAACAAACCACCTTGAGTCATTAGTAGGAAAGTGGACCAGATGCTAAGTGAAATAAATCAGACACAGAAACTTAAATATCACATGAGTGCTCTTGTATAAGAAACCTAAAGTATAGAAAAGGCCAAAATAAATGATAGATACGGGAAGTGGGGAAACATCTTGCTTGAATGAGAAAGGGATCAAGAGATGGACAGAGGGGAAAGACAGAGGAGGAAAGGAAGGATAACAGAAGGAATTAAGATGTGTTACATTCGTCTACTAACTTCCCATAAGGAACGTAAACATTATGTCCTGCAAACGTGTACCAAAGTAAGAAGGATCAAGATATTGGTGGAGGAGGAAGTGGGGTGATGATTTTAAAAAACAGAAATTAACTATACCATATATATGTGTCAATTTCACACAAGAAATGTAAACACTATGTACTACAAAAATGCACTAATAAAAATTAAAACAAAGAAAAATTTAAAACATTAATAAACGCGGTACTATTTCAATAAAGAAGACCTTATTGGAAGGTTTTCTAAAATAAGCCGTGGGCCTCCAACTGTACGCTGGACTCTCTTTCCTGCATTTTTCTACTTTAGAGCTTCCCAGGTCAATTGCAATCCAAACCAGGAACAGACATTTCCTTTAAAATAGCAGCTGTGAAGTGCTCTGTCTAATAATCTCTCATGAGTTTACCCCAAATTTATTCCTTTATTAGAAACTTCACAACAAGGATCCATTTTCATATTTAGAGAAATATTACTAAGTTTGAAATTCTAAGGCTTCAAAAATCAGATTAGTTTGTGATATAAAATATTACATAATTTTCCACCTCATTGAAAACAGTCTCTAGTTTCCACTTTTCGTATAAAATGTTATGCATCTCAGGCTTAAATCCTTCCAAATAGTTTTGTGAAAGTAAGTAAAAAGTTTTAATACATTTGCTACTATCATATGTGTACTTGAAATCATTAAAATATAAAATAGAACATTTTATAAACATTGTTGATCAAAAAGCCATTTGGTAAGTTGTCACAACTATGGGCAAAGAAATAACATAGCACAAATTTGTTTTTCCTGAGAGATTTCTCTAGTGCTTTCTGGATGTACGATCATTTTAAAGCCTTATTAAAACTCATTATGCTTTCATTTTATATATAAAGAAAAAGATTTGTGATTGGAGGCTGAATAATACATATTGTCATCCTCATTACATGTACATACATACATACACACTCAGACACACAACACACATCAACAATACTCACGTGTGCATAGAACACAGAGACACACAGTTCAACTCCTTTCCAGAATGCTGTGGTTTATGAATGATCCAATATCAGCCCTAAATGTAAATGCTTGACACAAGTATCATTAAATCATTCAGTTCAATTAAAGACTTCAAATTCAAATAAACTAAAAGTAAACCTAGACGTTTTTATTTTAAAGGGACTGTATGAATAGATGAGCATTATATATTTATTGTTAACTATAAACTAATACTGTTACAAAAATGCACTTTATGTTTTAATTTCTAACATTTAATAACTTTGATAACCTAATAACTCTAAATTCTAACAATTTCTAACACTCCAGATTTAGAAACTGGAAGAATGGCAACTGTAACTGTTTAGGCAGTACTATAGAATGCCTATGTGGGGCTGGGCGGATAGCTCGCTGGTTAAAGCACCTGTCTGGCAAGCACAAGGACCTGGGTTTGGTTCCTGGTCCTGCATGTTGTGCTGGCTTCCAGAGCCCCAGGAGCACAGTGCCAGCCACTGAAACTGGGCGTTGTAGGCACACATCTGTAATCCCAGTTTGAAGAGACTGGGACAGGAGGATAACTATGAGTTTGAGCTACGCAGTAAGACTGTGTATCAAATAAATAAAAAGATTTTTTTAAATTTAGGAATATCTATGTCTTAAAAGAGAAAACCTACCCATGTTTTTCTGTGTTTTGCTCTCTTAAGAAAAACAGGCAAGTATTTAAAAAAACACATTTACTAAAGACCTTTGATGTTGTACTCATTACAGTGTATTTTCAAAGTTGATATCCCTGGATTCAATTCAAGAAGTGTTTGGCTTGTTCACATGTAAGATATTCATTTTTAGAGAAGAAAATGAAACTGAATTTTCAGCCTGAGTAGAGAGTACACATACTACACACAGGAAATACCTTCCTTTCTAATCTTGCAAAATTTAATCAAATTCTGGAATTACTGCCACTGATATCTTAGATCATCCTTCCATTCACCCTGCAGTGCGTATTGGAAATATGTTTTTAAAATAGATGCAACTTACAGGCATAATATATGCTTTCTGAGATAAGAACTTGGAGGTCTGAGTTGTGATTCTCACAAACTCCCAGGTCAGCAGTGCGCAGCTCTCTGGTGGAGCGCAGGCAGATTCCGAGTAAAATGTCTCTCACCTCATCTAGGATGGGGTTTCAGATGACCTTCTTGTTTACACTCTTGGTAAGTCTCTCACTACACTTTGTGCACCTCATTCCCAACATTCTTGGACCATGATTACCAACTGAAAAGGAATATCCCTTAAACAATGGTATCATCGAACTGAACTGCTCACCTTTTCTACGAGGCCCTTGGAACCAATCTTCTGTGCATCTTACTGTTTAACTAATCTCTGCAAACCCACTATCTTGCATAGTTTGTAGGACCACCTCCCCAAACCCTTCACTACAACCCAAGAAACTCAAGACTATTCATCAGCTAAACTGATGTTTTCACTCTAAGGATTTAGGGAGTAAAGTCAAATTTCTTCCACAATACATCCTGACACATTCCAACAATTTCTGTTTTCTCTGAAAAACAGATTAGCACAACACGCTATTGTTTCCCTTTCCTACTCTCTTGAGTTATAATTATTCCACCTTCACCCTGCTCCCCAAACCCTACCATTTCCAGCCCTATCCCACCGTCAGGTGAAAAGCAAAGAAGCAATTCCATCCTCTAATCTGCCAGTCTGCATTTGTGAGACACACCTGCCTTCCTCCTGGACAACAGGTGCTCCTGGTGGAGGCACTTCTTGACAAGGTGTACATTTTTTATTCTCCTCCAGTTTCCCTTGTGGACATCATTTTCTACTTCCTCTGCTGAGTACTCCTCTTTTTGTCCTCTCAACGTTGAAACTCACTGTGCATCCTCCACATTTCCTTTTTTTTGATACTTATATTTACTCACTACGTGATCTACCTTATCCAAGCATATGACTGCTACACAATCTGTACATTTGCTATTCTAAAGGGCAGCCATTTACAAACTAGCTCCAGAGCATCAGCAACGTGGCTGAGCCAAACAGAGAAAGCACAGAGTATATTATGTAAGTATTTTGAAGATTGGGTGCCTTTGTCCTTTTGTGCTGCTATAACAGCACTTAATACTTATTTCTTTTTTTAATGAATTTAGTAGAGGGTCTACAGGGTCTCATTACATGGATTGGACTCAGAGTGATTCTCCAGTTTTCAGCCTCCCAAGTGCTGGGATTACAGGCATGTATCACCATGCCCAGTCTCAATAGCTGTCTCAGCATGCCCTAGGGGCAGGACAGCCACAGTATGCCAGGGATTGAACCCCAGCCTCTGTGCTCTACTTAAGCAGGAGCTTTAGTCTGCTGAGCTATCTGACCAGACCTAGAACTAAAACTTATTTCTTACAGTTTGCAGGACTGTACCTTGTATGGGTCTTCCTGCTGCAACATCCCATGGCAGATAGAAGAAGGGCAAGACAAAAGGCATAAGAGACAGCAAGAGATGGAGCCTGCAGCCTCAAGCCCTGTTCTAATTGGCAATAATTCATTTATGAAGGCTGAGCCCTCACTGGGTAACCTTCAGTCAACACTATTGCATCAGAGGTTGCTTGCTTCCATCTCTCCTTCCTTCCTTCCTTCCTTCCTTCCTTCCTTCCTTCCTTCCTTCTTTCCTTCCTTCCTTCCTTCTTTTCTTCCTTCATTTTTTTGTGCGGTATTAGAGATCAAATTTGGGGCCTTGTGCTTGCCTGGCAGGTACTTATGCCACTGAGCTATCTCCCCAGTCCTAAGTTTTCAACACATATTCTTTGAGTGATGCAACCAAGCATGGCACTTAGTATCAAAGTAGAGCAAAATATCTCAATAATTTTATTGACTACTTAAATGATAATATTTTGGACATATATACTAAAAGCATACATTATTAAATTAATTCTATCTTCTCTCTCTCTCTCTCTCTCTCTCTCTCTCTCTCTCTCTCTCTCTCGTGTAGTACTGGGAATTATTGCCTTTGTATAGCTTCCATTTTTTGTTTGTTTGCTTGCTTGTTTTGTTTTTGACATAAGGTCTCACAAAACCATTAAGTTGCTCAGGCTGGGCTTGAACTTGTGATCACTCAGCCTCAACTTCTCTGAGAGCTAGGGTCACAAGTATGTGCCACCATCCTCGGCCACTTGCTTCCTTTTTGGTAGCGGTGGTGTCCTGGAAACTAAACTCAGGACTTTGTGCATGCTAGGCAAGCACTCCACCACAGACCGACACCCCTAGCACATTACTTCTTTAAGCTTGCCACTAGAAAAAGTTTCATTTGTAACATTTATGGCTCATATTGCATCTCTATTGTATAATTATTGACATTTATACTAATATATACATAATTCCTGTGAGCTCACATTAAACAGACTATCCATTTGACATTTTGATTTGTTTGTTCAGTAGGCACTGCAAACCTAATGTTTCTTCATCTTAACTT
Source organism: Octodon degus (assembly GCF_000260255.1). Taxonomy (NCBI): domain Eukaryota; kingdom Metazoa; phylum Chordata; class Mammalia; order Rodentia; family Octodontidae; genus Octodon; species Octodon degus. Next base: position 1,951,866 of record NW_004524677.1, read on the forward strand.
TCTTTACTACCCATTCAAAACCCTTTCTCCTCTGTTCTCCATTTCAGAGTAATTGTCATCTTCCACTTCATCAGAACTAACGTCTAAAAGTTGTCTCTAGATTTTCCTTTCCTTTGCACCCCACACATGGCCTTTTAGCAAGCACTGACAACTCAACCAACAAAGTATGTTTAAGTGGCATTTTCAGTGAGCAATTTTGGAGAACAGAAATAAAGGAAGTGGAATTAAAATAGGCACAAAATAAAAAGTAACATCAGAATCCCTTCTGAGTTGACCATCGTGTTGTGACACTGGCTGCTTAGCTGTGTGGAACATTTAGAGAAGCTTCACGGAATATTCCTGAGATTCTTCATCTGGGCTAAGAAGGAAAGAATCATATCAGCTCTCGTCTCCCATTTCTCTTTGCCTCTATGTTGGTGCCCAGCCCACTCCCATTCCCAGCTATCCCAGGCCAGGAAAGAGTTCAAGAAGCAGGGAGTAGAAGTCGGTCACCACTGAGTGACAACAAGTATCTCTTTTTATATAGTCTCAAGTGATTTCTTTAGCCCATTCTCAGAACTGCAACCTGTTGAGTTCGTTTCCTTCACTTTGAAGGCATTTTGAATGTTGCCACCTTGGGGCACTGCAAATGGTTGTCCTATTGCCTAGAACTTCCCACTGCTAGCCTGAGTGATTCCTGCTCTTCTGCAACACTATCTCTCAAATGTTCTTTACTGTAGGAAACCCTCCTTGACCTTCATGCACAGGTCCAATTCACCTATTATGCATTAACAGCCTGCATATATATGAGAACTTAATTGATATGCTTCTCCAACTGGATTACAAGTTTCATGAGAACATAATTCAAGTTTTATGAAAATTTATTTACAGTTTTTCTTACCATTATGTCCTCTGCACTGAGCTTTATGTATTTATTGAATGTCTGAGAAAAAGATTTGGGGACCAAAATCACTATGAAAAGCACTATTACCACTCTCTTAGGAATAATAAGTACAGTTATTTGAAGAATACTGAAAAAGAATCCTCACACTTTAATATTACAGAGAATATAAGATGGCTTCATGGGTGGGCATCCCTGGCAGCTATAATCCAGAAAACCAAATCTATCATAGCCCCACCTAACTGCAAGGACATGAGAAAGGGACACGAGCCCAGTGAGCACCTACCCAGTCTTTGTCACCGTCTGCCCCTTTGAATACTAAATTTCTGCTCCTCCTTGTTCCCACAAAAAGCTTACACCACTTTTCTCCTCCAGAGATGACCCAAAGTTGTCTTGAAAACTGCAGCTCTCTGAGTCCAGGACGCCTGGCTGGTTTCTATCTTCTTGTCACGTCCTTATGTCATTCCTTATAGTCCAGGAACGTGTGAACCAAATACAAAAGTTACTCCAGCTTCTCCCACGAACACATAAACATGGTAATACAGTAGATAACAGGAAATCCTTAGTGAAACTCCATTAGCGAAATGATAGAAAAGGAGGCACACAGCATTCACTAGTTCAAATAACCTAGCAGAGTCCTGCTGGGGAGTCACTGAGAAGATTCCCTAGAAGTTGCTTGAATAGATAATGATGCTTTCCTGGTAGGCACTCCCCTCTTTGCAGTTGTTGTTGGCCTTGTGGTTGTCACTGATAATGATGATATTTTGTCGTTGTTGTTGTTAAGTGTCCCCAGGATCCAGTCTCTAGGAAGATATTACTTGCTCCTAGCTTTTTATTTGTGCCTCAGTTACACCTTGCTATTATTCTCCCTGGAAGTGGTTGAGCTCGTGTATTTTTAATTCCTGCAAGTTATTTTATTTTTTAATTTAATTTAATTTAATTTTGAAAAGTAGAAATAAAAGCAAGAACAAAAATCAGAAGCAAAGACAGAAACAGGGTAACCTACAACAATACATACGTTACAGGTTTTCAAAACAAGAATAGCTAATTAACAATGTTGATATATATTATCTATTTTTATCATCAAATCTGTTGCTCAGATTAACAGATATAGTTATGTAAAATTGGACATATGATTTCGTATTACCACTTATTTTCACAAAACAAATTTTTGTTCTTGTCTCTCTTTTTTCTTTTTTTTACCTTTTAAAAATTATTTTAAAGAGAGTATAGTAATAATCAATATGACATTAGAAATGGTTCACATTTAGAAGACAAATATGACAGGTATTCAAGCATGGTTTTTGTATTATACATTGCTGTCCTCGATGTAGTTGCTTAGATCGCAAATATCAGCATACAGAGTTAGTGGAGCATTTTACTTTTTGGATACTCAACTGAATGAAGGTTCCTGGCTTCATTAGCAATGGGCTTTGCTAAAAATTGTGTTATTTTCAAAATGTATTCTATGTCCAGTTGACTCTTTATGCTAATAATGATGTTATCTTTTTAAATTTTTAAAAATGTTTTATTTATTATGTATTTATTTGGCACAGGGTCTTGCTAGCAGCACAGTATGTGGTAGCAGGGATCAAATCTGGGTTCTGGCGCATGCTTGGCAGACACTTAGACCACTGAGCTATCATTCCGGCCTAAAAATCTTTTCTATACATAGTTCTAAAGTCTCCTTTGGACTTAATCCTTTTCTCCTTCTCTAAATGGTCTGAGACAATGGATTAAGTTCTAAAACAACGTATGTTTCCTATTCATTTTGGTGCAATGTTAAGTCTCAGTGGATATCTGTTCAAAACTACAGATGCAGATACCCAGTATCTCTCTGTATTCTTTCAATTCTTCTTATGATTAGCCAGAATCTTTCTCAGTTCAACTTATTTTTATGATGTCACAAAGGCATCTGGAAATCACCAACATTTTGATAATATTGTTTCCTAACTTCTCACCTATTGCTACAAAACTCAACAATCACACCAGGTATATTTTAACTAACTCCTGTGTCAGTTTTCACCTTTTTACATAAGTTTTACTGTCTTTACATCTCTAGGGTTCTAAATTACTACATATTTAGTGCTGACTAAATAGCTCTGGATTAAAGCACCTGCAAGCAGGTGCAGGGCTTGGGGTTCGATCCCTGGGCCTGCGGTGCCAGCCCTGTCCCTGGGGGCATGCTGAGACAGAAATTGACACTGGGCGTGTTGGTACATGGCTATAATCCCAGCATTTGGGAGGCTGTAAACAGGAGAATCACTACGAGTCCAATCTAGTGAGACCCTGAACACCCTATAGACCCTTCCCTAAAAACTACAGAAACAAATAAATACATAATACATATTTTACAAATATAAATGGCTCCATGCTGCTACTTAATGAAAACTACTGAGCCAAAGCCACAGTTCTTCCCTGTTCTTGTGCTATTGTTAAGTCTGCATCACTGTTCTCTCTGATGTGGACAGGCAGCCCCCTCAGGTCTATCTCCACTGCTCCTGCATCCATGTAAGTCACCCTTTCTTACGGGAGCCACAGGCTCCTTATTGGCCACTACACCTCAAAAATTCATTCGTATTCCACCTTGATTCCTAGCAAACATTCTAAATAAAAGTGATCACAGCAACTTTTCCTGAAAGCATTTAAATGGTTCCTTTGCTCTTAGATCACAATTCAATGTTCTGTCGCAGACTTTGCTGTCCTCATGCTCCAGTTATGTGAATGCCATTTTAGTGCCCTCAAATACAGCATAAACAGATGTCTATCATCAGCTAGAAAACAATTCCTCAGTTGTTCTGCATGGCAGAGAATGAGTTCATCCTTACTTGTTCTTCAAGATTTGCCAAAGTCTTTAAATTTCTTGGGAATACATCTTTGACTCCTCAATCTCAATGAAGTATTTTCCTATTTATTTCAGTCTCTTACTCTTATTATCAACCATAATATATTCTAATTATCTATCCTCCTTCATCCCACAGCACACACACTACATACTTCATATAGCATGCCTTCAGTCCCTCTAGACTTCGCATGATAAATAAATAGATGCTGATTGAACAAATGCATGAACTGTACAATTTCAGTATGCAATGACCTCCCGCATCTATCCTGAATCCTAAGCTGCCTTCCTTTTAGGCATCAGATCTCCTTTTCCAACTTCCTCATGGCTATCTCCATTTAGATGACTGCTTAACAGTTTAAAAAGAAAATTTTTAACTTCCCCCATCCAAAAAAAACTACCCCCATCCTTTTCCCACCAATTCAATATCTGTTCTCCCCCTCAACAAGTTTTGAATGTTTGAAGTGTATTTGTCCCTCTAAAATTCATGTGGGAGCCTGTCATCCAATCTGATGGTATTAAAAGGTAGGAGCCAGGCATGGTGGTGAATGTCCGTACTCTCAGCACTCTCAGAGGCTGAAGCAGGAAAAGTGCAAGTTCAAGTTCAGCCTGAGCAACTCAGCATGATCCCATCTCACAATAAAATGTTATTTCAAAAATCGGTAGGATCTTTGGAGTAATCATTAGATTATTAGGAATCCGCTCTCATGAATGAAAATAATGCCCCTATTTAAAAGGTTTCAGGTATCTGCCACAAAGACTCTCAGGTGTGTGTTGGAGAGTGGTTCTCCATCTCTTGATCCCCAAAAAAGGAAGAGGTATGGCCCTAAACCATGACACTGATGAGGAAATGCATGGCAGAAGAGCAGCTGTTGACAATATCATGTTGAGTAACTGAAGTCTTGATTTCAGCGGACTTAATCAAAGCTAAATTAAATAGATACAGAACCCATTTCTGAGAGTCTTCATTCTATAAATTTTGACTTGTAAGAAAGAAGGGGCCAATTTGTAAGAACAGCCCTGTCCTGATACAATTATTTTCTGCACACACACACACACACACACACAC
>NW_004524677.1:1958118-1960369 GCF_000260255.1 Octodon degus
AAAAACAATGACACACAATTTTAAAACAAAATAGGAGAGCAACAAAGGTTAACATATTGCTTATGGTTATCTTCAAAGCAGGTACTCAGATTATAAGATATAGGCATGAAAAATTGATGAAACATTGCAATGAACTAATATAAATTAGCAGTATAACTATCATATATTGTATATATTTACTTTTATACATTATATGTAATATATGCATTTACTTTTATATATTATATATTATATATGTATTTATTTTTTCTTTCCCTTGCTCCTTTTCACCTTTCCCCATCCACGTTTCTCTTTCCTTTTGAACAGCTCCTTCCCATTTCCTGATATCCGTTGTACATTTGGGATCTTACTGGTTCAGCTTCTTACACTAGTGAGACAATGCGACGCTTATATGTGGTCTCTCTTATTCCAACTCTGCCACTAAGCAAACTTCTCCTTTCATAATACTCATTTTGATCCTTACTTGTTACTCCTCAGCACTTCCATAATGCTTTTCCACTTACCTCTATTGCAACAATTGTAACGCTATAGAATAAGAGATTTCCTGGTGTTTATCCCCATTATTTTTTGAGCCTTTTTAATCTTTGATTCCCCAAGTCTTAACACATTCCTAGCACAGATCAAGTGCTCTTAGTTGAATAAAAAAAAATACAAATAAATTATTTCATGTACAACTTTACAAATAACCATGAAGAAGAAAATTAAAATATGACTTTTAAAGCTATAAGTTTGTTATAAAGAGTCATTTATTTAAACCAATGCTGTCAGTAAAACAACAGCACTTGGCTTAAGCAAACACCAGTTTCTAAACTTATTATGTTTCTGATTAAGAATTGCACCTTTACTATAATTTGTCTTAAGGGAAAACTCTACAGCTCCCAAAATCTGTTTGTATTTTTAGGGAAAATACTTACAGGGGGCCAGGGAGATGGCTCAGTAGAACAAGCGCTGCCCTGGAAAATATTTACAAATAGGCTTCCTGCCCCACCTACCCCATTCAGTTGAATTCAAGTCTAAACACAGGAATTCTCTAGCAACAATGAAATAAACAGTCTCAGGGCTTCTACTAAAAAGAACATCACTTTTGGAAAACACCCAGCCATTTCTGTTCCTTCAATTACCTTTTACATGGAGTGAGCTCGAATCAATGTCTGGCGCTGCCCCAAGGCTGGCAGACCCATCCGCTGTACCCATTGACCTTTCATGGATAAAATGTAAAGGTCAGGGTATTGTCTCAGCCAAAACATTCCATTGCCCTTTTCTCTATTGGTCTGCTGAGTTTCTTGGTTGCACTAAATCTTACCTTTTGTAATAAGATCCACAGACCAGGGTTTTTCATTTATACTTAAAAAATGTGGCTCCTTGAAAGAGGTTTGTCCTCTTGAAGGCTCTGCAGGATGCCAGCTTTTGGTGCACTCCCTGGGAAAACACAGACGTCGAAGCGCTGTCCGATGTTCTTGGAATACATCAGTGTCAGGTGTTTCCTTTTTCTTAAGCTCCAAAGGGATATATTGGGTAGATTTTGGTTTTTGGTATTTATTCCTGAAAACATTTATAGAAGGACCTTGAACTTTATTCTAGGAACAAGATAAAAATAATTTTTAAATTGATGGTATTTGTTACTCAATTATGTATCACTTTCATCACTAAATAAGATTGTAAAATAATTTCACAAATTGGAAAATAAATTTCAATTGTTAAATTTATAAGCTTATATCTTTCTTTTCTCCTTTTCTTTTGGTGGTACCAGGGATTGAACTCCGGACTTTGTGCTTGCGAGGCAAGTGAGCTACCCCCGCGGGCCCTATGAGCTTATATCTTTATTAAATATATTTTACAACTTTTCTTACTATGTACATCATTTACTATAGAGAACATGACTACAATCAGTTGGTCAGATGTTACTTTACATAGCTTTCCAAAAGCTGGTCACAAACGTGAAAGTTATATTTTCAAATTCAAAACTAGTGTAAGTTTTAAAGTAGTAACTTTGTCTTCATGGAAGGTATTTTAAAATGCAGACTCAAAGTCCATTTTAAGTACTAGAGCTTTCCAATAGACATAGAGGAATGTAATTACATTCAGTCACCTCTAAACAACCCTTAAATATCCATAAAATGCTCACATTCCCAAACCTGTCGCTCATCTAAAATGGTGAGATGGCTCAGTGGTCTAAAGCACCTACTTAGAACAAGCTTGGCAAAGCACAGGGACCGCGGTTCAATCCCCCAGCACCACATGCCAGCCAGCC
>NW_004524677.1:1961397-1963102 GCF_000260255.1 Octodon degus
ATGCACCGACCTATTCATGAAATTAATATCATTGAAAATAATTTTAAAATTTTTAGGAAAAAAAAATCAGTCAAGTAATATTAACAGTGTTGATCACAAAATTAGAAGTATCTACGGCCGGTAGCGGCCATGCTGCTGCCGGCTGTTTGTTAGCATTGAAAGCTCTAAAAGTTTTGCTGTTGCTGAGAGGAACAGCCAAAAGAAACACAAGTAAAAATGAAACACCCCTTTCTCACCAAAAAAAAAAAAAAAAAAAAGCATTGAAACTTTTAAAATCATTATGTAAAATTCTGTCTAAATTTTTTAATTATTAAAAAGGAGACTAAGTCAAAAGTGGAATGTAACTCTCATGTTTGTGAGTCAACTTCCTTTCCTAACCTGTGTCCCCAAAGGTCCATTTGTCACAAAAGGTGCCCCTCCCCCAAATTATCCACCTCCTCAGTGACTGCTTCTCTACACCATTCCATCCCCTTTTTGCCTTTCTGCTCACCTTCCAAACCTAGGTTATCCAGAAGCTGTGGCTTGTGTGGGGCACAGTGCTTATTGCTGAAGAAGCAACATTCAAAGAAGAGTCTACGCCCTTGAGTAGCTGTCAGCCTGGCTGACAGTCTGAAGGCAAAGCAAGGTGGGGGAGAGCACAGGCGAAGTGTCACTGTAAGGGCACTGAAGATGTGCATCTTACAGTAGATTTTTCACTTCAGTCTGTCCAATAGAATGTAAAGGGATATTTACTTGAAACAAACTCAAAAATTGTGCTACAATTTGTCAAAAGAAAACATCAAAAATTTCTACATGTACAAACTAAATACATATGTTGAATTAGTTTATAGAACTAAACAATCTTATTTTTAGATGGCATATAAAATGAATTCCTGCAGCTAATAAGTGTTTCATTTTCACTCTATTGAGAACCTATCTCACACTAGGACTCATGCAATCCTATGAAAGAACGATGTCAGTACACATAAAGATTGTTATTATTTTTCTCAAAAACATTAAGTAAATTGAAAGCACTAACTGTATTTATCTTCTCATGATGTTGAGCAATGAGAGTTTTTGGTTCTTGAAGAAAATCTTGCCTTGTGGTCTTGCAAGTAGGACCTAAAATACAAACAGAGAAGCGATTTATAATTTTAAAATGTAGTTATTTATACTTTGTACATAGAAATTTCCCAATTGCAAAATTTTATGAAATTCAAATTTTGGAAAAGTTATGAAGTTTGCAGGGTATTATACAGAGTAAATCTTGTAAGTACACATAAGTGAATGTAAAAGAAGTTAATGTTATGATCCTTTAATATAATTTTTGTCAATTAAAAGGCAAAATTGGCTAGTAACTAACAAAGTGACTAATTTTCCTAAATTACTAAATCCCAAAGAAACTAAAGATAAAACACAAAATTTAGATGCACACCTATGTTGACAATTCTGTATTATTTCACAGAAAATACAGCAACATATTTAGGGTATAAACATTTTTAACAAATTTCTATATTTTTTTCATAATTTTATTGATAAACAAATAGCAATGAGACAGTTTCAAATCAAATTGGCAGGACAGTTTCAATAATTAACACATTGCATACATTCTTCCTAGTGGTTAATTGCTGTACAAGATGAGGACATGATATCCTACTTACAAACACCATTAGAACAAATCCCTCTATTCATTAAAAGAATGTAACTATATATCTATCCTAAACAT
>NW_004524677.1:1964721-1965716 GCF_000260255.1 Octodon degus
CTATGATATGATGTTTTCAGATCCTCTGGGAAAATTCCCAGTACAGGAATATTGGTTTAAAAGGGATTTCCAGTCCAAATTTTCTAAGGAGTCTCCATACTGATTTCTGTAATTGTTGCACCAGTCTACATTCCCACCAGCAGTGGAGAAGGGTTCCTTTATCCCCACACCCTCTCCAACATTTGCTGTTGGGTGATTTCGTTAAGATAGCCATTCTTTCTGGGGTGAGATGATATCTCAATGCTGTTTTAATTCGCATTTCATGGAAGGCTAGTAATGTGGAGCATTTTTTCACATATTTATTCACTTCTTTAATTTCTTCCTCTGAGAAGCATGTGTTCATCTCAGATGCCCATTTCTGGATTGGGTCTTTAAATTTTGGGCCACTACTCTTTTTTAGTTCTTTATAAATTGTAGAGAGCAGACCATTGTCTGAGTACTTATTTGTCATGATTTTTGCAAATATATGGGTTGCATTTTCACTTTGCTGGTAATTTCTTTGATGTGAAAAAACTTCTCAGTAAGTGCAGGTCCCAGTTATTAATTCTTTCAACTGTATCTGCTGCGATTTGTTTTCTGTTCATGAAGTCTTTGCCTACCCCTATGTCTTCAAGAGATCCTCTTACTTTCTGTTCCAGGAGATTTAGTGTCTCTGCTTTAATGTTTCGATCTTTAATCCATTCTGACTTTAGTTTAGTACATGGTGATAGACCTGGGTCAAGTTTGAGTTTTCAGCATGTAGAGAGCCAGTTTTTCCAGCACCGTTTGTTAAAGAGGCTGTCTTTCTTCAAGTGAGTATGTTTGGCCCCTTTGTCAAAGATAAGGTGTCTGAGTGTGTTCATAGGGGCTTCAGCGTGTTCTAATCTATTCCATTGATCCTCAGGTCTATTTTTCTGACAGTACCATGCTGATTTTATCACAGTAGCCTTGTAGTATAATTGCAAGTCAGCAATTGGAATGCCTCTGCCTTGTCGTTCTTGCCCAGGATTGCCTTT
>NW_004524677.1:1968046-1968485 GCF_000260255.1 Octodon degus
CATTAAGATTTGCTTTATATAGTTGGGTGCTCCCATGTTTAGTGCATACATATTAATGAGTGTTACCTCTTCCTCTTGAATTTTTCCCCTAACCAGTAAACAGTGGCCTTCTTTATTTTGCTTGATCATTGTTGCTTTGAAATTGAGACTGTCCGAGAATACGATTGCTACCCTGCTTTTTTCTGAGGTGCTGGGGCATGTAGTACTGTGTTCCATCCTTTGACTTTCAGCCTATGAATGTCTTTATGAGTTAAATATCTTTCTTGTATACAGCATATTGTTGGATTTTGTTTCCTAATCCACTGTGCCAGTCTATTTCTCTTAATTTGTGAATTGAGTTCATTTACATTGATGGTTAGAATTCAGATGTATTGACTTATGATTGACATGTCATTTACCTGGTGTCATTTACTCCTTTTTCTCCTGTGTTTAATTGCTT
>NW_004524677.1:1969208-1981600 GCF_000260255.1 Octodon degus
GGAATCTGCCATTTTTCTAATATCCTCTATTTTTTTTATCAATGTCTTGTTTAGAAGCAATTATAAATTCTTTTACTGCATGTTTTTTTCAGATTGGGTTTCCTCCCTATGTTTCTGTAGTTGATTCTTTCCTTCAGATGCTATGAGTTCTGAGAATACTTTTTTCTAATTTCAGAAAATAATTGCACTCTGAGTTCCTCTATAACTTTCTTCTGTTGTTTATTTACTATCGACACTATTAATTCGTACATTTGAGCTGAGCTACTAGAAAAGATTTCCACTCTAAGATCCTCTATGACTTTCTGCTGTTGCTTATTTACTATCGAAGCTATTAATTCATACATTTGAGTCAAGCTAGTGTCCTCTGCACTTGTTCTGGTTGGGCATTGGGTTTCCTCCATATGTTTCCGCATTTGATTCTTTACTGCAGATGTTATTAATTCTGGGATTTATTTTTTTATTTCCAGTCTAATTTCCTCTGTACCTTTCTGCAGCTCTTTCTTTATTTCAGAAGCCATTGATTCATTGCTTTCAACTGTGTGATTCCCAATTTGTTCTGTGTTAGTGTCCTCTGCACTTGTTATAGGTGGGCTTGGGTTCTGAGATTGCATTTTGTTCCTTCTTGTCATTTTGTGTATCACCATCTTCTGACCTTCATTGTACATCTTTGTTGCAGTTATAACCTTAACACCTACTGAAGTTCCGGTTCAGATCTACAAAGTTTGGATTTATCCAGTTGTGCCTGGCTTGGATCTGGCTGCTGCCCTTGGGGGTGAACCTGTTGTACCCCACTGGCAAGACGTTCTTTTCCTGGACTAGCTGGGTTGTTCTGTTCCCTACACTCTCTGCAGGGACTGCAGCTGCAGGGTTTCACCCAGGCCTGTATGCCGGGCCTGAGCTGAGTCTGGAGGGGACAAGGTGGAGTGGGGGGAGAGGCAGCTCTCCCACACACTCACTGGGCCTGTGCTAGGACTGTATCTGGGGGTTTCCGGAACACGGCAGAAATTCCTACTTGGCGGGTGAGTTGTGGGGGGTTACTATGGAGTGATGGGGGGCATCCCAAGGGGGGTGTAAGAGGGTTTCACCCACGCTGTGCTTGGGCTGGGACCAGTAGGTCCCGCTGGTGCAGGGTAGCCAGAAGCTCTCCCACACACTCACCAGGCCTGTGCTAGGACTGGGCTCTATATTTTCTATAGCCACTGACTAACATATGTGGCTCTACATTTCTTCAAAAATATTCACCTTTCAAACTGTTAATAAAATTATAATTGGAAAATAAAATGCCTCAATACATTTACTAAATAGGAATAGTGATTAGATAAAATATATACATACCTACACATGGGTAACATAATTGATCATATGTCTAACTTTTAGTTTCTTAATTTCTTAACTCAGGCTAGCTACATAAATACTGTCAATATTCTCATTTAGTCTTGTCTATGATTTCCTCTTTATTTTATTATTAGCTCTTCTGATATTTATAAGTATAGTTTGGAGTCCTTTTAATCTGAATTTGTAAAAGTTAAATATATTACCTATTCAAATTATCTTTCAGTCCTTCCAATGCAATCATTTCTAAAACTATCATTTTTAGGACTCTTGCAAACAAGTCTTCTTCTCTCTTTTTTTTCATCCACTCAAATTTTGAGCAACTAGAAACTATCTTCGAGCAAACCAACACCATAATGACATACTCCCGTGCACCCACCAAAATGACTAAAACTAAAAAGATGGGTAAGATAAAATCTTATGAGGCTGTGAACTTTCTGAGATGCTCACATGTTGCTGGTAGGAATATAAGATGAAATGATCAGTTTGAAAACCGTATGACAAGTGACCCACTTGCAGGAATGTTCCACTTCTAGCTACATACCACAGAAAATGGAAGTAAGCTTACAAAGTCTTGAATCATTTACTGCATTTTCTCCTCATGTGCTGTTATTCCTGAGGCTATACTACTACTAGAGACTCCTGACTCTTGACTTGTCACCCTAGTGAATTACATTCACTGATGCTTATGTTTCTAAGACAGCACTCCCAAACGTCATTGTCATTCTGTATGCTGATGGAGCTGTTCTGATTTTCCTCTCAGCAACCAAAAATCAGCTTTTCAGAGGAGCTGAGTTTGAAAGATATCATGTTCTTCCTAGTTGTTCTTTTGAGTTCAGTGGTGTCCCTTCCCACAAGTGCAGCCTGTCCCCTGGGAACTGATGGAGAAGCTCACGTGCACCCTGGCACACCTAATGGCCTTTGTGGTGCCAGCAAGCAGACTCAGACGTGCTGAGGTCCTACTAAGGTGCATTCACACAGTCAGACCATGAGATTTATGGGTAGAACAAGCCCTCACATTGCTGATGCAGTGTTAGAGCAAGGCAGCCAGGCTCAGAGGCAGCAGCTTCCCAGGATCTTGGCAGCAGCTGCACTGAAGGCCCGTGGACTGTCCTTCACCCTCCTGTCAAGTGACATGCTGAGGCAGCTGTTCGGATTTCTTTCTATAAATAAAGTTAGCCTTGAAGAAAAGAATTAAATTCCCAAGATGGCACATGATAGTTCTTATCTTAATGGCTTAGAAAAGGGAATGCTAGTTGCTCTCTTTAGTTTTATAATATCCAAAAACATGTATATTTTCAATATATGAGTCTAAAATTATTAGACAATAAACAATCCCCACACTGACTTCATCTTCTTGATAAGAGTTGAAGCTTCTATTCTCTGTTTACAATGATGTACACATACTTGCATGAGCACACAACTTTTCACATTCAAAAGCACATTACAAATTAGGAAGAGCAAGGTACCAGTGCCTGCCCGTTCTCCTTTAAGACATCCTTATGGCTTTGTTTGCAAATATGACTGTGTACCACAGAGTGATCGTAAGAGTGGCCAGTCTTGCATCACATAATTGTGTTTGAATTCACATTTACAGGTGAGCCTTACTTTATCTTCAGCTTTAGTTTTCTAATTTGTGAAAGAAGAAAAACAATAATGTATGTCCCAGAGTGAAGAGAGATTACTCAGACACTGTAACACAGCATTTAGCACAGTGAGCGGTACATGATAAGCTTTCAATAAATGTGACCAGTTATTGTAACTATTGGTGTTAATATGGTACTATCATTGGACTTAACTTGTCTCTTAACAGTGTTTAATCATTTCCTTAGCCAATCCTTATTTCTTCAACAGAAAAAAAAAAATAGACAATTTTCTAAGGGAGTTTGAGTGAGTTGTCTTTTCATACTATTTTATCCAAAACTAATTAATCTACTAAAATCTCTTCATTCCTAGGATTATTTAAGTTACCAAATCCCCCAAAAGAAATAATAAATTATTAGCAGCAGATGTTTTACAGTAAAGTTTATGAAGAGGTTGAAATGGCCATATTAAATTGACTTAAAGCAGTTGTTAACATTTCCATAGGGGGAAAAAATGTGAATGCCACTCATCTCAAGGATTTTCACCAGCCTAAACTAATTCCTTCCATTTATTTTCTTTTTAAAGAAAGACTCATTCTCTATGTATCATTAGCTTAATGGTATTGCTATGATGGTTCATAAACTGCAGCTTTCTCTTATTGCTTTAGGGCTTCTATATAGTTGCTCTGGAAAACCTCTGAAGTGATGATACAAAAAGAAAAACCAGCTATGGAAAGTATGGCAGAGAGTGAGCCATCTCTTAATTATACTCACTGAGCAAGACTTTCCTGCATTCAGAAAGATGCAAAAGCTTGTAGACATGTTTTTTTGATAACTGTACAAAGTAACTGGGCACATGCAAAGGCTTTCCATCTTTCTCATTCAAAGACTACATTCTGCAGAAAGGCTTTGCAAAACTTGGCTAAGAATATGATCCTGAACAAAGGTGTGGCCACATGGCTCAAGCCGATCTTCTGTATAAGATCAGAGTGAACGCGTACTTGCGTCTGATTTCTCAGGTGTTAGCAAAGCATCCTCCCTGTGACTCAGCCCCAACCATGAAGGGACACATTCTGCAGGGGCTTATTATGTACCTGGCAGATGCTAGCAGCTGTGAGACAGTAAATGTGCTAAAATCAGTAAGATACCAGTCATCCCTATCTTCTAGGTGTGGAAGAGTCTACTGCCAGGATATTTTCAATTTCTTTCTTTCTTTTCTTCCTTTAGTACAGGGTGTCACTACACAGCTCAGACTCCTGTCTTGGCCTCCCCAGCACTGGGATTACTGGAATGTGCCACCAAGCCTGGGGTCCCAAGGCCAGCTTGGCATGCGGTACCACGGATCGAAATCTGGTCCTTGAGCTCACCAGGCAGGCACTTAGACCACTGATCTATCTCCCCTGCCCCTGCCAGAACATTCGGTAACTAAATGTCGTGACATTCAGCAAGAAACCTAGTATAATAGAAGATAGCGTAAACTACCAATATCAGCCAGCTCACTAATGTTTGAGTTTCCCTTTAAAGAGATAAAACTTTACATTATATTATTAGAGATAAGGTTTAAATCAGAAGTGTCCCAAGAGAAATAAGCCAATGAATCAAATCCAGGATTAGGCAGCGCTTTTAGACTTGTGCTTCATTAATCTCATATGCCTTGAGGGTTCTTCCTTCTTTCAATTTCGGGCTCCCCTGTTTTACATATTTGAGTGCTTTCTAAGTTTTAATTTGCAAGAAGGAATTCTTTTTCCTTGTTCCTATACCCAACAAGTAAAAACATAAAACTAAAGTTTGAATATAAAGTCTCTAATGAGATAGCTTTTCAAAAAGAACCCTTTCTTTAAGCAGGCTCGAATGCACAGAGGCTCAGAACCTGAAGGAGCGGGGAGCGGCTGTGCAGAGCGGCTGAGATGGAAGAGCCGGAGCTACGACGGCGGTGAGCAGTCCTGGGTGCGGAGCTGCGGAAGGCAGGAAGGGAGCAACATCTCTCAACAGAAGCTTGCAATAAATGTCATGTTCGATTGTTTTTTACATGTAAGTGAAAAAACTGAATTGCTTTTAATTTCTCCTCAAAAAAGAGTTAAAGAGCAAAATGAAACCCAAATTTATGAGCCCTTTCTCAACTCTGTAGAAGCTTTGCAATATCCTCTTGTACCGCACATCCTGAACTAAGACCTTATTCTTCATTTGCACATTACACGTGTTTTGTTGAAACGCCTCTTTCCTACATTTCTCACCTCTCCCCTTTTTATTTCTGGTTATCTTCAGCAAAGTATCTACTTTCTAGTCTTCAAAAGTGATTAGTAAATTCTCGACCTAACCCACAGAAATTTTAGAGTATGCCCCACCATCCAAAATCTGTCTGTGTTATTTCTCTGAGATTAGACTGCTGAGAAAATGTAGAGGAATTCCAAGCTCACAGCATTGCAATTACAAATAAAATTGAAATAATTAGGGACATAATTTGAAGGCAAACAAAACGAGAGAACACTCCCCCTCTACCTCCTGGATCTTCCTCCCTTTCCACCTTTCCCGTCTTTAAAATGTACTGTACTATACAAATGAAAAGAAACTGTATTCTCCAAGTGAAGCGGACTGCACTACACCAATGGAATGCACTGTCTATAGCACAACACCCTGGGCAGGTGGCAGGTGGCCCGTCTCATGTTGAGGGGCCACACGTGCCGGGCAGAGCCAACAGAAGTACGAACTCGGGTTTCTGCACAGCGCTCCGCTCCCCCGCCATGCTAAGCCTAAATTTGGGATTGCTTGTAGTGTTACCAAATCTAGCTCAGCCCTACAAGGAGAAAAGGTGCAGCTAATAACAATGAAATCTACTTAGAGAATAGATCTGAAGTGTTATTACAATAGACACAGGCAGACATACATACACGTACACACACAAAGGTAACTACACGAGGTGATATGCTAATTAGCTTGATATATGTATCTAAATCTCATGTGGTACACCTTAAATGTATAGTTTTGTGTGCCAGTGATAGCTCAATGAAGCTATAAAAGATGTATAATATGAGATGAATATGTAATTTAATGTTTTCTAGCATGCATTAAAAGTAATGCAAAGTGAAATTAATCATAACAATGTAATTATGATGAAAATTTAATCATAATATCCAAATAACATCATTTTAGAAATAATGAATATTAAAAATTAATAACACATTTTACATTCCTAATTTTTTGCTTTGCATTCAGAATCTTGTATAAATTTTGTACATACAAAATCTCAGGCCAGCCAAATAGCTCAGTGGATTAAAACACTTGCAAGCAGGTGCAGGGGAGGGGGTTCAATCCCGGGGCCTGCCCTGCTGGCCCTGCCCCCAGGGTGCGCTGAGATGGTGATTGAGACTGGGTGGTGGCATTCACCTGTAATCCCAGCTCTTGGGAGGCTGTAAACAGGTGGATCACTATGAGTTCAATCTAGTAGTGAGACCCTGAACACCCGGTAGACCCTTCTCTAAAATACAGAGAAAAAAAAAAAAAATCTCAACTTCATTTGCTAAATGTTTACCAGAAATATTTGATGTCTTTTGATTTTGTAAAATATTCATTTGAAAAAGTAAATTCACATATCCAAGTTTTTCTAAGCACATTTAGAAGTTTTCCAATAATTTAATTGCCCACCTTAAAATTGAAATTGAATTAAATGTTCAGTTCCTTTATTTCCCCCAACCACATTTCAGACACTGAGAAGCCACATATGACTACTGGATACCATATTGTACATGAGTTACTAACAGACCTGTCAGCAGTTGGTTATACTTAAATGGAGTAGGATGTACCCTAAGTGTAGTCTTCTGAGGAATATCAATTAACAGGAAAGATCCTAAAAGAGTTGAAATGTCAGACATTGTGCATCAAGCAACGAGACAAGAATGGGTACTCACATTCTGATTTTTCAGGCAGAGCCTCCGCTGTAGCCATGATGGGTGGTTAGAATGATCTTTTCTGGAAGGGTGAGCTTCAAATCCTTAAACATAGTCATGTGAAATAATTCAGTGCTGATGAATATTTAGCTATTTCTCTCATCATTCATACATAGATGAAAAGTTAATGCTTCTACATATTATTCTTCTACTCTAAAACCTTGAGTGCTTTACTGGTCAGAGCTCTGTAGTTTATGGAGGGCTTGCATGCACACTATCTTACCAGCTCCAAATAGCCCATGCTAGAATTTGAAAGGCCTAAATGTGTCCCTCAAGGGCTCATGTGTTAGGAGCTTGGTCCTCTGGGGAGAGGGAAACATTTAAGAAGTGGAGTGTTTTAGGAAGAGGACAGTCTTAGAGTTCAGACCCCAGGTCAACTGAGACATCATCAGAGGTGGCCTTGGCCCTCCAGCCTCTCAGGCTTCCTTTGTTTTTGTATTGTTTAGTAAGGGTGGTTTCCTTCTTCTAAGAAAGAATGTCTTGCTTTCGCATGTACTCCTGTCATAACATGGCAGAGCCAACAAAGCCCCTACCAGAGCTGGGCAAAGGCCAACCGCACAACCTGGGACCTCCAAAACTGCGTGCTAAATAAATCTCTTCTCTCTTTATAATTAGTCTATGCTGTGCGTTGTTCTAGTAACAAA
Organism: Octodon degus; assembly: GCF_000260255.1. Taxonomy (NCBI): domain Eukaryota; kingdom Metazoa; phylum Chordata; class Mammalia; order Rodentia; family Octodontidae; genus Octodon; species Octodon degus. The sequence goes on from NW_004524677.1 coordinate 1,976,712, forward strand.
AAATAAAGCAGCCTAATAGGAAGTACTGTCCCACATATGGCACTCAGAGAAGTAAAATAAATTATCGACATAAGTAGCTATTAGTGGCCTGGCCACAATACACATCCAAACATCTAAGCCTAAGACCCAAGCAAGTTCACCTGATTTCTTCTACCTTAAAACTAATAGCTAATTAATCCATGGAACACACCTTATATACTCTGCCTTGAAGCTTAGACTTATGTTAGTATTCTACATAAATGCCCTTTTCTCACATCTACATTTATCAATATCATATCTGCTCTTAAACCGAGGTCTGAATCTCACTTCCCTCCTCCTTTTAACATCCAAAGGGGCCCAATCTCAGCTACACTGATGCAAAGTACTGTGCATCTACACAGCTTTATAATTAAAAGTGGGGTGTTGGCCAAATAGTTTAGCAGATTAAGGCACCTGATTAAGCAGGGGCCAGGAGTTCAATCCCCAGGCCTGCCTTGCCAGTCCTGCCTCTGGGGCACGCTGACAGGGCAATTGAGACTAGGAGTGGTGGCACACTCCTGTAGTCCCAGCACTTGGGAGGCTGTAAACAGAAGGATTACTATGAGTCCGATATATGCAGTGAGACCCTGGAGACCCTGTACTAAATACAAAATAATAATAATAATAATAATAATAATAATAATAAAATATTGAAAAATTATAATTAAAAGTGGGGACATTAAATGCTTTAAGGAGCCTCTTATCCTGAAACTCTCAGTATAACTGTTCAGCTGGCTGACTCAAACAATTTTATGAATGAAATACTTAAGGCCTGTTAAAAATTTGGGAAATTATTTCCCCAATAATGAAGCCAGCTTTGCCCTGTGAAAGCCATCACTGCAGAGTCACACATTCTCAGACGATGGGCCATAACACTTCCTCAGCATCACTCAGAGGGGAGAAAACTACTGCACTTACAGTTGTAAAATAAATCTGAAACATCCAAAACGATTAACGCTCAAATTGTCAGTATTATAGCACAGGCGATCACACAGAACACACACGTTGTCTGCCTAGTTCTGCAAATAAATCTGGATAATTTCAAACGCCGTGCCTCCCTCAGCAATTAACAATCATAACTCATATTCTGCTTTGGCTTAATTATTGTCTTTTTACATTTAAATATAAGATGAAAACTAAGCTGCTTTGTGCTCTGTCATTTTCTCATTTGAATCTCCATAGAAATGGACTCTTCTCTGGGACTGTTGGCTCCTCCACCTTCATTTGGTGTGCCAGAAGTGTCATCCTGCATTAGACTGGCTGGCAAGCAAGACATCCCACTGTCCTTTCAATGCAGGAAATAGCCAAGCACCATGCAAGGTGCTGTCATGGTAATGCGCCCACCAACCAAGGTGTTGGGGGGAAACTGAGGTGGGAGATGGGGTGAAGGGAGACCTTAACGCTGGAATTACATAGATATGAGCATGGTGTGCATGCACTTTAAGTCCCCCACAGACAGTTGTGAAACTGTGGGTCCCTCACAAAGCACTGATCACTTAATAAATATACATGTGGTTCCTAAATCGCACAAGCAACTGCCCATCTCTTTTGGAAGAAAAGGCAAAAACCTTTCACATAGAGATAAAACAACCAAGCTAGATGGCATAAGAAAGTCTCAGGCCTTAGAAATTAAGTTATAAACTAATGAGTGTCATGATTTCAAATGAAAATGACAATATCAAGGGCTGAGAAAGTGGCAGAAGAAAGTTCTAGAGGGGCTGGGTTATTCGTGGACAGACAAATAGGCGGTGACAGTGAAGGCAGCACAGGCTTTAACCAACCAAACTGGATTTCAGTCAGCATAGCCCTGCAGCATGGAATACCAGTCCTGAATGGGTCAGATGTGATCCGAGAGGAACAGAGAAGGCACACAGATAAAAGTACAGCAAATGACAAGTTGAGAATGCAGAAAACACTGTGCCTAATTCAAACCAAGAGCTTATTTTCTGCTGCTGAAATAGACAATGAACAACTCAATATTTTGAACAGGTATTGACAGAATCAGTATTCTGGAATACAACTTGTATAAAGACAAGGAATCTATGTTTCTCCCTGCATTAATCCCAGTACCTGAAACAGGCCGATCGTGAAAAAATATTGTAAAAAATATTTGTAGAATGAGTAATTAGGAGCCTACACAGAGATGTCCTTCCTTCCCACATTTGTCCCCTTTAGCACAATGTAAGATCCTGTCTCATCCAGTTTAGGTAATTTAAGAGTCTCTAAACTGGGTTACAGGAATACTAATGTTTTCTATGGATAAAGTCAAACAGGAGTAGATGCTCTTCCCTACCTTACTCCTTTAGCTTGATTTTCTTAAAGTAGATGACCAAAATAATTTTATCCTACAGTAGTATAATGCCAGGTGTGGTGGCACCTGCCTGTAATCCCAGCACTTGGGAGTCTGAGGCAGGAGGATCGTTGTGAGTTCAAGACCAGCCTTGGCTACAAAGTGAGCTCAAGACCAATCTTGACTGCAAAAGGAGACTGTATCTCACACACAAAAAAAAAAAAAAATACAGTAGTATTCACTTGTGGTTTATACCTAGACATCCCCAAGACCCTTATGCATTGATAGGTGGAGATTTTGGAAGGCTTTAGATTATGGGGCGTATAAACTGGCATGATGTTAGAAGACAAAGTCTGGTCAAAAGAAGCAGATGGCCAGGGGTGACATTTAAGGCTTCTCCTTCATTTTCTCTGTCTTCAGATTTCTATGATCTGCCATGTTCTGTCATGCCTCTGCCATGGAGCCAGTCAACTGTGGGCTAAAACATGAACCAAAATAAACTTCTTCTTTATTTGATGGGTGTTAGCTATTTTGTCCCAGTGATGAGCGAACTAGGGCATGAATATAGTTTGAATCTTAAATGCCCCCCAAAAAATCAAATGTATTGTAAGTTTGGTCTCTAGCTTCATGCTATTAGAAAATGATGGAACCTATAATAGGTGGGGCCTAGTAGAAGAAAGGTAATTGGGGTTGTGCCCTCAAAGAAGATATTGGGACTGAGACCCTGGCTTTTTCTTTTTTCTTTTTCTTTTCTGGCCACCTGCTTTGGCAAACAGCATGCCTCAATCGCACACTTGCACTGAGATGTACTATGTCACCAAAGACCCAAAGTGGTGGGGCCAAGTAACCATGGGCTAGACCTTCTGAAACCATGAGCCAAAAGGAAGCTTTCCTCCTAACAAATGATTACCAGAATAACAAAATGCCTGATTAAGGCAATATTCTTTATAATTAAGTTCCTGGAGGAGAAGAACTATACTATGACATGTGACATGAGACAGGAAAATGGGCCATGGTCCATGGATCTTGATGATAAGTTTAGCAGTTAAAATAAAAGCAAATAAAAAATATCTTTATTTTTCCACTCTCCCTCTAGTCAAACCCTCCTACTTTCAATTGCACTTATATCCTTTACATTTAGCTATCTAAAGAACTGCTCCTATATCTATCCAATTCCATAGGCCATAAACCTTTGAATCTTTCTGAATTTCTGTCTAGTCATATTCACTCCATAATTTTTTATTTTTTTTTTATTTTTTTTTGCAGAACCAGGGATTGAACTCAGGCCCTTGTGCTTGCCAGGGAAGCACTTATTCTACTGAGCCATCTCCCCAGCCCCCACTCCATAAATTCTTGAAAATATAGCTGCAATTCCTCACTTATCTTCATCCTGGAAATAATCATGTCATTCTTGGACCAATGGTATAGCCTCCTAAATGTCCTATCAATTTCTACTCTGATGCCATTCTTTTTATTGTTTTTGTTTATTTTTGTTTTATTTTTGTGGTACCAGGAATTGAACTCAGGACCCTGTGCTTGCCAGGCAAGTGCTTATTCTACTGAGTCATCACCCCGGCCCCTCTGATGCTATTCTTATTCATTCTGCTTGCAGCAAAAGCATCTTCTTGTTAAATAGATCATGTGATTTCCCTTCCCTGGCTTCTAAGTGCATTGTAAACAAAGCAATAGTCTGTTTCCTTGAGCTGTCTTCTCTCACAAAACTGAATGAATATGAATGAGAAGAGTCGAGCTTACAATCCACAGCTCCATCCAGAAAAAAGTGCTCCAGGCCAAGCTTCCCCATCAAGTCCCTCTCACTGCCTCTCAACTCTGACCTCTGCCTACTCCCTTCCAAGATCTATCCATGTCACTGCTTCTACTCACTGTAAAGGATGAACTGCCCTTTCTATATGTTCTTCTTCAAGTTAACAAGGACCTTTAGGACCAACATTTGCTTCCTGAAAACTTCTGACAAGTCTTTGAATTCTCCTGACCTGACCACCAGACATTATGTTACCAAATAATAAAATGAGAAAGGAGAGCAGGTCAAGAAACCAAAACAATACCAGTCCTAACTAGCGACAAAATGGAAGGGCCAAGAGCTGGTGAGATAGCTCAGCAGACTAAGTGCTTGCTTAGATAGGGACTGGGGTTTGATCCCTGACACCACATGCTGTGCCAGTCCCACCCCCAGGCTTGATGAGCCAGCCACTGAGACTGGGTGTGGTGGCGCATGTCTGTAATCCCAGTGCTGGGGAGGCTGAAGCAGGAGGATCACTGTGTGTTCAAGCTGCATGGTGAGACTCTGTACCATTTTTTTTAAAAAGGGAGAGCCAATAATAGATGAATAAAAGCATGATAAGTGAAAGATTAGAAGATTTAAAATTGCACACTTGAAATTATGAACCAAATTGGAGACTTTTAATGAACAGAAAATCCTTTACAATCAAGAATATCTGGTAAGATGAGACCTCAGAGGCCACATGCAACAGTAGGAAAAGGGGGCTAGGAGGATAGCTCAGCAGCATAAGCACTTGCTTGGCAAGCACAAGGTTCTGAGTTAGATCCCCAGTACAAAAAA
>NW_004524677.1:1984625-1993011 GCF_000260255.1 Octodon degus
AAATGTCTTCGCAAAAGGTTCATTTTTCTTGGAAATGTGGTATTATAAGTTGAACTAAATTCAGAAATTTTAAATTTTTAAATAGTTATTGCCTACTCCTTTCTACTTTGAGAATTCTAATTAGATGAATATAAGTTTGTTGGTTTTGACACAGTGAACTATTATGACTGATCTGTAAATTCTTTCTTCATTTTTATTTTGGTCAGTTTTTATTGTTATATTCAGTTATGTTTGTAAAAAATTCATTTTCAATTTGCAATCTATTAAAAAATTTTAAAAAATAAAAATAAAAATGAAAAAAAATTAAGGGATTTTTAAAAAAGAATCAATAGCAACATGAGTGTATATTCCAAATAATTCTCATCAGGCAACATGAAAAGGTGACCATTGGGGCTTTCTGATGCAGAGGGTCTCAGAGCACCCACTGAAGAACTCCTTGCTTCTACCTATTCTCACCTGCAGCATCCAGAGGTTGAGTGTCACTGATGCCTTTTAGGTGGAAGATTTGACTTTTTTATAAAAGTGATACCGTGTTCTACTCCCCTGCAGTCCAGCAAGGACACCCTTTCATTAAGATATCTCAAAATTTTCCAGTCTTATATAAAGTATTTAAATCACAAAAGAATGATTAATTTTATTTCAATTCTCAATTCATTAAAAAGGAGATGCTGACCCAAGAATATGCTCCCAATATATGGTAAAGTACATCCGTTTTCATCTTTGCCTCTCTTTATGGGTAAAAGAACACTGATCCTGTTGAGTCATAGAGTTCTTCTGAGATATTATTTTAGGAATCTGCTACAGCAAAGCAAAAAAATAGGATTTGGAGGTAGTGAACATGCACCCTGTAGGTTCTTTTGAATTATAGATCAGCATGGGAATGCTGGGCTGGGAGTGGTTAATTCAGACTACTTGTCACAGTGACCAGTGGAATTATCTCAGAGGACAAAGGACACATGCCAGGTGAAGCCACACTTGAGTAGAGATCAACTACTTGAGGGAGTTAATCTATCGAATTCCAGTGCCTGTATCATCCCAAATTGTAAGTACAAATATAGCATAAAGAAAAGAAATAGCTTTTACAAATTGATGAAAAGGGCATCTTAGTGTACAAAGAGACAAAAGACTAGATTAGACCCTTTGCAGGGGGCATATATCAAATAGGAAATAAATACATTGAAAAAATGTTTGAAGCTTACTTATCATCCAGGAAACATGAAATAAGATCATACCCACTAGACATCCAAAAATATGAATTTTAAAAAATGACAAATTTTGGTCAGGATATAAAGCTACTGATATGCTCACTTACTACTTATCAGAGCAGCCAGGGAAATAGCTTAGTAGAATAAGTGCTTCCCTGGCAAGCACAAGGGCCTGAGTTCAATCCCCAGTTCCAGAATAAAAAGAAAAAAACCTACTTATCAGGATATAAACTGGGAATCTTCACAGTACTAATTCATGCTGCATCAAAAACTAGGTCTGCTGTGTATCTATGTTGTAGCTCTCTGACTCCCAGCAGAAAGTGTACAGTATTTACCAAAAGACACATTAAGAATGATCATAGTACCAGTATTTTGTGCCACTAAATACTGTAAGCAACTCAATGCCTAATAAGAGCAAAACAGGTAATTTGCAGTTTATTTATACAGTGGGATATTCTACAACTGTGAGAATTATCTAATATACACAAAGATATAAATGATATACATAGTCTTCAAAGAACCAGCTCAGCATGAGGAGGTCATACTGCATGCTTTAGTTAACATAAAGTTCAAAAAGAGGCAGAATTCACTGATGACAATATAAAGCAGAATGATGGTGATTCAGGGGGAAAAAGTGTACTGCCTCAGGATGCATCACAAGGATAGGTTTGAGAATCTCTTAATTTTTATTTCCTTATGGGATAATGGTTTCAAGAAATATTCACTTTGCAAAGATGTACAAAGCTCTACAGTTATGAATTGAGTACTATTTCCTTCCCTTACACATTCATTAACATTTATCTAACAATATCAATGTTCACTATATCAACTTCTCAGAACAGTCCATTAAAACTCAGAAAAATATTATTTTAGTTACTCTGATTTCATTTTTTTTCTTCTTACCCTCCCTCAAAAGAGATATAAAACATAGAATTTTTCTAAAAACCACTAATACTAGGGCCAGGGAGATGGCTCAGTAGAATAAGCACTTGCCTGGCAAGTGCTTCAAGGGTCTGAGATCAAATCCCCAGTTCCACCAAAAAAAAAAAAAAAAAAACCACTAACGTTAGTATGGGATTACAAGACCCACCAGGGCAGGAAGTTGCTTTGTTGTTGATGCTGTTTTGCTTTATGTTCTCTATAAGACTGAGCACACTGCTAACCAAAGTAATAAATCCTCTATTTAAAAGCTGTCCATATCATTCAAAAGGAAAGAGTTACTGAGTTGAGGAGGACAGGAGAGGAAGTGGGGGAATGAGATTTATCTATGTATGTAGGCAGGATGGTTTGGACAACTGTACTGTGCATTTCTGCTGGTCTATGGGGAAAAGAAATGCTTAACTTGTTTTGTCTCCTTTTTTAAAATGTTTCTCCTTTTTCTCTTATCAATTTCTTATATATTTCTTTCTTTTCTTCTTCTTCTTCCAATTTTGCATGCATACATCTGGCAATACGAATAACTGGTTGAAAGACAACACTATGTGTTAAAACAAATACTGTGAAATTCATATTACTTTATTAAGTGAAATTCTATCATTTGTAATCTTTCTGTTTTAATACTATTTTGCACTCTCCTTATAAAATAAAAAATAAGGGGAACTTCCAGTTAGCTCAGTTGTTTAAGTGCCTGTTTATGCAAACAAAATCAGGCACAGGATACCATAGTTTGACCCCCAGCTCCACATGCCTTACCAGACCTGCCCTTAAGGCAGCCTGAGCCAGCCCAAAAAATAAAAAAAAATCTTTCTCAACTTTTGGGCTGGCCAAATAGCTCAATGGATTAAAGCACCTGAAAGCAGGCACAGGGGCCAGGGGTTCAATCCCCTGACCTGCTATGCCAGCCACGGCCCCAGGGCAGGCTGAGACAGCAATTGAGACTGGGCGTGGTGGCGCCCACCTGTAATCCCAGCTCTTGGGAGGCTGTAAACAGGAGGATCACTACAAGCCCGATCTAGTAGTGAGACCCTGAACACCCTGTAGACCCTTCCATAAAAAATATAAAAGAGTAAATAAATAAATAAATAGCTGCTTATTTACACTCTTTCAAGAAAATCTTAAAATTTTACAATCTTCTAAATTTTCCCAGAGCGTCTAGTATATATTTAGAAATCGCATTGCTAGCAACAACCTGTCATAAGTTTTCATAATGTGTCTAGTAGCCTTCGCTTATTCAATTTTATCCACTTATTTTAATAAGAAGATCATGCTTATCCAAATGAAAAAGGAACTAAATACTTTGACCAAAGTGAGTGGCACACACACACTCACACACACCCCAAAACCGTTGGCAAAAGTCCCAAAATATTCCACATTTGTCACATCTCAGAAGATCATTTTAGTCTTAGAATTTTACCTTCCCAGTTGCTGGTAGAAAAATCAGGGACACAGTCAGAGGAGAGTGGGGAGTGTCTTGAATAGTGTTAAAATATTAATGATACATCTCATCATAAAATCTATTTCTGGGAAATTTTGCTTAGAAGTCTACCGGTGACAATAAATGGCCAGGAATAAAAGAAAAAAATAGTACTGTATTTCCTGAGTACTCCAATATATCTGAAGTGCTTTAGAATACTTTACCAAGATTTTCATATCAATACGTGCCGTTATTCTTTCAGTGGCCACTGTTGAGGGATACTACCCCAAGCAAGCTACAGATCCACAAATCGGCTTTCTATATTAAAGGTCTCTGGCTAAGTCCACATCCCTGCCTGATGGCCAGCAGTTGGCATGCGGAAACAAAACTCCGTATGCCACTGGTCACAGTCAAAGTCTTAATCACACATGACACTGTGACATCTCAGAAAGCAAGAAAACATTTCAGCTGAGTGCTGACTCTCTTTCACACAAAATTTTATACAAGTAAATATTAACCAAAGGAAGAAACAAATTTCCCATTTATCAATGGCTTATTCATACAAGCACGCATTGTCTAGTAAGATCCTAGACCTGCTCATGTCAGTGTCCTCCACTGCACTGTTCTCCGGATTGCCTTCCATCCCACCCCAGAAAGCTATATGCATTCAGTAAAGAGTGACAAATTGAGAGATTCTTGGTCTTATCTTGATAAGAGTTTTGATCCTCTTGACTCTCTGGCATTTTCAATTATTGTCTCTTTCTCTTTTATCCTTCATCATATCCTCTCCCAGGTGATTGGGGATCTGGTCAGCTCCTGATAAACTCTGGCATGTTGTGACTTTGTTTACCTCATAATTTTCACATATTAAACATTGCTGGTATAAAAGTACATTTTCTCAGCTATTAATCACACATGCCTTAATTAGAAGTCATTAACATTTCATAAATAACAATAAAGAGTGAAAATTGATTTATAAAGCAGTTTCCTGCTGAGATGTTTGGGATGCTATGTAAACAGTTAAAAATAACAATGAAAACACTGTAAAATTAATTATAACAAATTAAAGAAAGGCTGAAACTGTTTTAAGAGAATTATGCTGTGCTCAGAAAATTGATATTAAACAACTAGATCTAGACATGTCAGCAAATCATAAAATATTGCAAATCCTGGCTTCTATATTCATGGTTTTAATTTTTCTCTCAATGTTCTTAAAAAATTAATCTTATGTACTCCTGCATGGTTTCTGCATAGTTCAATTTTAGGGACAGTTTCAAATAATACTCTTTAAAAACTGGAGAAAAATCACAGAAGCTGTCTTGTTAGCCTGTAGGAATCAATGTTAAGTGGTTTCAACTTAACATTGGGTTTCTATATGAACTGAAAGAAGAATTTAGATTTCTTGATTCCTAACAACATTCCTGCCAGAAAGCAATATTTTTCCCTCAGTGAATTTTATCATACCACAAATTCTATCTCTCTCTCCAAATCAGTCCTTTTTTTTATTCTAATGGAGATAGTATAAATCATTGTGGGAAAGAAGACAAAGATGGGCCTACGTTCAACCTGGAGATCCTAATTTCCAAATCACTGAGCATAGGCTTTGGATGACCAACTTGTCCTAGGTTTCCCAGGACATTCCTGGTGTTAAAATTGAGTCCTGAGAGCCACCTAGATCCCAGAGAAATTCAAAGAACTGTTTAAGTCTCTTGGCCAAAATTCATGGTCTTTAAAATATAATCAGTAAAAATCCTTGTAACTCAAACTGTTGCCATGAGGCCAAAAAATAAAATAAAATGTTTAGCATAGTGCATAGGCCTGGCCCCAGGAATACTAGCTTCCATTACCTGTCACTTCTTGGACCCTTTTTCACGTTGGAGATGTAAACCTGAGAGTCTTTATAAAACGGATGACATGTAAAGTCAAGAGAGAAAATGAATCTTCTGAGAAGCAGAATGCTCAACAGACTCAAAAGGGAGGGAATACCAAAAATCATAAAAAGTTCAGTGAAGGAAGGACAGCTCACTGTCATGTTGGTCAACACAATCAAACAGAAAATAAAGGACATTCAGGGTAATGGCATGCCCAAGAAGGCATAATAATAAGTTCTACTCTTAACCCTAAAAACAGGCAGGGATTCTGTAAAGGACAAAAACAAAAGAAAAATGAAGTGAGAAGTACTCTTCCTCTAAGGAATGGGACAGGGGCAAGTAAAACAGAGTTGTTCTTCCAGCCACCTTCAAGGACCAAAAACAAGATAAATACAGAGTTGTGGTGGAGCTGAAGCTACAGCTGCTGCTGCCAGAGCAGACAGGGGCAGCCTGGACTTGAACTCCAGTGGAAAAAACAGAATCTAACATCATCTCTATGTGGGGTGGCCACTGGGATGAGGCTCTGTACAGACCACTGGCAGAAAAAGAAGAAAACATAACTCCCAACTGTTGCTTGAGGCAAAAGCTCAGCAAAGTTCCACACTGCGCCAGGAAGAGAACACAGACATTTCACCACCCGGATCCGACCACAGTAGCCACTGACCTGGAAGCAGAACAGGAAATACACTCAAGGAACATAGCCTTTGAAGAAGCAATAAAGTACTTGGTTCCAAAACAGGACACATGGTGACAGCTACAATGCTGTGGATCACAAAGTGGTGAGTATAAAAGTTAAAGAACATAAAAATACAATAAAACTCCTACTCTACATAGGCCTTAACATTATAAATTTAAAATTCTAAAACATGTGTCCAAACCTAACACTAGAAAAGATAACCAATAATATCAACAACTGCAGTAGTAATTCATTGCATAGGAAATGAAAACAATAAAAGACTAGCCAAAATAATTTAAGTAGATTAAGATTCTACTAAGACACAGCTAAGGAAATAATATTCATTTAAAAAGATAGTAGCAAAATATAATAGTAGCCAGAAATAAAATAGGCATATTAAAAAGAACAAATCAGAACCCTGGAAACAAAAATATATTCCTTAGAAAAATGTATTAGTTCAATACACAGCAGAAAATCTAGACAGCAAAATATAAGAGAACAGTGAATTAGAAGATAACACTGAGGGATTTCCCAAAAGCCAGCAAAAAGAAATATAGAGGGAATAAAAGATAAAATAACACAAGGTATAAAAGGAAGATTGAACGATTCCAACATACATGCAAAGGAAGTTCCAGGGATGGAAAAAAAATGGAAGAAAACCAATAGTTGAAGTATCAGTATTAGAAAATGATGTGACTTTTGAGATTAAAAGTACACTCCAGATGCCAAGGAAGAAGAATAAAAATAAATCTACAACCAGACACTTCCTCATGAGCAGCATGAATGAAGACATACAAGTTAGCTATATTCCTAGCTTCCTGTTTCTGTCTTGCTGGACCAGAGATCGAAATTGGGGCCTTGCACTTGTCAGGCAGGCACTTACGCTGCTGAGTTATCTGCCTGCACCTTGCTGGCTTCTTCAACTTGCCCTCTTTGGGATTCATTCTTCGCTTCTCTAGCTGAACGTCTTCTATTGGTCACTAAGAAGCATCACCCGAATCCTGAAGAACTTATTCCCACTTGCTGGTAATACTATCAGAAGGCAGCCCTCTGCTGCAAACCTTCCTTGGAATTAAGTTGGCTCAGAGAGTTACCTTGGTGAACTACATCCTGCGCATTCCACAGGTAGTCACTGGTCACCAGGGGTTTGTGCAGGTTTGGGTAACAGCGCAACACAGGCCTGCCCTCAAGGCCTTTCAACATCAGAGCTCTCACCAGCATCTATAGGCCTTCATTAGGTTGTGTCACACCCCAATTTCTCCCCCTTGACAGTCACTGCTTCCTTTCCTGCCTTTCTACACGATGATGATTCCAATGTCATTCAACAAACCAGTGGCACACCTGGACCCCAGAGTGTGCTTCTTGGAGAACAGACTGCTATTCCATTTATGTCATTATGGCCTTCATTTTGCATGTTTTATTCCTGTGTCATTATTGAAATATTTTCTTTATTTGATCCCCAGGAACTTCCACTGCCAAGATTTTCTCTTACCTTCTCTTACCTTTTCCTCTGCTTCTTTTGCCAGTTCTTTCTCTTTTCATGACCATAAAATACCAGAATATCCCAGGGTCAAATCTGGAACCTCTTTACTCTTACACCATATAATTTACCCTGATCAACCCTCATGAGTTTAAGTATGTTGATAACTGGAAATTACATATTTTAACTGGGCTCAATCCCCATAATTATTTTCTATTTCTATTTGGATTTTACATAGACACTTTGTATTTTACATAGCAAAGCTGAGTTACAAATTTTCCTCCAATAAATTTCCCAATCCCTGAAAATAATATTGCCAATATGTCAGTTCTTAAGACCCAATGCTCAACCCTATTTTCTTTTCTGCACATCCCATATCCCATTCTTTAGCAAATCCTCCTCCTATCTCTACTTTCAGAACATATCAGAATCTGCAAGAATAATACCACCATTATGTCCAACTAGTTCAAATCACCACTATCTCTCATCTAAACTATATGTGAAAGTAGCCTCTAAACTTCCCTGCAAATTCTGCTCCCTAACCCTAACTCTACAGTATTCTCAACCTAGAAGAACTATCCCAATAAAACAAGTGAAAAATGAGCAGATAAAGCCAGATGTAGGGGGCAGTCCTATAATCCCAGCACTCTGTGAGGCTAAAACAAGATTACATGATTGGGCCCAGCTCAGGAAACATAGTGAATTGATGAACTCCTGTCTCAAAAATAAAAGTTTAAAAGAGCTGAGGATGTAGTCCAGTTTGATTTTCATTACAAAGGAAAAGGAGGAGGAGGAGGAGGA
>NW_004524677.1:2002112-2009603 GCF_000260255.1 Octodon degus
AAAAAAAAAAAAGAAAGAAAGAAAGCACAGCCAATGATTCTCCAGCAATGATTCCCTGCCCAAATACCAGCTAAAGGTTGGGCTCCTGATTTCATGGACTGAGAAACAACATTTAGGCATGAAACTCTTTTCTTTAATTTTTACATATTTTACATATATTTATTTGCTCACATTTAACATTTCTGAGATACATCAAAACAAAGTAGATAAAATTTAAAGTCACTCAAAAAAAAAATAAAAATCAGAATCATAGGACTAGGGTGTCACCCAGTGATAGAGTATTCACTTAATATGTGCAAAACCATGGGTTTGATTCCCAGCACTGAAAAAGAAAAAATTAAGGGCAGCTTGAAAATCTGCAAGAATAACTCAGTGATAGAATGTCCACTCAGCATGTGTGAGAACCTGGGTTCAATCCGCAGCACTAAAAGCCATCCTATGACATATACACATATTTTGTGCCTAGATGTCCTTCCCGGTTATGTCTGGGATATGGTCTTTTCCTGAACAGAATTGTCACAATATACCCAAATTTTCCCTTTCAAATTTTAAAGGGAAAAATACATCAAGATAATGTTCACCTCCCCTAGAGAATACTGTATGCATAAAAATACATTAGCACCCAGAGAATTCGGTAAAACAAGCTTTCCCGGTATCCTTAAATGTAAAAATACAAGAAAGTCAGTACTTTCTATCAATTTCTAGGGCCATCAGCTTTTTATTTTTTAACTTTTTGAGGCAGGGTTTGACTATGCAGTTCAGGCTGGCCTTGAACTCATTTTGTAGACTAAGCTGGACTCAAACTCACAGCAGCCTTCCTGCTTCAGACTCCCAAGTACTGGGATTACAGGCCTGCACCACCACACCTAGGTATTCTTTAAAAAATAAATAAATAAATAACTCCTACTGCACAATCCAGGATGTGAAGCTGAATCATGTAAGTTGGTGTAAAGCCAAATAAACGATGAATAATCGAGCTCTTCCTTCGCACATGGCCTTACAACTGATCATAAAAAATCCTAACGGTCTCCCTTAATCAGAGGTCTATTCAGCATCTTTTTTGATCAAAGTTTCAGTTTACACCTCAATTCTAGTAGCAAGTAACCCAAAGCAACAAGTCCCACTCGGGGTCCCAACGCCTTAGCCAGGTGGAAAGGTACACTTGCCATTCCCCGTTCCCAAGACCATCACCGCCCTGTGCCTTCCGCTCTGTCAGTTTTTCACAGCTATTTTCTTCATCCCATTTCCAGGTGGCAACCGATCATAGCTTTCCTTAGAGGAACGCATCAATGCTTCACGCTCCATGGAAGTTTCTCCCTTATTCTCCACCTCAGCAGTCTTCTTTTTTCCTAAGAATTCCATAGAACTAATACCATCTCCTCTGTGTCCTTTATAAAATTTGTATTATAGCTCTTTGTGTGTAGATGGTTTTTCCTTTACTGCACTGCAGATGGTAAGGATAATATTGTTGTCAAGCTTTGCACTCTATCCCTGTAGTGCCGCACACCTAACCAGTAAGTACGTTCTTACTCATGCAGCCCCTTCCTCTAGAGGACACCAGGCACAACAAAGCATGCAGTGTTTCTAAAACAGCATCATGATCTTGCAGGTTCTGCTCACCTGACCCTCACTATGAGCCAATCAATGACAGCAGAGGAATTGCATTTAATTACCTTGTTATTTAATAAGTTTTAGGTGGAGTTTCACATGAGGGATTTGAAGAAAGCAGTTACCTTAGATTAATTTTTAGAAAGCCTATTTAGTTGTAATTCAGGATCTCAATAGACTTCTATAGCCTTTAACAGACAAATCCCAAAATACTTTTTATTTAAATCATGCTTCCTAATGACTATTATTAGGTATGCCTAGAGATGTTAATCTCTTGCCATGCAGCAGTTTTAAGCAGTAGCCTTAGTAAAAATATGAAATGTAAACATACACTTATGAGGTGAATGCCTATCTGTACACACACACACACACACACACACACACACACACACACGGCCCATATTCTTGTAATGCCAGGTGAAGTTAAGTAAGAAAGGCTAAGGGAAAAAAGGGATGGCAAGATAGCTCAGCAGTCTAAAAGGCCTGCTCAGGAGACCACAGTTCGATCCCCAGGACCACATGCCAGCCCTGCCCCCAGGGTGAGCTGAGACAGCCACAAAAAAAAGAAAGAAAGAAAGAAAAGAAAGGCTAAGGAGTATATTCAGTGAATACATTTGTAATACAGTATTGACCTTCATCCTAAAAAGTACTGTGGCTACCCATTTATACAGTTCATCATCATCTTTCTCACCATCAGAAAACAATACCACGGGCAGTAAATTATGCTGTAAGTGCACACTAAAATGTGATTTATACAACAACATCAAAAAGAACCAACAAATAAGCCTAAACTTACACTAAGCTATTAGTTAAAAAGATAGAAAAGCAAGTGCCAAATCCAGATTTGGCAAAATAAATATTGGAAATAATTGGACAAAGTTACATATTTGTGTATTAACTTGAGGATGTATACACACATGAATGAAAAGGCATAAATTTTAAGAGAATTCCAGAAGGACCAGAGATTTAGAGAAGCATGAACCGCTGAAGTGACATGGTCCTCCCATACACTGGAACATGAGAGACTCACAAATGTTTGTAGACTTAAAGGTAACTGGCAAGTAAGGTCCCCACGGTATGACTGTCACTGTGCTAAGCCCTTGAAATATTTTTTGAACGTACATATTTAATAATACTAGCTTTACATTTAGTGCTAACAATGTCAATTTGTTAAAGACACTGGGGCTTGTCAAGGCCAAAAGAAAGTAGAAAGGAAGGGGAAAAGGGAAGGAGGTAGAAAGTACTGGAAGGTTGGAGAGAGGAGGAAGGAAAAAAAGAGGGAAAGAAAAGGAGAAAAAGGAAAAGAAACCATATGGAGCAGCAGATCCAGGTTTCTGCCCAGAATCTACCCACACAAAATCTCAAGCTGGAACCACCGGACATGCGGCCTCTCACTATAAAATGAGAGGACAGAAACATCCGCAGAAAGATGCAGCCTGGAAGACTGCAGAAAAGCATCTCATTTTTCAGGGAAGCAATGCACTGTCTTGAAGAAAAAGAACTAAAAATCTCAAATTTACCTTTATGAATAAAGAGCTAGAATTCATTACCAGGATTATGAGGCAAAAACTGGATTGAAGTGAAGATAGGAATACGGCTATAGTCCTAGAGCAGGAGCAGGCACTATAGACATCCTAACTAAATAAAAACTTAAATTTCAATAAACAGGGTTTTTTATGTATTTAGTACAGGGTCTACAGGGTCTCACTACACATTTCTGACACGTAGTGACCCTCCTGTTTTCAGCATCCTAAGCACTGGGATTACAGGTACGCGCCACGACACCCAGTCTCAGTTGCCATCTCAGCATGCCCCCGGGGGAAGGGGAGGTGCTGCATGTGCAGGCGCTTTAACCCACTGAGCTATCTGGCCGGCCCTCTCAATAAACAGTTTCTTAGCAAAAATAACAAGCATAAAATCATGTCTGTGCTCAGGTATCATTGAGATTATCTACCTGAAATTTTATATTTATGATTTTTACTAATATAACTACAAGTCAAACCCAACAGCAGCACTGCTTTGACTTTGCTTTCTTCCAAAATGAATAACGTAGAAATCATGAGAGATCAGTAAGAGGGCCTGAGAATGATAGCTGTGTTTACAAGCAACATAGGGAATAGCAGAGACGTGCAGAGAAGAGTTGCTGCACTTACTGAAAAGATAGTGTTTTCTTCTACCAAATCACTTCAAAACTAGTTTCAACATAAAAGTCTCCAAAAATGAATTTCTCCATGGAATACCACAGTAAAATTCAGAATGCAACTAATAATTTTAGATACTCATGTGCAGTTAATGTGGAGAATAAGGAATCTGATAAAGAAGAGCACAATCTCTACGAGTGTTCACCTAAAGGAGGTCCTCCAGGAGCAATGCAAGTGGCACAACTACAAAGGAGGAGGCAGATCTGACAAAGAAAAATCTATATGAGAAGTAAAGAGGTGAATCAAGGATAATTTGAAGAGGAGATGAAAAAACATAAGGAGCATTCTCTTTTTCATTATCATAGGAAGCTTAGACCTAATCTATTGCTTTTTTTTTCAGACTTCAAATTACTGGGTGTATAAACAAAAAATATGGTAGATATTCAAATTTTTTAAAGTTATTTCAGTAAAAGACAAATTTCTCTTAAAGCCCTTCAAAATACTCTCCCTTATACTTGTCACTTCATTCTTACCAAATCCACAAGCAGTCCTGGAGGCCCTCTTTCCTGTTTTTTGGTTGCAGTGTTATGGCTACTTCTACGTCTTGAATCAATTCAAACCATTTCCATTTAATGGTCATTTTGATTTGCAGGAGGGTGCAGAAATTGCATAGTGCCATATCCTAGTAGAGGAGGACACACATTCCTGTTGGTACAGTTGTCCTTTCCATTGTATGACACTTGGCACCATCATAACCCAAATGCTTTTAGCACACCTTGTAAAGACACTCAGCAAAGATCACTTCTACAGCTGCTTTAGAAAACTATAACAATGAGGGGCTAAATATGCTCAAACTTGAAACAATGAGAAAGATTAAGATAGGGCATCATTTACTGTAATATTCCTTAAAATTTAAACATCTGCAGGCAACACACTTGGGACTCCTTCTGGCCCTCAGGAGCTATTCCTATTTTCCATTCTTATTTATTTATATTTGATACCAAGAGAGTGGACATCAGGTGTGAAATGATTTATGTATTATATACATCTTGTACTCAAAGCTGAGAAGTAATTTTTCATAAATCTGTACATGAAATAAATATCCATGATGTGGAAATTTCCACTTCTATTTTCTTTTTCACACTCAAGTTCATGAATTTTAGACCATATTTAATTTCAGATTTTCAGATTAAAGGTGTTAAACTTATACTTTATTTCTCTTTATTTGCTAAAAGTTAACTGAACATTTGCTATTGTATAAACATTGCCCCACAAATGATAGAATTGTTATGAAGGAATGTTAGCATGTCAAGTATGAATGATAAAAGTAGAAAATTTCCATGGTCTCCATAGGTACATGTTTTGTGTCTCAGAATTTGATTCCTAGGTTTGAAAGTAGGCACATTCACTCTGCATAATACCATTTTGTAAAATTCAGTGTCCTTATTGCTCCTCTTTCCACAGGAAGAAAAAAAGGCAAGAATAAAGAAAAGGATTGCACCCAGTACTAGCCCAGGCTCGGTGAGCGCGTGGGAGAGCTTCCAGCTACCCTGCGCAGGTGGGACCTACTTGTCTCAGCCCAGGCACAGCATGGGTGACACACTCCTCCACCCCTTTGCGATGCCCCCCACCACTCCACAGCAACACCCCCACCCCGCCCACCCAGTAGGAATTTGTGTCACATTCCAGGAACCCCCACATCAAGTCCTAGTCCAGGCCTGTTGAGAGTGTGGGAGAGCTGCCTCTCCAACCTACTCCACCTTGTCCCCTCCAGACTCAGCTCAGTACTGACATACAGGCCTGGGGTGAAACCCTTCAGCTGGAATCCCTGCAGAGAGTGTATGGGACAGAACCACCGACCTAGACCAGGAGCAGAACATCTTGCCAGAGGGGCACAATAGGTTCACCCTCAAGGGCAGCAACAGGAAGGAACTGAGCGCAGCAGCCAGACCCAAGGGAGTCACAGGTGGAGAAATCCAAACCTTGTAGATCTACACCTGAACTTCAGTAGGTGCTAAGGCTACAACTGCAACAAAGATCTACAACAAAAGTCAGAAGACAGTGCTACACAAAATGACAATAGGAAGCAGCAAAATGAAATCTCAGAACCCAAACCCACCCATAACAAGTGCAGAGGGCACTAACACAGAACAAATTGGGAATTACACAGCTGAATGCAATGAATCAACAGCTTCTGAAATAAAGAAACAGGTGCAGAAAGGTATAGAGGAACTCAGATTGCAAATGAAAAAAGAAATCCCTGAATTAATAACATCTACAGTAAAGAATCAAATTCAGAAACATATGGAGGAAACCCAATGCCCAACCACAACAAGTGCACAGGACACTAGCTCAGCTCAAATGTATGAATTAATAGCATCAATAGTAAATAAGCAAAGGCAGAAAGTCATAGAGGAACTCAGAGTGGAATTCTTTTCTACTAGTTTAATCAAAAATACGAACTAATACCGTCGATAGTAAATAAGCAACACCAAAACGCTATACAGGAAATTAGAGCGGAATTATTTTCTGAAATGAAAAAAGAATTCTCAGAACTCACAACATCTGAAGTAAAGAATCAACCACAGAAACATAGGGAGGAAACCCAATCTAAAAAAAAAACACTGAAGTAAAAGAATTTATAACTGCTTCTGAAGAAGAAATTGATTTTAAAAAAAAAAAGAGATTAAAAAATGACGGATTCCTTGAATGAGCAATACAGGAAAGAAATAGATCGCATTAAACAGAGTCAAAGAGATACAGAGGGAATCAGTATCTCAATTACAAGCTTGCAAAACCGTTTAAGTGAAAGTAAAGACAGAGATTCAGATCTTGAAGACACTGGTGCAGCTAGTGAAAAGATAACAAACCATATTAAAAACAAGTAGGATGCAGGAAACATAATCCATTACCTGCAAGATGAGGCAAAGATGAACAATGTGAGAATAATAGGCATCAATGAGAAAGAAGGAGTAAATACAAAGGACATTTACAAAATGTGGGCAGAAGAAATAACAGAAAATTTTCCCAAATATGAGAAAACAATCTGATATTCAGGAAAATGAAGCATACAAAATGCCAAATAACCTCAATGCAATGAAAAACAAACCCAGACATATAATAGTCAAGATCCCAGAAATTCAGCACAAGAATAATATACTGAAAGCAGCTAGAGAAAAGAAGCATATCACATTCAAAGGAAAACCCATCAGAATTACAGCCAACTTCACTTCACAAACCATGAAGTCAAGAAGAGCATGGAGCAGAGTACTTCAAGTCTTCTATGAAAACAAATTCCAGAACAGACTATTATAATCTGCAAAACTCTCTTTCAAATTTGATGGAGAAGTGAAATACTTTCATGACAAGGAACAGCTAAAGAATGTCTTGATGACAAAGCCAACCCCACACAGGCTACTGAAAGATCTTCTAGAGAGGTACCAAAATGATCACAGCTCCAAGAATGAGATCAGAAGCAACCAACTAAATAGGGTAAGGAATTAAACAAAGGAGAAAAAGGAGTAAATGACAACAGGTAAATAACATGTCAATCGTAAGTCATACGTCTCAATTCTAACCATCAATGTAAATGGACTCAATTCACCAATTAACAGAAATAGACTGGCACAGTGGATTAGGAAACAACATCCAACAATATACTGTATACAAGAAACACATTTAACTCATAAAGACATTCATAGGCTGAAAGTCAAAGGATGGAACACAATACTACATGCCCAGC
>NW_004524677.1:2009703-2011414 GCF_000260255.1 Octodon degus
GAGGAGGATTAGGAGGAGGAGAAAGAGGAGGAGGAGGAGAAGGAGGAGAAAGCAATAAAAAGATGCTCTATGACATATGTCATCATCAGGGAAATGCAAATTAAGATAACAGTGTGATGTAAAAGAAGTGGAGTAACAGGAACTCTCATTTGCTGCTATGGCAAAGCAAAATGGTACAGCCACTTTAGAAGATAAATTGGCAGAGTTTTATAAAACTAACATACTCATAGCATATGGTCCAGCAACTGCACTCCTTGGTATCTCCCCAAAGAGTTGAAAACTTATGTCCATACAAAAACCTGCGTATGAGTGTTTACAGTAGCTTTTTTCTTAATTACTGAAGCAGAAGTATCAAAGATATCCTTCAGCAAAATGGTATATTATTCTGCACTAAAAATGAATGAACTATCAGATCATGCAAAGACATGATAGAAACTCACAGGCAAGCTAAAAAGTGAAGTAGCTAATCTGGAAAAGTAACATACTGTATGATTATAATTTTATAACATTCTGGATAAGGTAAAACTATAGAAACAGTAAAAAAGACCACTGGTTGTCAAAGGCAAGGAGGAAAAAGAGAGAGATTAGGATACAGATCACACAGAATTTTTAGGACAGTGAGAATGTACTCTATGCCAATGGACACATGTCATTATGAAACTGTCCAAACCCAGAAAACTTACAATAAAAATAAACCCTTGTGTAGATTAGGGGCATTGGGCAGTCGTGGTGTGCCAATGGAAGGTTCCAGGAGGAATAAATTTGTCATGGTGGGAGATATTCACAGCTCAGGAGAGTATGTACATGTGAGTACCGGAGATAGAAGGAAGCTCTCTCTGCCTTTTTAGAAATTTTGATGTAAACCTAAACTACTTTTAAAAAATAAAGTCTTTTACTTAAAAAGTAGATAAAAAAAATTACTAAATATTCTAACTGGGAATAAAAAGTAATACAGCTAGGCACACTGGTGGAATATAAACAAAATAGTATCAAGAAATGGGTTCCTTTATATGTTTTTATTAAACTAATTATGCTGAAATCTTCATCTTACTTTAACAGAAATAAAACATGAAAGACAACTTTAGATAGATTGCTCATTGTGGATTACAATAACTATCTCTACTTTGGCTCTCTTCCTATTATCTGCCTTTCATATTAAAAAGAAAAGGCTGAAGATGTATAAGCTCAGGTAAGCAGAACAGTGCAAAAGGCCCAACATTCAAGGGGAACATGAAAGACATGGGTTCCACATTGAAGAAATAGTTGGCAATAATGAGTAGAAATCTACGTAGAGGAGCATGAGATACACTAATGGGAGAGGCAAGAAAAGCAAAGCACAACATAAGGTAACCATATGCCAGCTCTTCAAGTATTTTCCTTTCTAAGGGAAAAGCTAGCACTACATCAAACAAAACTAATTTAGACTAAAATGTCTTTATTAAGAACTATTTATAGAAGACTCAAATAATATAGCAGAAGGCTGAGAGGGAATTTAATTGTTCTTTTATACATTTGAATAGCTCATTAACAGATTCCCAGGTATTCATTAAGAAAGCACAGCCAGAGTCCTAGCTCAGGTCCGGTGAGTGTGCGGAGAGCTTCCTGCTACCATGTGCTGGCTGGACCAGTCCCAGCCCAGGCGCAGCGTGGGCTGGACCCTCTCCCAGCCCCTCAGGCTGTCCCCCACCACTCCACAGTGCCTCCCCCACCC
>NW_004524677.1:2015394-2016830 GCF_000260255.1 Octodon degus
TACAGAAGATGTAGTCCCTCTACTCCTCAAACTCTTCCATGAAACTGAAAAGGAAGCAATCCTCACAAAATCATTCCTGGAAGCAAGTATTATACTCATACCAAAACAAGGGGAAATGCAACTAAGAAAGAGAACTACAGGCTGATCTCCCTCATGAAAATAGATGCCAAAATCCTCAATAAAATCCTAGCAATTAGAATACAGCAAATCATCAAGAAGATCATATACCATGACCAGGTAGGATTCATCCCAGGGATGCAAAGATGGTTCAGTATTCAAAAATCTATAAATGTAATATACTATAACAATATGGCGAGAAGCAAAAACCACATGATCATCTTCATTGATGCAGAAAAGGCTATTGACAAAATCCAACACTCATTCATGTTCACAGTCCTACACAAAATTGGAATAGATGGCCTCTACTTCAATCTGGTAAAAGCCATTTATGAAAACGCAATGGCTAACATAGACTTAAATGGAGAAAAACTGAAATCTTTTACTCTTAGATCTGGTACAAGATAAGGATGTCCTCTATCACCACTTCTATTCAATATAGTTCTGGAATCATTAGATACACCCATATGACAAGAGAAAGAAATAACATGTAAAGAAGAAGATAAATTACTTTTATTTGCAAATGACATGATACTTTACTCTGAAGACCCAAAAAACTCCACCAAAAAGCTACTACAATTAATACTGAAATTCAGTAGCATAGCAGTTTATAAAGTCAATACCCAAAAATCAATAGCATTTCACTACACAGACAACAAACACACTAAGAGGGGAAATTACAGAAACAATACCTTTTACAATAGCACTGAGAAAAATGAAATATGTTGGAATTCATCTAACTGAAGAAGTCAAAACTCTTTTCAAGGAAAGTTACAGTACTCTGAAAAAAGAGATCATAGAAGACTTCAGAAAATGGAAAGATATTCCATGCTCCTGGATAGGAAGAACCAACATTGTGAAGATGGCCATACTCCCAAAATTGCTGTACAGATTTAAAGCAATCTCCATCAGACTACCACCAACATACCTCACAGAGGTTGAGAAATCATTCCTAAAATTTATCTGGAACCAGAAAAGACCAAGAAGAGCAAGGTCAATTCTAGGCAATAAAGACAAGGCAGGAGGCATTACAATCCCTGACTTGAAATTACACTACAAGGCTACTGTGATAAAATCAGCATGGTACCTGCAACAAACTACAACTGAGGATCAATGGAATAGATTAGAAGACACTGAAGCCCCTATGAACACACTCAGCCACCTTATCTTTGACAAAGGGGCAAAACATACTCACTGGAAGAAAGATAGCCTCTTTAACAAATGGTTCTGGAAAAACTTGCTCTCTACATGCCAAAAAATAAAACTTGACCCAGGTCTATCACCATGCACTAAACTAAAGTCAAAATGGATTAAAGGTC
>NW_004524677.1:2042814-2049554 GCF_000260255.1 Octodon degus
TTTGAAACTGTCTCATTGCTGTTTATCAATAAAATTTTGGAAAAAAAAAGAAATGGACAGATTTCTAGAAAGGTACAAGTTACCAAAACTGAATCAAGAAGATACAAGAACTCTCAATAACATAATAACAGCCAATGAAATTCAAAATGAAATAAAAAAATTTTACTGACAGAAAAAAGACCAGGTCCTGATGTATTCACACCTGAATTCTACAAGGAATTTAATGCCGCCAGTGAAGCAGAAGACCCAATACTATTATGGACTACTGGATTCTTTTAGAACATTTTGTTGAGTTAACACACCTATAATATTCAAATTACGGAACTAAACCAAAAAAGGGGACACAGATGAATGTACATTTTGTATCTGTGTATTCAAAATGGTTACGATAGATATATATTTTCATTCTCTTAATGAATAGAGGGATTTGTTCTAATGGTGTTTGTAAATAAGATATCATGTCCGCATCTTGTATAGCAATTAACCACTAAGAGGGATATATGCAATGTGTTAATTATTGAAACTGTCCTACCAATGTGGTTTGAAACTGTCTCATTGCTATTTGTTTCTCAATAAATTTATGCAGAAAAAAATAAAAAATAAAAATAAAAAATAGTGACTAGAATAATTATGCAAGGGAAAGAATAAGTTCAACTATTATTATTTGCAAATGACATAATACTCTATATAGAAGACCCAAAACCTTCACCAAAAGACTTCTAGATTTATTAACCAAAGTCAGATAGTGTAGCTAGTTCTGAAGTCAACACTCAAAGATCAATAGTATTGCTTTATTAAAACAACAAACTCACTCAGAGAGAAATTAAAGAAAACACAACTTTTATAATAACATCCCCCAAAATGAAATACTTAGGAATCAGTCTAATAAAGGAAGTAAATGATCTATGCATTAGAACTGGCAAGATAGCTCAGCAGACTAAGTTCCTGTTTCAGCAAGTGTAGGGACTGGGGTTCAATCCTTGGTACCACATGCCATGCCAACTCCACCCCCAGGTATGCTGAGCTGGTGACCTAGTCCAGGAATTCTGGCATAAGACTATAATCCCAGCACTGAGAAGGCTGAAAACAGGAGGATGACTATGAGTCTGAGCTCTGTAGTGAGACACTGTACCAAACACACTAAAAAAATCTATACATTGAAACTGTATATTGAAGAGGTATTGAAGAGGATTCAAGAAAATTGGGGGCTGGGGAGATGGCTCAGCAGAATAAGCACTTCCCTGGCAAGTGCAAGGGCCTGAGTTCAATCCCCAGTTCTACCAAAAAAAAAGAAAGAAAATATAAAGATATTCCTTGATTATGGATAGGAAAATCCAACATGGTGAAAATAGCCATACTCCCAAAATTGTTATATAGATTAAACACAATCCCAATCAAATTACCATTAGCATACCTCACAGATCTAAAGAAAACATTCCTAAAATTCATCTGGAACCAGAAGAGACCTAGAATAGCAAAAGAAATACCAGAACACAAGGCAAAGCAGGAGACATCACAGTCCCTCACTTGATATTATACTAAGTTTGAAAAAGCATCATAATACTGTCAAAGAAAAGGACTTGAGGAACAATAGAACAGATTAGAAGATGAAAACACAATTAGAAACACATTCAGCACCTTTATGTTTAACACAGGGGCCAAACATATACATTTCCTTCTGCATCAGAACATTCTAAGATGCCTTGTCTAGAAGAGAAATTGACCTGCTGTAGAGCCGCCAGCCTTGGGAGAAAGTCTTCTTGTGCCAATGACCACAACTTTCAAGCCAAATATTTCAGCAGCCATGCTCAGTGTGCCATCTGCCCAGGCTGTGAAGGGTGACTATATCTCTAGGGATAAAAGTCCATTCACTATAAATGCTTCATTCACAAGAAGTGCCACACATTTGTCACCAGTGAATTGGGCAGCATTCTTTGCCACAGGAACCCATAATGCCAATGAATCAATCACCCACAGTTGCAGACACTGCACAGACAGAAAGCCTATCTAGTCCTTCAAGTCATGATAGTTCGGAACAAGTTGCTGAAGACAAGGAGGTAAAGAACACCAGGGAAAGTGGCAAAGCTTCACCTAGGTTAGCTATTCAGGATTTTAATTTGTTCTTGGTGATAGGAAGAGGAAGCTATGCCAAAATACTCCTGGTTCAACTACAAAAAAACGGATATAATTTTTTGTAATTGTGAAAAAAAGATCATCAGGTAGCGACAAAGAACCATGCACTGGAGCAGGCATTGAGTCATCCTTTCCTGTTGGGCTACATTTTTGTTTGTTTGTGTTGTTTTTTTCTGTATTTAGGACAGGGTCTACAGGGTCTCACTATGTAGATCAGACTCATAGTGATTCTACTGTTTTCACCCTCCCAAGTGCTGGGATTGCCCAGTGTCAATTGCCATATCAGCAAGCTCCAAGGGCAGAGCTGGCATGGGGAATCAAACCCCAGCTGCTGCACTCTGCCTTAGCAGGTGCTTTAGCCCACTGAACTATCAGTCCAGCCCTTGGGCTACATTTTTGCTTTCACCAGAAAGCAGATGTTTTTGTTCTAGAATACATAAGTGGAGATTTCATATGCAACAACAAAGAATACTCCTTGAACCACATGCCAGGTTTTACTCTGCAGAGATCAGTTTAGCATCCAACTATCTTCATGAGGTAGGGTTACTCTAGAAACTTGAAACTGGACAATTAATTATTATATTCAGAAGGGTACATTAATCTCACTGACTACTGTGTGCGTAAGGAAAGAATAGGGCCAGGAAATGTGCTAATTTCTTGCTCCAGAAATTATCAAAGAAGATTATGGTTTCAGCATGGACTGGTGGACTCTTGGTAGTCCTCATGTATGAGATGATGGTCAGAGTCTCCATTTCGTCTTGCTGAGAAGTCTGATATTGCTGACCAAAGGCAATCGCTTATCTCCTGGAATTTATTATGGAAATCAAAATTCACATGCCACGTTGTCTGTCCATAAAAGCTGCAAGTGTCCTACTACAGAATTTTTTGAACAAGGACCCAAAGGAACAATTGGGTTGTCATCCTCAAACAGAGTTTGTTGATATTCAGGATAATCCATCCTTTCAAAATGTGGACTGGGACCTGATGGAGCAAAAGTAGGTAGTACTTCCCTTTAAGCCAAATATTTCTGGAGAATTTAGTTTGCACAAATTTGATCTATAGTTTATTAATGAATCTGTCCAGCTCACTCCAGATGACAAGGACGGTGTTAGGAAGATTGATGCAGATGAGTTTTCATGTTTTGAGTATATCAATCCCCTTTTGATGTATCCAGAAGAATGGGTCTGGGCCTCATTTTCCACCTGTGCAGTTTCTTATTACTGCTTATGCTGCCATTTAATGCACACAATAACCTGTTACCATCCTAGATTCAAAGAATCATTTCTGAATCTTTGGAAGTTAATTCTAATTTTTTGTACCTCAATTTAGATGTAATAGCTGACTCATAATCTATAATGGAGACTACTGAATTTTTTGTCACTGATAGACTTGTTTTTTATTTCATTTAGATGACAATGAGGAAATTGCTTCTTAACAAAACTTGAAAACACCTTCCATTTGTTGAGTGGAGACAGTATATATTTTTCTTATTATTTATGATACAGGAAGATACTTTGCCTTTAAATTAGAATTTCTTAACTATGCTTGTTTCTGTCCGAACTATATCACCTATACTTTTGGAATCTAGTGTGTGTAGACTTCAGGGAAATACAAAAAGTAACAATTTTGAATAAATCTTCAGAAAACGCATGTGTCATAGTTCTACCCACTTATTTAAGTTTGTTCAGTGGGACAACACATGAAATACATAAAAAGATTCTATTCAGAGCAGAGTTCTTCAAACTATTTTTATTAAAATTAGTGATTAGCAATTTATGAATGTGTTGTCAGATATAGCATTCGTGTTTTAGTACCTTTTTATGCAAAGGACCTTAAAAGTAATCATTATTTAAATAAGTTACTATGGTACAATCTTGGCACAAAATAATGTTTAAGTAAACTATCTAGTTTTAGGTTTAGAACTATTTTTAAAATTATAGACATTTAATAAAATATGTTTTTATCTTTGCTAGAGGCCTCATTTCATTAGAAATGGAAGTTTCCTAATGCTTATATTCATATACTGTCTTTTCTTCTAATAACTACATTTAAAATTAATGAAAATATCAAAAGAACATATTTATTATAGTGTTGTCAGGTAAGCATGTTTTTCTTAATGCCTGGAACTTGTTTTAACACAAAAAGCAGTTTTCACAACATAAATTGCAAAGAATTCTGTCCTGCCAGCAATGTGTTTGCACTTTGTTTTTACCCATCGCTCTTTCCAATAAGGCATTCAGAATGTAGAATAGTTACATGGGGAGCTTGTTTAAAATGTTCATAAATGAGCCTACATTAGAATTTTTAGCGGGCCAACCAGATAGCTCAGCAGATTAAAGCACCTGCTTAGGCAGACACAAGGACTAGGATTTGATCCCTGGCTTGCTGTGCTGGCCCCACCCCTTGGAGGTGCTGAGATGGAGACTGAGACTGGAGACGGTGGCACCCACCTATAATCTCAGCACTTGGGAGGCTGAAAACAGAAGGATCACTACGAGTCCTATGTGTGTAGTGAGACCCTGTAGACCCTGTACTAAATACATTAAAAAAAAAAGATATTTAGAATTCTTTGGGGTCTATGGCCCTCATTATGACAAACACTTTTTTCAAGTTATTCTTTACTCCTCTAGTTGAATAGTAGAAAGTATATCCATAGTATACAATTTTGTTTTGTTTTTGTTTTTTGTATTTTTAGGGCAGGGTCTATGGGGTATTCAGAGTCTCACTACTAGATCAGACTCATAGTGATCTGCCTGCTTCCAGCCTCCCAAGAGCCAGGATTACAGACCTGCTCCACCACACCCAGTCCCAATTGCTGTCTCAGCACGCCTCTGGGGCAGGGCTGGCAGGGCAGGCCTGGGAATCGAACCCTGGGTCCCTATGCTTGCTTGCAGGCACTTTAATTCATGGAGCTATTTGGTCAGCTCTCATAGTACACAATTTTAAGAGGGTATATGCAACAATGTATAGCCTTATGAATATATTTGAATAAATTTTAAATGAATGACTATGTTTGATATCATCCATCTTCCCACCCCCCAAATTTTATAAGTTTTCTAACAATGATATACAAATGAACATTTTTCTTTGATAAGTTTTTAACTTTTATTCAAAGTTGTCTTATATTTTTAATTTTTTATGTATCTGCTGTGTATATTTTATGCTGAATTGTATTACAAATAGGTTTTTAAATGTCTTTTTTTGAAGTCTTTAAATGTCATGCCAGTTCTTTTCATGCAATAATTTATTTTTCAAAAGCCTGGGGTCAGATCATTTTATGTATATGCAGCCTGGATTAAATCTCAAGTACTTTGTTGAGTGCTAGTAACATTTAAATTGTTTTGTTTTGATTTTTGTCATGTGGAATACTGCCTTGGTCATCATAATGTAATCTTTATTTTTGTATCTTCTTTTTCATGTTAAAAATCTTTTAATAAAACATTTAATATAAAAAAAAGATAGCTGCAAATACCGCGTTCTGAACTTGGCCCTAGTTTCCAGGACGCATCACTTTGAATCCCTAGCATTGCTCTGTTGGTTATGATGGTGAGATTAAATGTTCGGCACTGAAACTGCACATTTTTAGCTCCGAATAGTAAGTAACCTGCTGAGCTGTGTTATCACTATTACTGATCACTAGTCTTTATCATGAAGAGAAGTTCAACTGGAGTACCTGTGTGCAAAGTATTCTTTTGTAAACTATGAAAAGGATGAATAAGAGTAAGGGGGAGCCTATAGATATATTTTAAGAGAGACATCGTAAGTTCACTTTTATAAATATATGTGCTAAAAGTACTGTAAACTTTAAGGGTATTATATTAGTATACTTTCCTAGTGATTTTTTTAAAAGCCCAACAGCCACAACTTAACAGAGAAGAGGTTAAATCAGCCTCACAGTATTGGCAGTTTCAATAGGTGGCCAGTGGACTCCAGGGCAAGAAAGTAATAGCAGAAAGGTGTAGTGCAGCAAAGAAGCTCAACTCAGGTGGCCAGGAAGTAAAACAGAGGAACAATACCGAAGAGGACAGGGTCAGGGACTACATTCAAGGTTGTGCCTCCATGAACCAGCCACACATTCCCAGCAGAGTACTTTACTAATTTCACTGGTATCATTCAAACAAATCAGGTCAATGATTAAGCATAATCATCCTATTCCACCTTTCTCAACGTGACACTTAAACACATCATCTCAAACCACAGTTAATCTTCAAATTAAAGCAATTATAACTTCATACTTCTGCCTAAGGGCTAGCCAAGTAGCTCAGTAGACTAAAGCATCTGCTGAGGCAGAGTGCAGAGGCTGAGTTTCATGATTGAAATACAAAAAAAAAAAAAATTGTATGCTATGGATATATTTTCCACTATTTAACTGGAGGAGTAAAGAATAACTTAAAGAAAGTGTTTCTCATAATGAGGGCCATAGGCCCCAAAGAATTCTAAAGATTTTTTTAAATGTACTTAATATAGGGTCTACAGGGTCTCACTACATACACCACTGGGCATGGTGGCATGTGTCTGTAATCCCAGTGCTTGGGAAGCTGAAAACAGGAGGATCACTATGAGTCTGATCTGTGTAGTGAGACCCTGTAGATCCTGTACTACATGGT
>NW_004524677.1:2049654-2055802 GCF_000260255.1 Octodon degus
TGGGTCTGGGGGTTCCCGGAACTTGGCAGAAATTCCTACTCGGCGGGAGGGGTGGTGCGGGTAAGGTGGAGTGGTGGGGGGCGGCCCGAGGGCGTGGGAGAGGGTCTGGCCCATGCTGTGCCTGGGCTGGTTCTGGTCCCGCTGGCGCAGGGAAGCAGGAAGCTCTCCACACACTCACCAGACCTGGGCTAGGACTGGGTCTGGGGGTTCCCAGAAGTCGGCAGAAATTCCTACTCGGCCAGAGGGGTGGGGATGTATGGCAGAGTGGTGGGGCGCGGCCCGAGGGGGCAGGAGAGGGTCCGGCCCATGCTGTGCCTGGGCTGGGACTGGTCCCGCTGGCGCAGAGTAGCAGGAAGCTCTCCACACACTCACCGGACCTGGGCTCGGACTGGGTCTGGGGGTTCCAGGAAATCGGCATAAATTCCTACTCAACGGGAGGAGTGGGGGAGGTACGGCAGAGTGGTGGGGGGCGGCCCGAGGGGGCGGGAGAGGGTCCAGCCCAAGCTGTGCCTGGGCTGGGACTGGTCCCGCTGGCGCAGGGTAGCAGGAAGCTCTGTTTTATGCTTATTTCTAATTTGTCTGAAAATGACATATATTAGTTATATAACTCATATACAACTCATATAATAAATGGAAGAAATAGGAAGAGGTCAAATAAAATAAAAAGATTTTTATCAACCAAAATCCTTATTAACAAAACAGAAATCTACATTTTTTAAAAATCAAAACTGTTTTCTTGCCTGTGCCAGCTACTACTCAGAAACCAGTACTGAAAGGTATTCTATGAGTTAACATTCATCCTGAGAAACCTGGACATAGTATTTGTCATCTTACTGAAAAATTTTGAAGCTCCATGAAAAGTCCTGATCTGTGTTCGTTTGCATACATTTCTATAATATACAACTTTTTCTTTCATTACATTTAATATTTTCATTTGGGTGATTTTTCCTGATGCACATAGCTCCTGTTATACCAAAATTACACAAAACAATTTCTAAAAATGATAGCTGTGGCTCATCTTCCCTGTCATCATGGAAGCCTTGGTAAGAAGTGCAAATGGGGAGAAACATCACCCATCAACTCTCCACCATCACAGCAACCTCAGTCTGGAGGAACTCAGGAGCAAGGACCATTCCCCTACACTGCCAGATGGGCAACCAGTACAGGAAATGAAAAAGCTTGCCCAGAGGAGCCCAGGGTAGATCCACTCTAACAAGAGAAAATACTTTACATACAGTCTCCTAATATACAATTGGTTTTATTGTATAACTATAGATTTTATTCTTATGATCTAAAGAGAAAAATCAATAGTTACCAGTTTGTCTAATTTCTAAATTAGCTTGATGTTGTCATTATTCCTAACTGTACTACTGTAGCTAGGTTGTCAAATTTGTTGTAATCATTGTTATCCTTCATGTAACAATATTGGGAAGCTGTGGGGTAATAAATTTCCCACAGCTGCATACAAAAAGACTGTACTGAGCTAAACAGAAACCAACATTCCACTCTCAATTAATTATGAAGGTAGGATCTTGGGGTGGACACAAACCAAGAATCTTCTACATATAGAAGATATCTCTGAAGTACAGACTTTTCCTACAGAGGCCTTGATACTAGTGATATTCTTACCTAATTCCAAAACTCACAAGGTTCACCACAGAAAACAAAAAGAAAAATTGTTCAAAATATAAAATGCCAAGATGAAGCAAGCTACAATCTGAGACCTCCAGCCCACCAGAACAAGTCCAGGAGACATGAACATAGAAGAAATTAGAAGTCACAAACCTGAAATTTCTGAAATGATAGCAACTGGAGTAAAAAATCAACTCCACTAGGCAACAGAGAAAGTCAGGTCAAAAATAACTCTTAGGTAAAAAATAAAAAGAAATGGCACCTATAATTAAAGAATAGCTTAGCATATCTAAAGAAAATATAGATTAAAATCTGAGGAGTAAAAAAAAAGGATGCAAACACTGAATGAACAATATAAGAAAAAATTAGAATGCATGCACCAGATTCAACAGGTATCCAGCCCAAGTGCACCATGCTGGCCCCTGAAATCAGGTGTGGTTGTGCACACCTGTAATCCCAGTGCTGAGGAGGCTGAGACTGAGGATCACAACAAGTCTGAGCTGTGTAGTGAGACCATATACCAAATAAATAAACAAATAATTTTTAAAAGATATCTATGATATTTTAAATTCCACCGAGAGCTGGAAAAATTGATTGAAGGAAACGTAAGATAGGCTTTCATATGTTAAAGACAGGACTGCAGATAGTTGTCATGAAAAGAAAGATTTCTTAAAAATAACAATAAACCACAAAATATTCAACAGCTGCAAGATGATACAAAGACAAACTATACAAGATTTATAGGAATTAGTAAAAAAGCAGGAGTCAACACAAATCGCATAAAGACTATTTGCATAAGTGATAGCAGAAAATTTCCCAAGAATGGAAAAAAGAATCTGATGAATAAAGAATCTGAGCTTTAAAAAGAACTCCAATTAGCCATACACAAAAGAAATCTACACCGAGACATATAATGATAAAGATCCTAGAAATTTAGCAAAAGAATAGAATATTAAAAACAGTTAGAGAGAAGAAACAGATCACCTACAAAGGAAAGCCCATTAGAATAATGGCAGATTTCTAAGCACAAACCACCAAGTCAAGTGGATCATAGAGTGAAGTATTTCAAGTCCTGTTAAAAAAAAAAAAAAAACTTCAAAATGAGGTGGATGTATTTTTCAATATTAATAGAGAAATAAGATACTTCTATGACAAAGAACAATTGAAATTCATGACCATCAAACCAACACTACTAAGAGTGCTGAAAGATGTTCCAGAAAGAGAGAAAAATAACAATAATTCCAAGAACAATAACAGAAAAAAAAATCACCAAGAAAGGCAAACAAACAAAGTGGGAAGGAGGGAATCTACAGCAGGAAAATAATATGACAAAGACAAGCCAATACATAGCAATTATGATCACTAATATAAATGGCTTCAATTCAGCAATCAAAAGAAACATACTGGCAGAATAAATTAAGAAACAAAACCCAGCAATGTAGTTATACCAGAAAAACATTTAACACAAAAGGAAATTCATAGACTGAAAGTGGAAGGACAGAAAACAACACTCCATGAGACAGATACCCAGAAAAAGAGAAGGGGTAGCTATTCTGTTTGCAGACAATAGGAACATCAAGCCAAAAATGATCAAAAAAGATTTAAAATGTCACTACATACTTGTTAGAGGAAAACAACAAGAGTAAGAGATAACAATCATTAATATATGTGCATCAAATACAGGAACACCAAACTATGTAAAAATATTAATAGAAATAAAAAATCAAATAAGCAATAACACAATTGTAATGGGGACCTTAACATTATTCTCACAGAGATATAGATCAATTAGACAAAAAAATCAGCAAAGAAATAACATAACTAAATCCATGAAGAAATATACTTAGTAGGTGTTTACAGAATATTCCACCCAACAACACCAGAATACACATGCTTCTCACCTGCACATGGAACCATGGGACTTTTTTACAACAGAACATATACTAGCCCACAGAACGTTTGAATTAATGCAAAGGAATTAAAACTATCCCATGCATATTATCATATCATAGTGCAATGAGAATGGGAATTAATGACAAAAGAAATCACAAAAATTCCATAAGCACATGGAAATGAAATAACACCTTCATGAACAACAAGTAGGTCACAGATGAAATTAAAGAAGAGATTAAACAATATTTAAAATCATATAAAAATGCAAATACAACTTACAAGAACCTGTGGGATGCTATGAAAACAATCCTTAAAGACAAATATATATTGATATATTGAATTCTCACATCAGGAAGATGGAATGAACACAAATAAACAACTTAATGCTTCTAGCTTCTAGAAAAAGAAGAGCACATTAAGCCCAAGACCCAAAGAATGCAAGACAATATAAAAATAAGAGACAAAATTCATATAGTGGAGATAAAGAAAACAATACAAAGAATTAATGAATCAAAAGGTTGGTTCTTTGAAAGAATAAATAAAATTGACAAAACCCTAGCCAACCTTAACAAAAAAGGAAAGACAAACCTTAAATTATGCAATAAGCAATGAAAAGGGAGAAAACACAATAGATTCTTCGGAAATTTGAAAAATCATCAATACCTACTTTGAAAATCTTTACTGTCAGAGTATTGAAAGCACAAAATAAATGGACAGATTCCTAGAAATATATGAATTACCAAACCTGAATCAAGAAAATATAAAAATTCTGAATAACCCAGTATCAGTCAATGAAATTAAAAACATAATTAAAAACTTACTAACCAAGAAAAGCACTAATGGACTCACAGCTGAATTCTATAAGAAATTCAGAGAAGATTTAACACAAATTCTTCTCAAATTCTTTAATGAAATCAAGAGGGAAGCAGTTCTACTAAATCATTTCTAGAGGTAAATAGTATGCCAAAACCAAAGAAAGACCCAACTGAAAAAAGAAAACTACAGGCCAATCTCCCTAATGAACATAGGTGCAAAAATCCTGAATAAAATACTAACAGAATATAGCAAATCATCACAAAGATTATGCACCATGACCAAGTGGGATTCATCCCAGGAATGCAGGGATGGCTCAATATACACAAATCAATAAATGCAATACACCATTTCAACAGAGACAAAGACAAAGCTAACATCCTCTCAATAGATGAAGAAAACGCTTTTGATAAAGTCCAATACTCATTCATGATTTTAAAAAACTCTACAGATAATTAAAATAGATGATCCATCATCTCAATCTGACAGATATCCAAATATGAAGATCAACAGCCAGCACTACACTAAATGATCAAAACTTGAAAGCTTTCTCTATAAATGAGAAACAAAGCATTATCACCATTCCTATTCAATGTAGTTCTGATAATAGTGACTAGAGAGACCCAGTACTAGCCCAGGTCCAGTGACTGTGTGGAGAGCTTCCTGCTACCCTGCGCCTGCGGGACCAGTCCCAGTCCAGGTGCAGCGTGGGCCGGACACTCTCTGACCCCCTCGGGATGCCCCCCACCACTCCGCAGTACCTCCCCGCCCCCCCCACGCCCGCCAAGTAGGAATTTCTGCCGAGTTCCGGGAACCCCCAGACCCAGTCCTAGCCCAGGTCCGGTGAGTGTGCGGAGAGCTTCCTGCTACCCTGTGACAGCGGGACCAGTCCCAGCCCAGGTGCAGCGTAGGCCGGGCACTCTCCCACCCTCTCAGGCCACCCACTACCACTCCGCAGTTCCGCCCCCACCCCGCCCGCCATCTGCCGTGTTCCTAGAACCCCCAGACCCAGTTCTAGCCCAGGTGCGATGAGTGTGTGGAGAGCTTCCTGCTACCCTGTGACAGTGGGAACAGTCCCAGACCAGGCGCAGCGTGAGCCAGAACCTCTCCCACCCCCTCGGGCAGGCCCCCACCACTCCGCAATAGCTCCCCCACCCCGCCCGCCGAGTAGGAATTTTACGATGTTCCGGAAAACCCCGGACCCAGTCTTAGCTCAGGTCCAGTGAGAGTATGGGAGAGCTTACTCTTCCCCCAACTTCACCTTGCCCTCTCCAGGCATAGCACAGGCCTGGCATACATGCCTGAGGTGTAACCCTGCAGCTGCAATCACTGCAGAGAGTATACAGGATAGATCCACCCAGCTAGTCCAGGAGCAGAACATCTTGCCACAGGGGCACAACATATTCACCCTCAAGTTCAGCAGCAGGAAGGAGCTGAGCACAGCAGCCATACATAAGCCAGACGCAGCTGGATAAGGCCAAACTTTGTAGAGCTGCACCTGAACTTCAATATGTGCGAAGGTTATAATTACAGCAAAGATCTACAACAAAGGGCAAAAGACAATGCTACACAAAATGATGAGAAGCAACAAAATGCAACCTCAGAACCCAAGCCCACCCATGACAAGTGCAAAGGACACTAACACAGAATAAAGTGGAAATCACACAGCTGAAAGCAATGAATCAACAGCTTCTGAAATAAAGAAACAGTTGCAGAAAGATATAGAAGACCTCAGATTGGAAATGAAAAAAGAAATCCCTGAATTAATAACATCTGCACTAAAGAATCAAATGCAGAAACATATGGAAGA
>NW_004524677.1:2068952-2080009 GCF_000260255.1 Octodon degus
ATATATATATATATATATATATAACCTCTTCCTCAAAGTCTCAACAGTTCCAGCATTGCTCAAAAGTAAAAGTCAATGTCTCCTTTGAGAAGCAAGGCAAACTCTTAGCTGGGAATCTCTATAAAATTTAAAAAGCAAGTTAAATAATCCTAAAATACAATGACAGAGGATAGACATTTTCATTCCAAAAGGAATGAATAGAGGATAGGAAAAAATCAGACCAAAGAGGACCAAAATCCAGCAAGGCAAGCATTAAATCCTTTACATTCATATTCTACCATCCAGAGCACATGGTGGAAAGATGTGAGCTTCAAAGGACACACAGTAAGCTCCATTGTATGGTCTTGCTGGTTACAGCCTCCATGGCTTCTCTTGGGTTGGTTCTGTTCACTATCTGCAACTTTCCTTGAGAGATGGTCCACATTTCTATCATCTCTTACTTCCTACACCTTCCACTTTATTCCCACAGCATCACACACCTACGACTGAGAGCCAAACTGTCTGGACACCCTGGCCTTTTTTTAGAAATCTTGGTGAAATTATCCAGAACCTCACAACTGCTTCATTCTTCATGACTGAGAAAACAGCATTGCCTGAATAATGCCAAAATCTGCATTT
Organism: Octodon degus; assembly: GCF_000260255.1. Taxonomy (NCBI): domain Eukaryota; kingdom Metazoa; phylum Chordata; class Mammalia; order Rodentia; family Octodontidae; genus Octodon; species Octodon degus. Next base: position 2,069,571 of record NW_004524677.1, read on the forward strand.
TGAATAGACTAAGGGCCTGTTAGATCATGGCTGCAGTAAATTCTGGTTGCTGGATGGTGAAACAAATCCCAGGCAACCAATTTCATAGATAGCCCTTTCTTGAGTAGGGGGCTTAGGAATTCTCTTCTCAAATGAAAGTTTCACAATTTTGCACCCTTCAACCTGAAATTTGTAGACTCTTGCTAACCCTGGCATTGCCCTTCATCTTTCTTCTTGTTGCCACTCAAAGTACCTGGCTTCTTTTTATGACACCAGTCCCTTTAGCAAGCATATCTCCTTTGTCCATGCATTCAAAGTTGCTCTATTCTGCCAAAAAATTTAGGTTTCCAATTTTTCTCCTTTGCTTTTTTGGTTGCTGATTCTCACTATAATTCTGGCTAAAAGCAGCTAGCACTATGTATGGCAGCCTGAATATTAGGCTACCTTCAAATTTATTCTTCCATAAAAATTAACCTGAAGTTCTTAAACTCAGTCTCCCACTGTCCCTGGACATCGGAAAAATAGACAAATTTTCTCCAGAGTATAACATACATGGCCTTGAGCCAAGCTGCCAATGAACTCCTTGTTCCCAACAAAAATCTCCTGAGCCTGGACTTTACTGTCCACATTCAAATCACCATGGTGGTCTTGTCAACCAGAAACACCCAAAAGGCTCCACTTATAACCTTACAGGGCTTCTCTAGCCAGCATCTCTAAGTGCTTCCAATTCCTCCCACAAATCAGTTCCAAGGTTTCCAAATCATATATTCAGATAGAGTCACAGTTAACAGCCCTACTTTTCTAATGAGGTACTAATTTTCCTCACTGATTAGCTTTACCATTGCTGATACAAAATACCCAAAATTTTGGTTACTCAAAATACCCAAAAAAGGAGTGATAAATTTGGTTCATGGTTTCATCAGTTGGAGTACATGCCTAAGTAGCCGGTGCCAAAGCAGTCATGCAGGCTGAGAAGCAGAGCAAGAAACAACCTTCCTAGAGGAAGAGGCCAGAGATAAGATGCAGCACTCAGGGTCATGCCTCCATGATTGCCCCAGACACACCCAGAAGTACGCTTCACAAATTTCCTGGGGAGCTTCTGTGTCAATCAAGTCAACAATTAAGCATAACCATTGCAGAAATGTACTAATTCTGACTTACATGCCTGATCAAAATTTAGTCATATGAGTCTAAAAAAAATCTATCTATAATGAATGTATTTTTTCCATAACTTTATTGAGAAACAAATAGCAATGAGATAGTTTCAAACCAAATTAGTAGGACAGTTTCAATAATTAACACATTGCATACATTCCTCCCAGTGATTAATTGCTGTGCAAGATTCAGACATGATATCCTATCTACAAACACCATTAGAACAAATCCCTCTATTCATTAAGAGAATGTAACTATATATCTATCTTAACCATTTTGAATACACAGATACCAAATGGACATTCATCTGTTTCCCCTTTTTTTGTTAAGTTCCATTATTTGAATATTATAGGTGTGTTAACTCAGCAAAATATATATAGGATGTCTCATTGCTATTTGTTTCTAAATAAAATTATGGAAAAAAATAAGATAGCACTTCGGGATCAGTTTTCTGAATAACTTACACATCCCTTAGAAATGTTTGCTCTCACATGATTCAGGATTCAGAATCCAGTCTATGACATTTACATCTATAATAGAATTATCTCCTTTCCCCACTCCTGAGAGTGGTAAGGTTACTCAACAACAGACACACCTTTAAGAAAGTTATTAGTAAAAAAAAAAAAGTTATTAGTACAATACTCAGAAGAATTGGCAATTGAATTACATCTGAAGTGAAGACTTAAAATATGTGAATACTCTCATACTAGATGACACTAAAAGTTAAAAACAACTAATAAACTTGACACTGGGATACTTTATGTAACTTTTCCACTGGGATAGTTAAATTTTGGCTGCATCTGAGACAAAACTTAGAAAAGAGTTACTGATCATTTAAGCTGTTTGAGAGATTATACTTAAATCAAGAACTTTTAGAAGGGACATAAAAATCTTTATAGACCATATACTAAAATATGCAAAAAAAATGTCATTAGTACAGGATTAACTAGTGTTTTCATTTAACAATTCACAGATATAAGAAAAATTTTACTGCCATAACTCTCCTACTGTATTAGAACTCATTTAAACTGTAGATCACTTCCTTCAATCATCTGTGCTTGCTAAATTTTTATCCTTGGTCCTTTTCTCATTGTGAACAGGTTTCTTAGGAGAACTCAGCTGCACCCATGAATCCAAGGCCTCCTGAGTTGCAGAATATATATTCAAATACCTCCTGGGCATTTCCCCCAAACAAGTCCATCTAGGATAGAAACTTCCAATTACCAGATGAAAATATGAAATTTCACAACCAAAATAAATCCTTTTCTATATCTTTGTAAAGAAAACTATCAACCATTGTTTTCCAGCACCCTTTGGGGCACATTTTTGTCTCACAATTATCATTTAAATATCTGCCCTTGTCAAACACAAAACTTTATTAAAAGGATGAAAGTAAAAGAAAGGCAAAAGAAGGAATAAAGGCAAATATTGCCTTAAAATGGTTGTTTTAGACCAAAATATCATATTAGGCTTTTCACATTTCTTCTTATTAAAACTTAATTCATTTGCTTACACCGTAAAAGTTCTTTGTTTAAAACAGTCCTTTATACAATGGAATTATTTTCATCTTATTTGAGAAATGAGGTTTATAAAGCTAATAAAGTTCTTTCATCTTTATTGATTGCTTGTTAGTTCTTAAGTTTAGAATATGTATTTATAGTAATGCTTTCAAATGTCACTTTCATATTTACTTTAGTTATGTGACAAAATTATATTGTATATCTTAAGCGTGATTTCTAATATTTTTGAAGTTTCTCACTCATGCATAAACATTCTAAGGAATAGTATATATTTTGTGGCTGATAATGAGTTATTAGGACAAAATACTTTATTACCTTTATTAAAAACAGATTAAGTCATATATTTTTATCCTAAAATGGGAGAGTACTGCAAGAATTATGATTAAAAAGAAGTGTTATTACTTTCTAGGATAACCCTGTGTCTCATATCAATCAGTTAAGTCATGCTTTGTACCTACTGTTTCCACTCCAGTAAGTTTAGGATGGACCCTGGCAGAAGTGCTATGGTTTCAATGATTAACAGCATTGCCATGTGATCTTTTAGGAAGATATTTCATAAACCTTATGTAATGTTTGTGTGTTTTTATCTATCAAAATTTCAATTTTTTAAAATTTTATATATTTAGTACAGGGTCTACAGGGTCTCACTACCCAGATAGGACTCAATAGTGATCCTCCTGTTTTCAGCCTCCCAAGTGCTGGGATTACAGGCACATGTCACCATGCGCAGCCTAAAATTTCAATTTTAATCTTGGAAAGAGCTCAAACGTCCAGCAACCAAGGAATGAATAAAAAAGATGCAGTATTTTTATACAATGAAGTACTGCTCAGCTATAAAACAAGATAGACTCAAGGCTTTTATAGGTAAATGGATTCAGCTAGTGACTATACTCACAAGTGAAATAAACCAGTCTTGCATGGATGAACATTGAATTGTCTCCCCGGTGTAAGAAACTGAAAGAATAAAGATCCAAAAGGTAGCATAGATATAGTGAAAGGGAAAGAAACTACTCAAAAGGAAAGAACAACTGAAATGGGGAGAAAGAGAAGATAAAAAAGGGAAAAAAGAAAAGATACATATGTATGTACAAGATAGCTAAGATTATTGTTCTACTAATTTCTACTAGTTCATTGAAATGAATGGTTAGTGCTTATTCTATCTGATCAATTGTGCGTGCTTGTACCTGGTAATCTAGCAACTACTTTGATGATAACAATATGTAACATAATAACCATTGTTAATTTCCTATCAGCTTGTTTTAAGAGTCTGTATCATTTTTATTTGTAATTTTCTATTTAAAATAAAAAATGCAAGAAATCTACACAAGCAAATAATCACAGTTTCAGACTTACAACTGTATGAAAATCTGTCCATTCTTAGATTATTTCAAATCACAAAAGTATAAACAAATTGAGAGTCCAAAAACAGAAGAATTGGTAAGTAATGGTTCATAAACAAGCACTGTTTTCAAAAATGTTCAATGAGTGAGAAATATTTAAAATAATAAAACAAGAAGTAACATACAGAGTGTGTTTACAGAATAATCTCTATTACATATATTTTATATAAGCACATGTGTGCATACATTAAATTACTAAAAAGAAATACACAAAATGATTAATTACTCTTACATAATAAATACAGGTAATATTTTAAGTAAAATTTTTGCTACTTTTTTCCTCAATTTTCATTAATAATGTGCCACTTTTTTCTTTTTGTACTGGGAATTGAACTCAGGATGTGCACTTACAAGGCAGTGCCACTGAGCTATATCCCTGACCCTGTATCACTTTTCTAAAGAGAAAACAAGGAACATTTCTACAAACGTAAGAGACATCCACCACTTTGGAATTTCAAGAATAGAGAGATAACTGTGAATAACTACATAAGGCTAAAAGCAAGCAATGTCTTTTAAAATAGCAAAGCAACATTGTTTAATAGATAAGTATTTTTCTATGTTGTCATCCTTTTCAGATAATACTAGTGTTCAAGTAATAATCCAAACAGAAAACTATTTAAGTATGCAGTCTTGTAATATTCACAGTAGTCTTATAAACTTTTAACAAATGTCACCTTAAGTCAAAGACCGTGAGTGCTCCATGTGATTCATTTATATTTATTAGTGTACGTTTGCAAAGTACATAATGCCTACATTCCTGGCATGGAGCTTGTACTGTACATTACACATCTTAATGCTCCTTTTAATCATCTTTCTCTCCCCCTTGTTTCCTTTCTCTTCACCTCTTAATCTTCTCATTTAGGAGAGATCTAGCCATTTATTTCCTGTTATCTATTTTTATTTAGCTCATTTATAATTTGAGTTTTTCAGATAAGAGCAGCTGTATGAAATTTAAGCTTCCATGCCTGATTTATTTCACTTGCACTGTGATTTAAGATGCATCCATTTTCTTATGAAAGAGTCAAATGAACCTTTCATTATGGCAGAATAATAGTCCATCATATGTAAATAATCACATTTTTCTTTATCCATTCATCTATTGATAGGTATACAAACCATTTCCAAGATTTAGCTATTGTGAACTGGGCTTCTATAAACATGGGTTCACACATCACTGCGATATGATGTTCATAACTCTTTAGAGAAGATACTTAGAAAGAGAATAGCTGGGTCAAATGGAATTTCTAGTTTTACTTTTCTGAGGATTCTACCTAGTGGTTTCCATGGTGCTTATGTTAGTTTGCATTCCCAACAGCAGTGTAGAAGGGATTCTTCCTCCTCTACAGCCTCACCAGCATTTGATTTCTTGTCAATGATCATCCTTTCTGGGATAAGATGGAATCTCAGTGTTGCCTTAATTCAAATTTTTCTAATGGTCAGTGATGTTGAGCATTTCTTCATGTATTTATTGGCCATTTGTATTCTGTGAATTGTATGTTGCACTTACCCATTTTTTGATTTGGTTCATTTTGGGTAGTCTAATTTTTGAGTTCTTTATATATTTTAGATATTAGTTCTGTGTGTAAAGAATAACTAGAAAAAAAAACATTGTTCCCATGTTGTAGACTATCTTTCAATTTGTTTGGTTGTTTCTTTTTTTTTTTTTTTTTTTTTTTTTTTTTTGTCTTTTAGGGAAAGGTCTACAGGGTGTCCAGGGTCTCACTACTACCTCAGACTCGTAGTAATCCACCTCTTTACAGCCTCCCAAGTGCTGGGATTGCAGGCACCACACCCAGTTTCAATTGCCACCTCAGCGTCCCCGGGGCAGAGCTGGCACAGCAGGCCTGGGAATCGAACCCCACACCTCTGTACCTGCTTGCAGGTACTTTAGTCTGCTGAGCTATTTGGCCAGCCCTGCTTGGTTGTTTCTTTTCTGTGCAGTCACTTCTTATGATATGATCCCATCTTGTTGATTCTTGGCACTGTTTCTTGTGCAAGGAGGATTCCATTTAACAGGTCCTTACCTATATCTGTGAATTAAAGAGTTTTATCTATTTTATTTTTCACCAGGTTAAGTGTTTCTGTTTTAAATTCTTTGATCTAAGGGTTTTTTTTAATTTTGCTTCATTACAAAATGAGAGATATAAGCCTAGACTTAATCTTCTGAATATGGATAGCTAGTTCCATTTCCCTGTACCATCTAGCATTTCAAAAAGAAGCAATTTTTAGAAATGGAATCTGTTTAAAAGACAGTGACTAATATGAAAACAAAACTTGAAACTATATTAAATGGAGAAATCTTAAAGACCTATGACTCATTATCTAAGAAAAGAAAAAAATTAAATGAAACAGATTTTGTTTCTTCCAATGAAGAAATAATTAACGGTCAGGGCTAGTTAGGAATAAAATGGAATTTCTCATTGGACATCAAGTTCTCCCTTCCATGCAGAAGAATCTGTAGGATAATCACTTTGAAAATTGTCACTGTTTTAAATATACCCTTGCTCATCTGGTCACAGAAGAGGTAGACCTTAGGTGGCTATTTATTCTAATTGTACTATAATGATCCCTATTACTGAGATAAACTATACTTCTCACATTCCTTTTTACAACAAAGATCAAGTTGATGGATCTTCATTTAATAATGTAAGATAATAAATTGGTACTATGTGCACTGCTCTCAAAACTTTATCCCTGTTACCTACTACTCTTCTCATTTCATGGATTTTGCTTGTTGACTAACAATTAAATATTTAACTTCATTAAAGATTTATAAAAGTTATCATCCCAACTTCCTGAATCAGCAAATTTATAACTCATTCTGCTGAATTTGCTTAGAAATAACTCATAGTTGTGATATTATCATAATTGAATAAACTTTATACACCTGGCTGATCTTTTGTTTTCTTCTACCATGATGTTAGAGGTAAATATCACTGACTGTAAGGGGATCATCTGGCTTCATCATTGTAAATTTCTGGTTGAGTTTCTCATCCAGAGAGCTTATTGACAGAAAACAGGCTAACCTGATCAGGTGAATTTTCTTTAGAATATTTTGTAATAGTCATCCAAGAGTTTAGTACAAAACAGTACAGGAAATCTGTCCAAACACTAAAGAACAAAAGAATACAACTGAGGACCTATATCCCATGGCAATGTCCTTCATGAGTTCATCTGGAAACCTGCAGCCTATAACAGAAACCTAGAGCTCCCCACAAATCCAACGGGAGGCTTAGAGCCCAGAAAATTGTCTCATGCAGACCTGTTCTAGGGATCCGTGCTAAGAAGGCACCAAGGTCAATAGAGGTAGCTAGAAAGTCTGTGCCAGTGGGATGAAGGATGTGTGCTAGCAGTGAGGGATCTGCACAGATCCAGGAAGTAAGTCTCAAAGTAGGAACCAGAGTGTGCACAAATGGTACCACAGACATCCTCAGCAACAACTAGGTATTGAGCTCCTCTGCAAATTAGGTCAGGTCCAAATCAAGAGATCCAGCATGACAAGCTCCTCCAGGAAAACCAAACAGCTTCTCCTCCAGTCCTCCCTTTTATTTTGTTGGCAAGAGTCCTCAGGTGGATCTCCCATACTCAGCATCACACTGCTTCACTTCAGCTGAGTGTCACAAATTGATGAAAGTTATCAATCCACCACAGTATCCAAGTGCTACAGTACCTACAGGGTGTCTTGGAGCCCATCCACTGAGAGGAACAACCACAGTGTTGCTAAGTCATGACGCTTGGTGAATTAGTTATATCAAGTGTAATATGGCATTTTCTTGTTATAATGGTTTTATTACAATGCAACTCAACCTTGTCAAAGAGACTGATGTAGTGACACTGACCCTGGAAGTCACAGAATATTATTATCATGGTAAGAAAAATAACACAAAATTGAACAACTTTTATTTATAAATGTACAGTTTAGTATAAATTTATAAATGTTAACCATTAGTCACACTGTTGTGGAAACACATCTCTCTTTCATCTTGTACAGCAGAAAATGTATGCAAAGTAAACATTTCCCCCTTGTCCTAGGTTCAGTTCCTGGTAACTACCACTCTTCCTTCTATTTTTAAGAATATATTCTTTGTATGCATTTTCTCTAATTGTCTTGTATTCCTAATATGTCTCTGAAAACAAGGAGAAAATGTCAACTAATGTTTCAGCTCTTGGCCTTTTTAGAACAAAATTAGTCATTATTCAAACACAAGACTTTTCTAAATGTCATAGTATATAATATCTTAATGTTACTGCAACTACATAAGCAATTTAAATAATAATGGTCATTTTTTCTTATTCTTATAAAATGATTTTTAGAAAAATGGTAAAAGGTATTTAAGTTGCTTTTCTCTTCCAGTTTTATTCAAATACAGCAAAAGTATAATTAGCTGAACAGGTTGACTATAATATATCTCACTCCCTCAATTTGCAAACCTCAAGTAGCAACAAGCCTGCAATAAGATAAAAAGCCTTTACTTCCCTTAAAAAATTGCATTCAGAATGATGAAGTAAAAGGCCTTTGATTTTCTCCTTTTTGGAGAATTAAGCAAGTTAAGATACTAGGATAATTAGAAGACATTCATTTTCCTCACTACTAAGTAATCACTTCCACACTCTTGAATAGTTTCATGAGTTTGACCCTTTCAATGCCATTTATTAATGATACTGGAAGTAAGCCAACATTTTTATTTCTTTTTTTTCTTCTCTTCCTCAAGGGATAAAAATAATATAAGAATTCCATTTTGAACAATAAAATTACCCAAATATTTCAAATATTTCTTCCTTTGTGACCATTTAAAAGATAAATTATTTTCTTTCATGACTTCTAACTTCAAAGTTTCTAAAAGAACTCTCAATTCTACACATATTTCTGAAATTAGTACAAAATCATCTCCAAAAGAAGACCCTCCAAAATCAAATCCTTAATTTTATAATTTTAGAATATTAGAACTAGAATATTAGAACTTGCTTAAGAAAATAAATTTTAATTTCTTAAAAAGAGGTAAAGCCTGAAGTTCTTAAGGCCAACAAATGGGAATCTACTGTAGTAACAACCTAGCAAGTCGCCTATTGGACTTCATCAGAACCTTCACTTGTTAATTAAAAGACAAAAAAATAAATGAATCCTCAAAAATGTACTAAATAATATGAAATAAAACAATTCCCTCATAACTCCCAATTTAGTAATGTTGTGATGGTTAATGGACTCTGTCAAGCTAAGTAACACTCAACTAACTTGGCTCAGCAGTTTCAGACTTGGAAGACCCACCCTAGGGAGGATTATCATCACAATGCTATAAAAGGGAAACTAAGAAGGATGGATTGCTTTGCTCTTCTTCAGAGGCTCTCCAGCCCTCACTTTGCCCTTAAACGTCTTCTCCCAGCTTCCAGCACAGACTCTTCAGCCTCAGCATCAATCCTTCCACCTTCTATCACAGCCTTTGGCCTTCTGATATGGACATGGCTCTGAGCTCCAAACCTTCAATTGGATTTTCTGTGTCCCCAGTATGCAGACAGATCTTGTGGACTCTTCTACACCCGACTCTGTGGGTGGCCATTGTAAGCCAATCTTGTCGATTCTTATATATTTGTTAATCTTATATTAAATCCGTTTCTCTGGCAAGCATTGACTGATACAAATGTTCTCTTTCTGAAATTCAATTTGTGGGCACAAATCATTGATTCACTATGTATTTTAGTTGATTTCTAACCAAGCTTTTAATCAAATTGATTCTGGTATATATTTTCCAATTTGTCACAGGCACATATCTTAAATTACATTATGCTTGCAAATATTGAAAAAGAGTAACGTATTACATAGATTCAGATTACTATTGTAAGTTCTGATATTAGCCAAGATAATGATTTTCAGCAGCAAACACAATAATAGGTTTAAATATCTATGTGAAAAATATCCACTCATGCAAGGATTAAGATCATCTTAAAAGACACTGTGCAAGGTGATGTTGGTGATCCAAAGAGAGGGAACTATTCCTTCCCTCATTTAATTTTCAATCTTTGCAGTATAAAAAGAAGAGCTGTACTTTATAAATCCTATTAATAAATATCTCATCAAAAGAAAGCTGTATATGGCAAACCTATAGTTAACATGATACTGAGAATACATTGAAAGCTCTTTTTTGTTATCTACAACACACATAAAATAATAAGATGCCAACTTTAACCACGCTTATGAATCATAAGATTCATAAGCACCAGAAGTCCTACTCAAACCAATCAGGCAAGAAAAAGAAATTAAGAACACAGAATACTCACTAGGAAGAAGCATGACAAATTGTCCCTATTTTCATATTATATAGTTACACATCAGTAAGCTGTTAAAACAAATAGATAAACTCATTACAGAATATAATAGTAGAATATAAAA
>NW_004524677.1:2080109-2086295 GCF_000260255.1 Octodon degus
TTCTCTGGCAAGCATTGACTGATACAAATGTTCTCTTTCTGAAATTCAATTTGTGGGCACAAATCATTGATTCACTATGTATTTTAGTTGATTTCCAACCAAGCTTTTAATCAAATTGATTCTGGTATATATTTTCCAATTTGTCACAGGCACATATCTTAAATTACATTATGCTTGCACATATTGAAAAAGAGTAACGTATTACATAGATTCAAGTTTATCCTATTGTAAGTTCTGATATTAGCCAAGATAATGATGTTCAGCAGCAAACACAATAATAGGTCTAAATATCTATATGAAAAATATCCACTCATGCAAGGATTAATATCATCTTAAAAGACACTGTGCAAGGTGATGTTGGTGATCCAAAGATAGGGAACTATTCCTTCCCTCGTTTAATTTTCAATCTTTGCAGTATAAAAAGAAGAGCTGTACTTTCTAAATCCTAGTAATAAATATCTCAACAAAAGAAAGCTGTATATGGCAAACCTATAGTTAACATGATACTGAGTGAGAATACATTGAAAGCTCTTTTTTGTTATCTACAATACTCATAAAAAAATAAGATGCCAATTTTAACCACTCTTATGAATCATAAGATTCATAAACACCAGAAGTCCTACTCAAACCAATTAGGCAAGAAAAAGAAATTAAGAACACAGAATACTCACTAGGAAGAAGCGTGACAAATTGTCCCTATTTTCATATTATATAGTTATACATCAGTAAGCTGTTAAAACAAATAGACAAACTCATTACAGAATATAATAGTAGAATACAAAATAAAAAAATTATATACCAGAAATGTACTAGCTGAAGAAGAAATAATCTCACTTAAAATATCAAATAAGTTAATATATTTGAATAAAGTTAATCAAGTAATGATCTCTATGAAAACTATAAAATACTAATGAAAGAAAATAAAGAAGACATGTACATACACACAAAAGGAAAGACATTCCATGTTCATAGATAAGAAGAATTCTGTTGAAATATCTAGGCTACCCAAAGCACTCTAAAAATTCATTGCAAATAATAAAAATTCCAATGACATTTTTACACAAATGAAATAAAAAATCATATGGAATCATAAGTGACCACAAACAGTCAAGGCAATCCAATGAAAAATAACAAAGATGGGAACATCACAAGACATGCTAAAAAGATATAGTAATCAAAAGTACATTCTCAGCATTAAAATACACATATAAACTGTGATGGATTGACAACTGCTGGTCAACTTGTAACTCCCTGCTGAACTGAAGCAGTGTGGCACTGGATGTAGGAGGCCCAGTTGAGGATCATTGCTGGCAGCGTAACAGGCAGAACTGGGGAGGAAGAAGTGCTGCTATTGGGAGATTTTAGATGCTGTAGAAAGATGTTGGTTTTCCTGGAGGAGCTTGTCATGCTAAATTTTCTGAGGAACTCTGCTGTTCTCATCATCCAAGGAACTTGAGACTTTACTGTCACTAATAATGCCTATGGTTTAGGTTGGGGGAGCTCTGGTCCTCACTTTGAGCATCACTTCCTGAATCCAGAGGGAAAGATAGTACACTGCTCAGTCTCCTTGAGAAGCTTGTTGCACTGGCTTTCCTGATATGCACATGGATGGTCTCATCTTAGACATGGAAGAGCTCACAACCTGACTGTTGCTGAGGATGGCTACGGTACCTTTAAAAGGAGCTCAGGATTTTACTTTGAGTGTTTCTCCCTGGCTCCAGTGCGGATCCCTCAGCCTGATAGAAAAGACCCTTCATCCCACTGGCACAGACTTTCTAGCTTCTGCCACTGAGCTTTCGGCCTTCCCAGAGCAGAACCATGGAACAAGCCATCTTGTTGATTCTTGGCACTGTTTCTTGTCCAAGGAGGATTCCACTTAACAGGTCCTTACCTGTATCTGTGAATTAAAGAGTTTTATCTATTTTATTTTTCACCAGGTTAAGTGTTTCTGTTTTAAGTTCTTTGATCTAAGGGTTTTTTTTTTAATTTTGCTTCATTACAAAATGAGAGATATAAGCCTAGACTTAATCTTCTGAATATGGATAGCTAGTTCCATTTCCCTGTACCATCTAGCATTTCAAAAAGAAGAGTTCTTTTAGATGTGACTTGAAAATCACAGGTAAACAAAAATTAAAATATATGAAGGGAGTATTATTCACTGTAAGAAATTTCACACAGCAAAGAGAGTAATCCATCAAAAGAATAAAATAGGAGAAGGAATTAATATCCAGAATATAAACAATCTAACAGGCAAAAAATAAATCATTAAAATTTAAAATGAACGGAGCTAGGGATATAGCTCAGCAGTACAGCACCTGTCTGGAAAGTGCAAGGTCATGAGTTCAATTCTCAGTACCAAAAAGTAAAATAAAATAAGAAAATGAGCCCAATATGATAGAACAATTCTCTAATTCCAACATTGGGAAAGGCAGAAGCTGAAAGAACATGAATTCTAATCTAGCCTGGGCAATTTCATGAGACCCTGTAAAGGACAAAATATGTACTATCATCCAATTCCATCTATGTTGTTACAAACAACAGCATTTCTTTCTTACCTATAGCTGAATAATAGATAGGTAGGTAGATAGATAGATAGATAGATAGATAGATAGATAGACAGACAGACAGACAGACAGACAGATCACATATCCTGTACCATTCATCCATCAATAGACATTTAGATTGATTCTATATCTTGGCTATTATGAATAATGCTAAAGTACACATAGGAGTGCAGGTATCCCTTTGGTGTAACAATTTCATTTTTTAGATTTATGCTCAGTAATGTATTGTTAGGTTTTATGGTAGTTGTATTTCTAGGTTTTTGAGGAACCATCTATTATTTTCCATTATTGTCCTAACATACATTTCTACAAATGACATCATGCTAATTAACATAAGTCAGAGGGCCAGCCAGATAGCTCAGCAGACTGAAGCACCTGCTTAGGCAGAGCACAGTGACCTGGGTTCAATCCCCAGTGTGTGGTGCCAGCCCTGACCCCAGGGCGCGCTGAGATGGAGATTGAGAATGGGCATGGTGGTGCCTATAATCCCAGCACTTGGGAAGCTGAAAACAAGAGAATCACTATGAATCCAATCTACATACAGAGACTCTGTAGACCCTGTACTAAGTACACAAAAATAAAATAATCCAGGCACAGAAAAATAAATATCTTATGGTCTCATAGATATGTGGAAACTAAAAAAAAAAAAAAAAAATCTCACAGGTAGAGAGTAAAATACAGATCACTAGAAACTGAGAAGAATTGATCAATGAGTACACAAAGTTAGATAGGAGGCAAAAGTTCCACTAAATTTAATTCAAATGCGTATAGGCAAGATCCAATATGGCTGAACTGAGGAGTCATGTAGGAAAGACTCAGAGAAGGTCAACTGAGAACACAGGTAACTAGAAGTGGGGGAAGACCACACACCCTGATTTAGAAAACCAATTTCAACGAAAATATTTATAAATCAAACAAAATATACACATAGGAGTTATAAAGAGAGGAAAGCGCCTACTGGGCTGGTACACAGGGTCCCCACATTTGATAATCTTGGGAATAACCGTCTTGAGAACTTTCCAAATAGCCAAGGAGCCTAGCCCTCTAAGATAGACTTAGAGTACATGGGCCCTTGCATCACACTGTTCTCTCCAACCACTAGTAATGGGGGTGACACTCTCCCCACCTGACTCTAGGCTGTGAGAAGATAAACAAGTAAATACCCCTTTATCTACAGTCATCTCTGTGTGTGTGTGTGTGTGTGTGTGTGTGTGTGTGTGTCTTTTACGATTTGCCAGGCACTATCTTATTTTATTTTTATATTAATCTTATTGAGAAACAAATAGCAATGAGACAGTTTCAAAACCGATTAGTAGGATAGCTTCAATAATTAATGCATTGCATATTGTTGGGACCTGGCCATTCCCAAGGCACCATTGGATGCCTCAAGTTTGTCCCAGAACAACTGACACTTCCTCTGGCACATGGAGCTAGTATTAATCTTTCTGAGATTGTGACTAATCCTCAAAGATTGTTTGCATTCCCACCTAATGCTCACTTCCCCATGCCACCCCTAAACAATGTCAGAGACTCTGACATTGACCACCCATCCTAGGCAATGTGGGTCTCTACAAGGAGCCCCAGTCAAATGGGAGTCTCCAATTATTTCACTGGACCTGCCAGAGCACCCACTCAAGATTCACACCTCCACCCTGGATGTATCAGATGGTCTACTGTAGCAGAAGATGGCCCATCAGATAGACTACTTCAGTTTGTTAGGTGCCCAAGTAATAGTTCTGGTTACAGTTCCTATTACTTTTATCTCTTAGAAACAGTTGGTCACTGTGAAGCCTAGCTGGTCGCTATGATGCACATTGTAAGAACCAATTCCCAATTGACAAGCCATTCTGCCTCTGAACTTCCTGATTGCTTATCCCATACAAACCCTAGACCACCAAAGATCAGGGGCTGATACTTTGGGAATGATCCTGATCAGGGGCCATCAATGTAAAATAAGTCTGTCTCCAAATCCTGGGTGTTCTCTAGATATTTCTGATTGTCACTAAACTACAAGCGCTTCTCTGCAGTTCCAGGAAGAGACTCCATCTGGTGGACAAGGCCAATCCTCTGCCTGCTCTGCAGCAAGGGTTAAATGTCTGATTTGCCTGGTGTCCTAGACCCCCATGGGACACAATCCAACACCTAGGACTCTCCTTGGTCCTTCTAGAATTTCTGCACAATTAGTCTCAGGTACTCTTGGGGCCAGCCTGCCTCTCGAGTCCCACAGATGTTAGATATAAATCAGGTACCCAGAATTGCCCACCAACTGGTGAGAATCCATTCCTAGAGCCTCAGGATCCAATCCCTAACATCTTCCCTAGGCTTGTGTCCTTGTTTTTACAATTGCCAAAAATAGGAGTTTATAGAAAGGGCACCCCAAAACAGAACAGTCCCTACACAAGCCGATAGGCTATGAAGAGGGACAAAGAGGAATGTGACTTGTGGGAATAAAGACCTCAGGCTCTGGAAGAAAACTACTCATCTGGAAATATGTAGATTATTTTTTCCTCCCTTTGTTTGACCCAAATTTTTCACCTCAAATGATTTTTTTGTATTTTTATTATATTTTTTCTTTTGGTGGACTTCAGAATTTTATCACCCATTTTCTTTTTTCCCCTTTTTAGTATTACTTTGTTTTGTTTATTTGAATAGGTTCTCTCTCTCTTTCTCTCTCTCTCTCTCTCTCTCTCTCTCTCTCTCTCTCTCTCTCAATTTGTATTATTAGTGTTTTTTCTTCTATTACTTATTATTTATCCTTTTACTCTTTGGTGTTTCTGATAATTTTCTTTTACTCTTCATTTGGACCTTTCATATGAAGTTTATCATCTTCTTCCTACCTTTCATTGCTTAGTTTTTCAAAACTTTATTTTTTTTTTCGTTTTTTTCATGCTTCATTGCCCACATCACTTATGTTTCTGATCTGTAGATAGTTAACTATATCTTACAATGATTGAATGCTAGCTTATTGAGAATGGACATAAACTTGCTCTATTGAAAACATATTTATTTTGCTTGAATATCTTACTTATCTTAAAATTTGTGTTATAACTATAGATCTCGTTCCTATGATTGATGTGGTGAAATGGAATTATTGTGTTCATTATCCAGTTTGTATTTGATGCTATTATTGTTAATAGTTTTACTGTTGTAGCCAAAGTGAAATAGTTGTTGCTATCAATTGTATTTTCCATAGGCAAAAATCTAGATTGCTTTTGGAGTCATAAAAAATACTACAGGGGCCAGGGAGATAGCTCAGTAGAATAAGCACTTTCTGGGCAAGAGGAAGGACCTGAGTTCAATCCCAAGTTCTGGAAAAAAAAAACATAAAAAATGCTTCAGTCCATTACCAAAGTGAACACTGGAGGAAATAGGCTACAACTGTCCCTTTTTAATAAATGAAGGGGAATGAATGCTGGAACAGAATCAAAGTCCAACAGCTAGATAGCTGACAGAATACCTCAGAAAAGTAGTCAATACCTGAAAATATAAAGTTATCTGCCAGAAACAGCTTACAAGCCACAACACAGAAAATAAATGTATAAATCAAACTAGAAAATAAGAACAGAGACCCAGTCCGAGCCCAGGTCCGGTGAGTGTGTGGAGAGCTTCCTGCTACCCTGCG
>NW_004524677.1:2088365-2089049 GCF_000260255.1 Octodon degus
ATGGAACACAGTACTACATGCCCCAGCAGCTCAGAAAAAAACAGGGGTAGCAATTCTATTCTCAGACAGTCTCAACTTCAAACCAACAATGATAAAGCAAAATAAAGAAGACCACTGTATACTGGTTAGAGGAAAAATTAAAGAGGAAGAGGTAACACTCAAAAATATGTATGCACCATACACGGGAGCACCCAACTATATAAAGCAAATCTTAATGGGTACGAAACATCTAATATCCAATACAACAATTTTAACAGGAAACCTTAACACACCCTTATCTCCAAAAGATAGGTCAACCAGACAAAAACTTAGCAAAGAAATAACAGAACAGAACCAGAGTTTGAAACAAATGGACATGGTGGACATATAGAGTGTTCCACCCAAACACAGCTGAATACACATTTTTTGTAGCTGGACATTGGGTCATTTTCTAAAATAGACCACAAACTGGTCCATAGGTCATGCTTAAGTATATGCAAGAAAACAGAAATTATCCCATGCACCTTATCTAACCACAGTACAATGAAACTGTAAATAAATGACAAAAGAAACCAGAAAAAACTTTAAATACCCATGTATTTAAACTGAATGACACCCTACTCAGCAACCGATGGGTAACAGATGAAATTAAACAAGAAATTCAACAATATCTACAATTCAATGAAAATTCAAGCACAATTTATC
>NW_004524677.1:2093225-2093880 GCF_000260255.1 Octodon degus
ATATGCAGTGTATTAGTTATTGAAACTGTACTACCGATTTGATTTGAAACTGTCTCATTGCTATCTGTTTATCAATAAAATTTTGGGAAAAAAAAGAAAATAAGAACAGATAAAAGCAAAATGACCCCCCAAAAAAATTCCCATTTTCCCCAAAGCAAATGGAGTGGAATACAGCAATATTATCTGAAATAGTAGCTGCAGAAGTAACAAAACAGATTAATAAGATATTTGGTGGATTCAACTAAGAGATATTTTTAAAACCCTAAGAAAATTATTAGTGAATGTAAGGAAGAAACCAACAATTGAGCAACTAAGGAAAAATATACAAACTATGAATGACCAGGGTAAGAAAAGAATTAGAATCCATAAAACAGTCTCAAAAACTGCAGCAGATTAAGAACTCTATGGACATCAGAAGTGATCAATGTGAAGACAGAATATTGGATCTAGAGCTGTGGCTGGCAATCAACTAATGAAACATGCCTGACACATAGCAGAGGACCATGAAAAACTAATCCAGCAGCTGTTAGATGAAGGAAAGAATACTAACCTAACATTAATTGGAATGAAAACTGAGAAGATAGACTAAAAGGCATTTTTTAAAAACCCTGTTTACAGAAGTAATAGCTTAAAACTTTCCAAGCACAGGGAAAAA
>NW_004524677.1:2094636-2095977 GCF_000260255.1 Octodon degus
TTTTGTTTTTTCAATCATTTTACTGAGAAACAAATAGTAATGAGACAGTTTCAAAACCGATGAGTAGAACAGTTTCAATAATTAATACATTGCATATTGTTGTCTTCTTATTGGTTATTCACAGTACAAGATGCAGACATGATGTCCTGTCCACAAACACTATTACTATAAACCTTTCTATTCATTGAATTAAAAGAAAGCAGCTACATATCTATTCTAAGTATTTTGAATATACACATAAAAAATGGTCCTACATTTGTATCCCCTTTTTTGCTTACTTTTGTCAGAGATGAGTATTCCATAGTCATCTAAATATTGTAGGTGCATGAATTCATCCAAATATTTCAATATAGTCCAGTAGTCCATAACAGTAGTGGATTATCTGTAGGACTAGCAATGTCGAAGTTGTTGACTTGAGCCTTTTACACTTCAGCACATTAATATGGCTTTAGTTTTATAATTCGTTTTATACTTTTCTGTTGGATGGTTAAGACCAAGATAAAGCAAGACCTATATAACAAGAAATGTAACTTTTGTATCTGACAAGATCAGTCAAATGCTCTCAGGATTTATCCTGAAATCCTGTACTGCAGTTTGTAGATCCTTTGTCAATGTCAGCCATGTGGATGAGTCATGGTCATTGCTTGACCAATTTGTTCTCTGTGAAAGCCTCAGAGAATGTTTTCTGTCCATGTGACTTTCCTTAGGTAGACTCTACATCATTGATCACTTTCCTTTGTGGCCCCATAATCTCCTTGATAAGGAAATTTGGGACAAAACTGAGTTTCATGATGTTACAGTATAGGTTCTCCTATGTGCTGAGTCCTCACTGACCTGGAAAGGCTAGGTCTTAAATGTTGGCTGTCCTTGTAGCCCTTCTTTTTCTCTAATTTTTGGACTGTAAACTTAAGGTGTTAACCCTCCGCAAGAAAAGATTATTATTACCCTACAACGTAGGCAGTTGAGCTTAACCTCACAATCCGTCTGAACATCAAACACCTTAGACATAACATGGAACAGGTATTTTCCATCAAATATTGATATGTTAAACTTTAAGTCCCTACAAAATATGAAGAATAAAAAACTTTTAAAATACTTGAAAAAATAAGAACATACAATTACATATTTTTACACAGAAACTCAGAAATCTAACCATGTAGGACAGCCCTATGACATATTTTTCTCGTCTCTTTTTTTCATTTATTACAAAATTTTTTAAACATTTACTTGGGAGACAGTATGGCAGTGATTGGTATGTCATGACACGCAGTATGCATTTATAAGACCAGAATGACAGGCATTCCAAGCATCACGCCGGTATTACACATTGCTATCTTGAGT
>NW_004524677.1:2096627-2097556 GCF_000260255.1 Octodon degus
TCTGGGGTGAGATGGTATCTAAGTGTTGTTTTAATTTGCATTTCACAGATAGCTAGTGATATGGAGCATTTTTTCATATATTTATTCACTTCTAGAATTTCTTCCTCTGAGAAGTGTGTCCATCTGGATACCCTTTTCTGGATTGGATCTTTAAATTTTGGGGCCCTAATGTTTTTTAGTTCCTCATAAATTCTAGAAAACAGACCTTTGTCTGAGTGTTTATAAGTCAAGACTTTTTCCAAATTTGAGGGTTGTCTTTTGACTTTGTTGGTAATTTATTTTGACATTCAAAAACTTCTCAATAAGAAGAAATCCCAGATATCCAACAAACCCCAGGCCCTGCGAGTGTGGGGGAGAACTTCTGCTCTGTCCTGCTCCCGCCCACCGCTCCAGGCCCAGGCTCGCCACTTCCCTGCATTCTCCAGAACTCCCCCCCCCACGCCAGACCCAATGCAGCCCACCAGACCCAACGAACCCCCCACCCCCGAGTAAGAACTTCCGCCGCGCCTTGGGGCCTCCATATCAGACCAACCCCAGGCCCTGCGAGTGTGGGGAAGAGCTTCTGCTCTGTCCTGTGCCTGCCCGCCGCTCCAAGCCCAGGCCCGCCACATAAGAGGCCTTTGCCCTTGTTATCCGGACCTCCCCCAGCTGGTCAGACGCAGCACAGCCTGCCATCTGACTAACAACTTCTGCCGCACTCTTGGGAGTCCTGAAGAACCACCAAAACACAACACTGGTGAGTGTGTAGCAGAGCTGAACTCTCTTGCCCCTGCTCCTCATACCCCTCCAGACTCAGCCCAGACCTAGCATACAGGTTTGAGATAAAACCCTGCAGCTAAAGTCCCCGCAGTGAGACTAGGGTCAAAACCACACAGCTAATCCAGGAACAGATCATCTTACCAGAGGTGTACAGCAGGCCCACCTCCAAG
>NW_004524677.1:2097801-2098841 GCF_000260255.1 Octodon degus
AAAAAAAAGAAAACTTTGAATTTATGGCAGCTGAACTTAAGAATCAAATGCAGAAACATATGGAGGAAACACAATGCCCAACCAGAACAAATGCAGTGGACACTAGCTTAGCTGAAATACATGAATTAATAGCGGAAGAAGTAAATAAGCAACTACAGAAAGGTTTAAAGGAACTCAAAGCAGAATTAGTGTCTGAAATGAAAAAATAAATCTCTGAATTCATAGCACCTGAACTAAAGAATCAAATACAGAAAAATAAAGAGGAAACCCAATCTGTAAAAATCTCTGCAGCTGGGGGCTTACCCCTTAGCTCAGCTCTTTAAGTGGCTGCTTCAACAAAGCCATCAGGCTCAGGTTGCTGTGGTTCGCTCCCCATGACTCAAGCCAGGCAAACCTGTCCTGAAGGCATTTGGGAAAAAAGAACTCTGCAGTAAAAGAATTAATAACTGCTTCTAAAGGAGACATTGATTAAAAAATATATATATATATATGGCATTTAAAAAATGAAGGATTCTTTGAATGAGCAATACAGGAAAGAAATAGATCGCATGAAGCAGAATCAAAGAGATGTAGAGGAACTTAAAATCTCAATTACGAGCCTGAAAAATGGATTAAGCGAAAGTGAAGATAGAGTTTCAGATCTTGAAGGCACTGGTGCAGCTAGTGAAAAGGTGAGAAAGGATCTCTTAAAAACAACTAGGATCCAGGAAAAAATAAATCATCATCTGCAAGACAATGCAAAAATGAACAATGTGAGACTAATTGGCATCAATGAGAATGAAGGAGTCAATACAAATGATATAAAAAGAATATGGGCCGAAGTAATAGCAGAAAACTTACCAAATATGAGGAAACAACCTGATACTCACGTAACTGAAGCATATAGACCTCCAAATAACTTCAACCCAATTAAAAACACACCAAGACATATAATAGTCAAGATCCCAGAAATCCAACACAAGAATATCATACTGAAAGCCAATAGAGAAAAAAAGCAGATCACATTCAAAGGA
Organism: Octodon degus; assembly: GCF_000260255.1. NCBI lineage: Eukaryota > Metazoa > Chordata > Mammalia > Rodentia > Octodontidae > Octodon > Octodon degus. The sequence continues at coordinate 2,098,815 of NW_004524677.1, forward strand.
AAACCCATCAGAATTACAGCGAACTTC
>NW_004524677.1:2105393-2109276 GCF_000260255.1 Octodon degus
CAAGTATTACCTGTGCAATTTGATTTTTGTTCATGAACTCTTTGCCTATCCCAATGTTTTCAAGAGCTCTTCCTACCTTCTCTTTCAGGAGATTTAGTGTTTCTGTTTTAATTTTTAGATAATTAATCCACTTTGACTTTAGATTAGTGCATGGTGATAGACCTGGGTCAAGTTTAAGTCTTCGGCATGATGAGAGACAATTTTTCCACCGCCATTTCTTAAAGAGGCTATCTTTCTTCCAATAAGCATGTTTATTCACTTTGTAGAACAAGGTAGCTGACTGTGTTCGTAAAGGCTTCTGCATCTTCTAATCCATTCCATTGATCCTCAGGTCTATTTTGTTGCCAGTACCAATCTAATTTTATCAAAGTAGCTTTGTAGTGTAATTTCAAGTCAGGAATTGTAATGCCTCCTGCCTTGTCCTTGTTGCCCAAGATTGCCTTTGCTATTCTAGGTCTTTTCTGGTTCCAAATAAATTTTAGGAATAATTTCTCTAGGCTGTGAAGTATGTTGGTGGTACTTTGATAAGGTTTGCATTAAATCTGTACAGCAATTTTGGGAGTATGGCCATCTTCACAATGTTGGTTCTTCCTATCCAGTGGCAGGGAATATCTATCTATTTTCTGAAACCCTCTGTGATCTCTTTTTTCAGAGTACTGAAATTTTCCTTGAAAATATCTTTTACTTCTTTAGTAAATTAATTCCAAGGTATTTATTTTCCACGGTGCTATTGGAAAAGGTATTGTTTCTCTGATTTCCTTCTTAGAGTGCTTGTTATTTGTGTGAAGGAACAGCATTTGGTTTGGTTTTTTTTTTGTTTTGTTTTTTTTTGTTTTGTTTTTTTGCATTTGATATTTGTTGACATCTTAAGGATAGCCACACTTTCTGGTGTAAGAAGACATCTCAATATTGTTTGTATCTGCATCTCTTGAATGACTAAATGACATTTTTTCATATATTTATTTGTCATTTGTATCTTTCTATATATGAAGTTTATAATCATCTCAGATACCCACTTTTGGACTGGGTCTTTGAATTTTGGAGGCCTGATTTCTTTTAACTCAATATATGTTCTAGATAAGAGTCCTTTGTCTGAATGATAGTTGGCTATAATTTTTTTCCAATTTGTGGTGTTCTTTAGATTCTGTTGATGATTTCTTTTGACATGCAGAAACTTTTCAAACTATGGGATCCCAACTGTTGATTCTTTGAATTATGTCCCAGGCAGTATTGTTCTTGCTCATGAGCTCTTTACCTACCCTGTGTCTTAATGGTTCCTACCTACTTTCTCTTGAAGAAGATAAAGTGTTTCACAAACTGCATGGAAAATACTTGAAAAAATTAACAACTAGTACCTCCTCTTATCGAGAAGTTTTTGCACATCAAAATAAATTACCAGCAGACTGAAAAGACAACCCACAAATTGGGAAAAAGTCTTAAATAATAAGCAGTCAGACAAAGGTCTGATCTCTACAACTTATAAAGAACTAAAAAAAAACTTAGGGCTCCAAAATTTAAAGACCCAATACAGAGAAGGGTATCCAAGATGAACACACAACTCTCAGAGGAAAAAATTCTAGAAGCGAATAGATGCATGAAAAAATTCTCCACATCAATAACCATCCCTGAAATGCAAATTAAAACAACACTGAGATATCATCTCACCCCAGATAGAATGGCTATCATAAGGAAATCAACCACCAACAAATGTTGGAGAGGCTATGGATAAAAGGAACCCTTCTCCACTGCTGGTGGGAATATAGACTAGTACAACAATTATGAAAATCAGTATGGAGACTCTTTAAAAAACTAGGACTTGAAATCCCATTCAAACCTGCTATCCACCTGCTGGGAATTTTCCCAGACGACCTGAAAATGTCATATCATACTGATATATGTGTACCTATGTTTATGGCAGCACAATTTGTGATAGGCAAATCTTGGAAACAACGAAGATGCCTATCTCCTGAGGAACGAATGGAAAAGATGTGATATTTTTATACAATGGAGTATTACTCAGCTATAAAGAATGATAAACTCGATTCCTTTATATTTAAGTGGATGCCACTTGAAGACATACTCATAAGTGAAATAAATCAGACCCACATGTGTAAATATTGTATAGTCTCCTTGGTGTAAGAACTCAAAAGAAGAAATAAAAATTTAAAGGTATAACACAGTTAAGTGGAAACAGAGAATAGCAGCACAATTTGTGATAGCCTAATCTTAGAAACCACCAAAATACCCCTCAACTGAGGAACGAATGAAAAAGCTGTGGTATTTTTATACAATGGAGTACTACTCAGCTATAAAGAAAAATGATTTCAAAGACTTCATAGGAAAGTGGATGCAACTTAAAGCTATACTCATATGTGAAATAAATCAAACCCACATGTGTAAATATCATATTGTCTCCCTAGTGTAAGAACTCAAAAGAAGAAATAAAAATTAAAAGTTATAACACAGTTAAATGTGAAGAGAGAATTTAAGGATTAAAAAACATAGAGAGAGAAAGGAAAGAAATTAGGAATTACAGTAGGGACAAAAGCAAACATTAATATAAACAAAATGGCTAAGGCAATGGTCCTTAGAACTTCCATCAGATTTTTGAAAATGGCAGTTAATGAGTAGAATTCTCACCTTTACTAACTACATGCTGATATCTGTGAACTAAGCAACTACATTGTGGACAGCAACATGTAATACTAAAATCATGCTTAAAATACCTGTCATTTTGATCTTCCAAATGCATATTGATTCTAATGTCATATCAATTATTGATAAACTATCTTTAAATTAAATGTATGTTTAAAAAGTAACAAAAATAAACAAGGGACAAGAAAAACAAAATGTAGTAGCATTGTACTGCTACAATGTTGAATACAGTTTGAGTTCTAAATATCTGTGTAAAAAATGTGTAATTGTTTTTTAAAATTCTACAGGGATTTAAATTTTATAACATCTATGGTTGTTGGAAAATAGCACTTTCAATTTATGTCTAAGGTATGTGATATTCAGACAGATTGTGATGATAAGCTTAATTTCTCTGCTATAGAATAATAATATCAGGAAGCTGCTCTTCTGGATATTCAACAGGTATAGTTTGCAGACTAAAAATTAGACAGATAAATAGGATAAAAAGATAGCCAATATTTGGTTCCTGGACCTTCAAGGTCAGTGAGGACTCAGGACATAAGTGAACCTGTGCAGTCACATCCTGTAACTAAGTGATATCCCAAATTTTCTGATCAAGGAGTTTATGGGAAGTCACATCCTGTAACTAAATGATATCCCAAATTTTCTGATCAAGGAGTTTATGGGACCACAGAGAAAAGTGATCAAAGATGTATAGTGTGTCTAACGAGAGTCACATGGAGAGAAAACTTTCTCTCAGGCTTTCACAGAGAGCAAACAGGTCAAGCAATTCCTGTGACTCATCCAGAAGACTGACTCTGACAAATGACCTACAAGGTGCAGTACATGATTCCACAGTAAATATTGAGGGGATTTGAGTGAACTTATTAGACAGCAAAAGTTACATTTTTAGTTACATAGGTCTTGCTTAACTTGGTCTTAACCATCCAGCAGAAAAGTGTAACCACAAGGTATAAAAAGTAAAGCTATATTAATATGCTGAGCTATGAAAGTCTCAAGTCAACAACTTCAGTCAATTGCCAATTGTGCTGATAACTCACTACGAGTATAGACAATTGGACTATATTGGGTTATTTTGCTGAATTCAAGTACCTACAATCTTTGGATTGGCATCAAGTATGAAACAATACTTTAAAGACTTCTCCAAATACAGCTCCTCTAACAGCAATGTAATACCCATCTCTGACCCAAAAAAGGGGGGATATAAATAAAGGACCACTTTTTAGTA
>NW_004524677.1:2109376-2112487 GCF_000260255.1 Octodon degus
TATATATATATATATGATAGGATAGATATACAGCTATTTTGTCTTATTTAAATGAGAAGAAATGTTTGTACTAACAGTGTTTAGACAAGATACCATATCTACATTTTGTCCCCTGAATAACTATTATGAAGACAACAATAAGCAATTTATTAATTACTGTAACTGTCCCAACCTATTTAGAAATCGTTTCATTGTTATTTTATCTTTTTGTCTCATTAAAATGAATAATTTTTTAAATAAAAATCGAAAGAAATTTACAGAAGATGTAGTTCCCTATACTACTCAAACTCTTCAATGAAATTGAAAAGGAAGCAGTCCTCCCAAAATCATTCCAGGAAGCACATAATATACTGATACCAAAACTAGGGAAAGACACAACTAAAAAAGAAAACTACAGGCCTATCTCGCTCATGAACACTGATGCAAAAATACTAATAAAATTCTAGCAAATAGCACACAGCAAATCATCAAGAAGATCATACACCATTACCATAAAGATTCACCCGAGGGGTGCAAGGATGGTTCAATATTCAAAAATCTATAAATGTAATACAAACTACATTAATAGAGTGAAATGTAAAATCCACATGATCACCTCAATTCATGTGGAAAAGGCTTTTGACAAAATCCAACACTCACTCATGTTCAAAGTCCTACAGAAAATTGGAATACATGGCCTCTACTTTATTCTGATAAAAGCCATTTATGAAAACCCAGTGGCTAACATAATTCTAAATGGGGAAAAACTGAAAGCTTTGACTTTTAGATCTGGTAGAAGACAAGAATGCCCTCTATCACCACTCCTATTCAATACAGTTCTAGAATCATTAGCTAGATCCATTAGACAACAGAAAGAAATAGAAGGAATAAGAATAGATAAAGAAGTTAAATTATCTTTATTTACAGATGACATGATACTTTACTTGGATGACCCAAAAAACTCCACCAAGAAGCTACTACAATTAATATACAAATTCAATAGCATAGCAGGACACAAAGTCAATAGCGAAAAGTTAACAGCATTCCTCTACACAGATAGCAAACAGATAGCAAACTGAGAGGGAAATTAGAGAGACAATACCTTTTACAATAGCACCGAGGAAAATGAAATATCATGGAAATCATCTAAGTTAAGAAGTCAAAGATCTTTTCAAGGAAAATTTCAGTACTCTTAAAAAAGAGATCATAGAGGATTTAAGAAAATGGAAAGATATTCCCTGATCCTGGATAGGAAGAACCAACATTGTGAAGATAGACATACTCGCAAAATCGCAGTACAGATTTAATGCCATCCCTATCAAACTACCACCAATATACCTCACAGACCTAGAGAAGTCATTCCTAAAATTTATTTGGAACCAGAAAAGACTTAGAATAGCAAGGGCAATCCTGGGCAACAAAGACAAGGGAGGAGGCATTACAATTCCTGATTTGAAATTATACTACAAGGCTACTGTGATAAAAACAGCATGGCACTGGCAACAAAATAGACCTGAGGATCAATGCAATAGATTAGAAAATGCTGAAGCCTCTACAAACACACTCAGCCACCTGATCTTTGACAAAGGGACCCAACATACTCACTTGAAGAAAGATAGTCTCTTTAATAAAGGGTGGTGGAAAAACTGGCTCTCTACATGCCGAAAACTCAAACTTGACCCAGGTCTATCACCATGCACTAAGCTAATGACAAAATGGATTAAATCTAAACATTAGAACAGAAACACTAAATCTCCTGGAACAGAAAGTAGAAGGAAATCTTGAAGATATAGAGGTAGGCAAAGACTTCATGAACAGAAATCAAATCACACAGGAAACACTTGAAAGAATGAACAACTGGGAACACCTCTTATTGAGAAGTTTTTGCACGTCAAAATAAATTACCAACAAAGTCAAAAGACAACTCACAAATTTGAAACAAATCATGACAAATAAGTACTCAGACAAAGGTCTGCTCTCTAGAATTTATAAAGAACTAAAAAACACTAAAGATTTAAAGACCCAGTCCAGAATTTAAAGACCCAGTCCAGAAATGAGCATCCGAGATGAACACACACTTCTCAGAGGGTGAAATTAAAGAAGTGAATAAATACATGAAAAAATGCTCCACATCACTAGCCATCCACAAAATGCAAATTAAGACAACATTGAGATATCATCTCACCCCAGACAGAATGGCTATCATAATGAAATCACCCAATAACAAATGTTGGAGAGGCTGTGGGGAAAAAGGAACCCTTCTCCACTGCTGGTGGGAATGTAGACTGGTGCAACTGTTATGGAAATCAGTGTGAAGACTCCTTAGAAAACTTGGGCTGGAAATCCCCTTTAAACCAGCTGTTCCTCTCCTGGGAATTTTCCCAAGGATCTGAAAACATCATATCATACTGATATATGTGTACCTATGTTTATAGCAGCAAAATTTGTGATAGGCAAATTTGGAAACAACCAAGATGCCCGACACCTGAGGAATGGATGAAAATGTTGTGGTATTTTTTATACAACAGAGTATTACTCAGCTATAAAGAATGATACACTCAAAGCCTTTATATTGAAGTGGATGCCACTTGAACATATACTCATAAGTGAAGTAAACCAGACACACATGTGTAAATATCATATAGTTTTCCTAGTATAAGAACTCAAAAGAAGAAATACAAATAGAAAGGTATAATACAATTAAAAGAAAAGCAAGAACTTGAAGACTAGACAATGAAGAGACAGCAAGAAGAAGAGCTAGGAAACATGACAGAGGCAAGCCATACAGTTATATATACATGATGGGTCAGACAGTGACCCTGAGAATCTTCAGAACATTTTCAAATCTAGCTGTTAATTGGAAGGATTCTCACCCTGACTAACTATATATTCTGACATCTGTGAACTAAGCAATTGCACTGAAGATGGCAATCTGTAATAGTAGTTTCATGCTCGGAGTTCCTGTCTTCTTCTGGTCTTCTGAATACATGCTGCTTGTCATGACAAGCCAGTTAGTGCCATGCTGTCTCTCAGGTAGATGACTGTTTAAAAAGGAAGAGGGTGGTACATGAAGGCAGGAGACAGGAAAAGGAGTGTTGCAAGTCTGTCCTGCTAGAATGTTGTATATGGTTA
>NW_004524677.1:2112657-2117526 GCF_000260255.1 Octodon degus
TGTATGGTAATAACAATAAGCTTCTCTTCTGGAGGGTTAACAGGCTAATTTTGCAGACCAAGAATTAAAGAAAGAGGAGATCTGCAAGGAGAGACAACATTTTAGCCCTAGCCTTGCAAAGTCAATTAAGACTCAGGACATATGAAAACTTGTACTGTAACATCATGTAACTCAGTTGTGTCCCAAATTTTATGATCAAGGAGATTATGGGGCCAAAGAAGAAAGTGATCAATGATGCAGAGTGTGCCTAAGGAGAGTCACATGGAGAGAAAGCATTTTCTCAGGCTGTCACAGACAGCAAATTAGCCAAGCAATGGCTGTGACTCATCCACATGGCTGACACTGACAGAGGATCTACAATTTGAGGTTCATAGTCTCAGGATAAATCCTGAGGGGATTTGACACTGACCTTATCAGATCCAAAAGCTACAATTCTTGTTGCACAGGTCTTGCTTCATCTTGGTCTTAACCATCCAGTAGAAAAGTATAAAAATGAAGTATAAGAAGTTAAGCCATGCTGTTACGTTTCGCTGTAGGGGACTCAGGTCAACAACTTCTCACACTGCCAGTCAAGCGGACGACATAATACTATTATGGACTACTGGAATATTTTGGAATATTTTGCTGAGTTCACACACCTATATTTAAATGACAGGATTAAACAAAAAAAGGGGATACAGATGAATGACTTGTTTGTATCTGTGTATTCAAAATGGTTAAGATAGATATATAGCTACATTCTCTTAATTCAGTGAATAGAAGTATTTGTTCTAATACTGTTTGTAAATAGGATATCATGTCTGCATCTTGTACAACAAATAACCACTAGGAAGACAGTATACAATGTGCTAATTATTGGAACTGTCCTACCAATTTGATTTGAAACTGTCTCATTGCTATGTATTTCTCAATAAAATTATGGGAAAAAATAAAATAAATATAAATAAAACAAAAATCAAAAAAGATTTAGTGCTTCAGTTTTAATCTTTAAATGTCTGATCCATTTTGACTGTAGTTTTATGCATGGTGCTAGGCATGGGTCTATTTTAAACCTTTGGCATGTGGAAAGCCAGTATTTCCAGCACCAGTTATTAAAGAAGCTATCTTTCTTCCAATGAACATGTTTGGCCCCTTTGTCAAACACAAGGTGACTAAATGTGTTTTTAGTTGGGTTTACATCTTCCAATCTATTCCATTGATCCTCAGGTATGTTTTTTAACAGTACCATGCTGAGCCATTATGGAAATCAGTATGGAGATTCCTCAAAAAACTAGGATTGGGGACCCATTTGTCCTAGAAATTTCCCTGCACTGTATTTTTTTCCAAAAGAACTAAAATCATTGTACCACACTGATACATGTGCATCCATATACATAGCAGCACAATTTGTCATAGCTAAATCTTGGAAACAATCCCATCAACTGAGGAATGGATAAAAAAAGATAAGGTCTTTTGAGACAATAGAGTATTATTCAGCTATAAAATTAAATTTGAGACTTTTGTAGAAAAATGGATGCAGTTAGAGACTTTATTGGTATGTGAAATAAATCAGATCCACATGTGAAAATGTCATATTATCTCATTAGTGTGAGAACCTGAAAGAGTAATTGAAATCTAAAAGTTACAATAGATACTGTGAGAGGGAAAGAATTTGTTCAAAGAGATGGAAAAATTGGAATGAGGAAAAGGACAAAGGAAAGAAGGGAAAAACATATTTTGTTATATATGCAGAATAGTTTCGATAATTGTACTGTCAATTTCTGCTGGTCTTTTGAAAGAAGGATCAGTTAAATGCTTAATTTTTTTCTTTTTATTCTTTTTTTTTCTCCTTTGAATTTCTTACAACTGTTCTGTTATTTTTTTAACCAAATCTTGCACATTTACATCTGGTAGCCTGAGCAACTAATTTGAGGATAGCATCACATAATACAGCAACCAATGCTGAATACCTATTATTTTGCTTAGTGAAATTTTCTATCATTTCTCATGCTAGTTTTTTTCAATCACTATTTTGTGTTCTTTAAAAAATAAAAAAGAGACACATTTAACCCAAAAAATGCATTGAACAAAAGTCAAAGGATTAAAAACAATACTCCAATGGCTCAGCGGTCTAAGGCACCTACTTAGAACAAGCTAAGCTAAGCAAAACACAGGGACCTTGGTTCAATCCCCCAGCACCACATGCCAGCCAGCCCTGCCCCTGGTGGGCTCAGCTGGCCACACACACACTAAATAAATAAATAATAAATAAATAAATAAATAAATCTTTAAAAAAAAACAATACTCCATGCAATAGGAACCTGGGACAAAGCAGGAGCAGCTATTCTAATTGTTGACAAAGTAGACTCAAGCTAAAACCAATCAGAATACACATTCTCCTAATCAGTACATGCAACTTTCTCCAAAGTAAATCATATACTACCCCATACATCATGATTGAGTAAATGGAAAGGAATCAAATTATCCAAGGCATATTATCAGATCACAGTACAAGGAAACTAGCAATCAATGGCAAGATACACAATGAAAACACATGAAAATTAAATAATACCCTCTTGAAAAATCAATGGGTCACAGAGGAAATTAAACAAAAAAGTTTTCTACGATCAAACTATAATGCAGTACAACATACTGGAACTTGTGGAATGCAATGAAAGCAGTCCCAAGAGGGAAGTTGATAGTGGTGAATTCTGACATCAGAAAAACACAGAAAGCACTAATGTAGAACCTAATGATGAACCCCAAAGTTCCAGGGGAAAAAAGAACAATTTAAATCAAGGAAGTTATAAAGATCAGAGCAGAAATTAATACAACTGAGACTTAAGAATCAATTAATCAAAGAGTTGGTTTTCTGAAAGATTAAATGAAGTAGACAAACCCATGAGCAAGCTCATCAAAACAGGACTAAAAAAGATCCAAATCTATGCAATTAAAATTGAAGCGAGGACTGGGGAGATAGCTCAGTGGCCTAACGTGCCTGCCTGGAAAGCACAAGGCACAGAGTTTGATCCCTAGTACTGCATGCCATGCTGGCCCAGAAATTAGGAGTAGTGAGGCATACCTGTAATCCTAGCACTAAGGAGAATGAGACAGGAGGATCACTATGAGTCTGAGCTACATAGTGAGACCCTATAAATAAGAAAAATAAAGTTAAGGGGAAAAAATCACGGAAGATTTTGAAGAAATCTAGAAAATATACTTTGAGAACTTGAGCTCTAATAAAATAGAAAATTCAAATGAAATAGTTTCATATCAGTTACTAAAGTTGAATCAAGAAGACATAAAAATTCTGAATAATTTAATATGTTGATGAAACTTGAAAAAAATTGTTACAAAAAAGACGGACTAAGAAAATCCCAATTTCCAATGGATTCACTGATGAATTACACAAGAACTTTAGAGAAAATCTAATGCCAATACTCCTTAAGCTAATGAAATTAAAAGAGAAGCATTTTTCCCAAAGTCATTCCTGGAAGCAAGCATTACCTTAACAACAAAACCAGAAAATGATCAGACTGATAAAGAAAACTATAGGCCAATGACTTCAATGAATATAGATGTAAAATCCTCAGTAAGGTACTACCAAACAGAATGTAGAAAGACATCAAAAAGACTATTCACTTTAATCGATAGGATTTATTCCAGTGATGCAGGGTTGTTTCAATATTTGAAAATCAATAACCTTATATATGACATAAACAGAAGCAAGTATAAAAGCCACATGATCAGGCTAGGGAGACAGCTCAGTTGTATAAGCGCCTACCTATCATGTGCAGTATTGACCCCCCCAGTACTGCATGCCATGCCAGCCACTGAAACAGAGAATGGTGGCACATGCCTATAATCCTAGCAATAGTGATTTGAAGTTAGGAGGATCACTACAATTTCCAAGCTGCATAGGGAGATCCTGTACCAAATAAATAAATTATAAAAATCACATGATTATCTCAAGAGACACAGAAAAAAAATTTGAAAAAATGCTTATTCATGATTTAAATAAGCCCTCGAGAAAATTAACAAAAAAAGGTCTCTATCCCAAGCTGATAAAAGCTATCTGTGACAAGTCAATGGCCAACATCATACTAACTGAAAAAAAGCTGAAGGCTTTCACTCTAAAATCAGGAACAAGACAAGAGTACCCACTATCACTTCTGTTTAATATAGTTCTCAAAACATTTGCAGAGCAATTAAACCATTAAAAGGAAGAAAACACATATGGGTAGGAAAGGAAATAGTTAAAATTATCACTATTTGCTGATGACATGATCCTCTACATAAAAGATCCCAAAAAATCCATCAAGTCTTCTAGAATTAATAACCAAATTTGATAATATAGCAGGATACAAAGTGAACACTCAAAAATCAATAGCATTCCTGTACACCAATAAAACTTACCAAGAAAGTAATTAAAGAAACAACACCTTTCACAATAACATAAAAAATAATGAATACTAGAAATGAATTAACCATTTAACAAAATCCAACATACATTGATGATTAAAATAAGTCCTAGTCAGGGGGTATCACAACCCCAAACTGCAAGTTATTCCACAAAGCTACAAAGATAAAAACAGCACAGTATTGAAAAGAAAGAGAAAAAAATTATAAATCACTGAAACAGAATACAACATGCAGAAACAATTCAAGACACAACCAGCCACCTTATCTTTGACAAAAGTATCAAATACCTTTGTTTGGGGAGAGAAACCCTGATTAACAAATGGTGCTGGGAAAACTGGCTTTCCAAATGGCAAACATTGAACCTAGACTAACATCTCTCACCGTGCACTCAACTAAAATCTGTAAATATTAAGATGATGTAGAGTGTGCCTCTACATTTGTAGAGGAAATTGATCAAGCAATGCCAGG
>NW_004524677.1:2118526-2120311 GCF_000260255.1 Octodon degus
TTGTTGACCAACAGAGTCAAGAGACAATTTATACAATGGAAAATGCTTTTTGTCAACTACTCCTCACACAGAAGACTAATTTCTGGAATATGTAAAGAACTCAAAACAATCAGATTCCAAAATTTAAAGAGCCTGCCCAAAACACGGGCATCTTAAATGAATTGACATTTACAGAGAAAGAAGTGATAAACACCCAATAAATATATGAAATAAACATTGGTCATTCAAGAAATGCAAATTTAAAGCATTGAGATTGCATCACATGCCAGAAAAGGAAAAAAGAAAAAAAGCATGTTGTCAAAAAATCAACCAATAACAAATACTAGCAAGTCTGTGGGGATAAAAGAACTTTTCTCCATTATCTGTGGAAGTATAAATTGGTACAACAACTATGGAAAGCTGTAGGGAGATTCTTTAAAAACTTAAAACTAGAGGTTTCACTTAACTGGTATTCCCCTATTAGGTATCGTACAAAGAGTCAAAGTTATACTAAAGTGATACCTATGTTTATAGCAACTCAATGTGTAATAACTAAATTTTAGAAACAGCCCATATGCCCATCAAAATATGAATGGATAAAGCAAATATTATATTCATATGCAGTGGATACTATTCTGCCATGAAAAGGATAAATTTGAGGCATTTTTAGGTAAATGGATACACCTCAAGTTCTTCATCTTAAGTGAAACAAATCAAACTCAGGTTAAACACTGCATTATTTCTCTTGTGTGAGAAATTCAAAGTATAGGTAAGGAACAAAGTGGAGGACTGATGTTAGCAAGTAGAAAGACTTTGTTCCAATGGGAACGGAAACAAGAGATGGGGGAGGGGCAGGAAGAGATTGGAAAACAGATTTAAAGAAACAAAGAAAGAAAGAAATAGAAATACAGACTTTGTAAAGGGGGAGGAAAAGAAGGATTAGAGGGAGAGTTTCATTATGTACTACAAAAATATGCCAATAAAAATACTTTATAATTTATACTTTTAGCGTAACTAAATTATACTCAAAGATTTCAATATGCATAGCTTAATAATACAACAAATTGATATAAATACTGTAAAGACCCACAACACATGAACAATTCTGCCACCTTGGTCTAACTGTTGCTTACAGAACACTCCAATAGCACTTGAGTGACATTCTATTCCAGTGCAATCACACCCCAAGACCACATGAGGCAATTAGCTTCAACACGCTCAAAAGAAACCAAATCATGTAAAGTATGAGTTCTGACAATAACAGTGCAGTTAGTAACAGAGACATAAAGCACAACAAGAAAAATACAAGTGGACTGTTCCCAAGGTTTGCAAACTATACAACATGCTTCTAAATAACTCAAAGAACAAAACCATGAAATTATTAAATAATTGAAATAAAATGACATTTTAAAATTAGTGGCATTCTGAATATAGAAAAATATAGTACTAAATGTCTACATTCAGAAAGAGTAATGTCTTATTAAATATGATCTCAGCCTGGTTGTTTTGTTTTGTTTTGTTTTGTTTTGTTTTTTGGTATTTTAGGGAAGGGTCTACAGGGTGTTCATGTTCTCGCTACTAGATTGAACTCATAGTGATCCTCCTGTTTACAGCTTCCCAAGAGCTGGGATTACATGCACTCAGCCTGTACTTTTGAAAACACTTAGAAAAAGAAAATATTAAATCCAAATAATATCAAAAATCAAAATCAAAGTAAAACTCCATAATACAGAAAAGAGAAAAGCAATACAAAAACTGATCAAATCCATATCTGGTTCTTTGATAGAATCAAAGAAACTTGATAAA
>NW_004524677.1:2120702-2123758 GCF_000260255.1 Octodon degus
TCTTGCCTATATCTTGTAATATGAGAAACTACTTTGGCAGTAACAATACACAATGTAGTAACCATTGTTACTCTCCTAAAATCTTGTTTTGAGATTTTGTAAAAAAAATATATGTAAATAAATAAAAAGAAGAAGAAACGCATGATCAATAGTGAGAGCTTCAGCATAAAGTTCTAAAACCAAGAGAGCTAAAATGGGCCAACTGGGGAGGCTGAAGTAAGGAGGCTTAATGTCTACAGCCATAAAAAAGGCCACACTTTCTATAAATAGTTATGTAAATGGGTGCATTGTGAAGTCATAGCACCTTACATTATGCTACAGATTATATTATATTCTTAAAATATAGAAACATAGAAAAGGTAAGATATAAATACTTTTTCAGAGAACTAGATACATTTATATTAAAATGCATATCAAATTTATGTTTGATATATTTATAGCTTATGTATATTTCAAAAATATATGTCATTGATACGGGGATGTGTTCTACTCAAAGTAAATTAATCTATGTATTTCATTGTATGACCTCTTCTTATAAATGATTTAAGTCTGAAATAATCATTTGTATATCTGGTACCAAGAATTGACTTTTAAGAAATGCTAATAAATTGTATTATTTTTGTAAAAAAATTAAAATGGGCCAACTGGCTTAGTAGGTGGGAGATTAGTGAAATTGCACAGAAGAGGTTTTCTACAGTAAAAATGGAAAGGCCAAAGAACAGATTGTTAGTCAGTGAGTAGTGAGGCAGTGAACAAAAATTACTTAGACCATGTTTTTGAGAAATTGGGGCCGAAAGGATAACATCTATGCCACCATGGATCTATGAGAGGAATTTAAATATTATTACATTGAAATCAAAAATAAATTATGTATTGAAGAGAAACTATCTGACCCACTCATATAATTTCTATAAAATACCAATGGACAGAATAACATAAGGCCAACATCCACTAAAGAAATATGTTTCCATTCTCATGCAGGAGACTGGAGATTATATGAAGCAAAGGACAATTCTAGCTTCAAAAAAAGCAGTTGATATTACAAAGGTCCTGAAAGCGAATGACGTGGTTTTTGCCCTACAAAATAAAATTGCTACAAAACACCACAACAAAGACACCTTAAAAGAAGCCTATGAAATATAAAAGCTGATCAGATAAGCTTTACTGTATCATTAAGATTATATATTCTTTTAAAAAGTACTTTGCATACATTACTCAACAATCTTGAATCTGCTTTCCAAAATCTATCTGTGAAGTTTCAAACTGTGTTTTAAATAAGTTACTGAAGATGTCCTGGAAATCACATTCCTCACCACATCCCTGAGAATGATCATCCTCTGGTTTCACTTTTTAAACATGGAAATCAGTAAGCGGATTTCACTAGAAGTGAAAAATGCTCTGGCACATTATCCTAAAATTTATAGCCTATAGATATTTTAAATAACTCTTAAATTGCCAATATGTAATTAGACATCTTTTTAAAGCCCTAAATGACCAGTTAAGTCTATACTAACTACCCATTAAAAATGCTGATCATCATGTTATTATTCTATCTACTTGAATAAATGAAAATGCATCAGTTACCTTTTCTCCAGGAAAGATTTCAATGTAATTAAGCATTGTAGATGATTACAAAAGAAACAGAGCTGATTTGAAAAGGTGATTTCATTGGCTCCATATTTTATACATACTTCATTCTTCTGCAGAAAACAGAATGAACAGAGCTAAATGAATCCTTTGGTCTTCCCTTTATATCACAGATTGCTGTCCAATAAACATCTTATATAATCTATGGTGTCCTATCAGCTCAAAGTTGCTGTTTTTTCAGCATATTTGTTTCTTTTTTGTTTGTTTTTGAGGTTCTGCTTTGTTCTGTTTCTTGAGATAGAGTCTCACTATGTAGTGCAGGTTGGCCTGGAACTCATGGTAACCTTCCTGTCTCAGTCTCATGAGTGCCGGGATTACACATGTGCACCTGAGTTCATGTATTTGGCACACTTAGCTTTAGAAGGGACATTAGACATTATGTTGGTCTCAATCGATCTCATCAAATCAATAAGGCCCATTGTACCAAATACTTGTATATCACTGGTCCTTATACCAACTGTCCTGAAAGACTGTCATTCTAACTACTCAGAAAATGTATGTTTTACGATTTAATGACATTTAATTCTTACTTTGTCTTTTGCTATTATCTAATATTCACATATAATAATTCTGTATTAGCTGTCTACCACAAATTAGTACACAATTAGGGATTCCTCCTCTAACAAGTTCTGGAGTATAAAACTTGCACTTAATAAAAGGATTAATGTGATCATGCAATTAATAAGTCCAGAGTAAAACTTATTTTAGGGCTGCAGAGAGCTAAAGTCATAAGTTATTCATTAAGACTCAGTTCCTATCTGCATTTTTCATCCGTTTTCACTTTTGTATAGATTTTATCGCAAGTAGGATCCCTCAACAGGATGAAAATCTAACTTCCCACAGCTCTAGGTTTGTACTGTGATAGTCTCAATTTCAGCAAAAGCCTACAGATTTACTGTTAGTTCAGATGGCTTTGGCTAGTTCAGATGGCTTTGGCTTGGGTCACATGTCTATCTCTCAGTCAATTAATAACTTTGGCTAAAAGGATACA
This sequence comes from Octodon degus, assembly GCF_000260255.1. Taxonomy (NCBI): domain Eukaryota; kingdom Metazoa; phylum Chordata; class Mammalia; order Rodentia; family Octodontidae; genus Octodon; species Octodon degus. The sequence goes on from NW_004524677.1 coordinate 2,123,341, forward strand.
GTGCTATCCTTGGTCAGGCTTGGGACAGACTAAAATTGGATAACATGCAGGTCTCTGAAGAACACAAAGATATCTTACTAAAATAGAGCAAATATATGCTGACCATGCAAAACCAACATACGTCTATTACACCAGTGAAATAACCCTACTGTCAGTAGGACATAAGTTTCAGGTATGTCTTCTCTTAGAACTATACAAAAATCAATTCAGCTAAATATTTTTTATGACCAAAAGCATATGTACGTGGTATACTGGAATAATATATCTTATATACAGCTTGAGTTTGAATTTCAGAGAAGTTCCTCATGGCCTTCAGAGAAGTTCCTTATCTTCTACAGCCACATTCTCCAATATCAACTATGAATGATACCACCAACTTCACATGGTTTAGGGATAAATGCTTGATATGGAAAAAATA
>NW_004524677.1:2137731-2138350 GCF_000260255.1 Octodon degus
AAATTCCAGAGCAGCAGATGGGGCTACAGACGAGCTGGGCTGTTTTGTCCAGGAGAAAACCCAGAACAGCTTCCTTAGTACAGGCGGGAATTAGCGTGGGCATATGTCAGAGGGCAGCATTGAGGGCATTTAGTAAAAATGACTGCTGAACAGCTGACTAAAAGTTCCTAGGGCCTTTGACATTCAGACAACTGGTAGAAATGTCATAAAATCAAGGCTGAAAATAGTTCATCTCTGAAAAAATGGAATGATTTTTCTGAGAAGGGATATACACCAAAGGAAGCTACCAGCCTGCCTATTACTCATTAAATTTCACACATTAGATTAAAGACTACTTACCAATCAACATTTCCACCCAAGTACATAGAGTTTATATTCAAATATCTTGCTTAGGGGAAGACATAGTGGCAAAGGAAAGCTATGCCAGAGAGTCACATTACTCAGGCTTCCTTACCAAAAAACAAGAGTGAACAAGTGTGAGAGATAGCTCAGTGGTCTAAGGGCCTGTCAGGCAAACACAAGGTCCCGAGTTCAATTCTCAGTATCACATGCTGTGCCAGCCCCAAAACCAGACGTGGTGGCACTTGTCTGTACTCCCAGAGATGGAAAGGCTGAGGCA
>NW_004524677.1:2139271-2142201 GCF_000260255.1 Octodon degus
AGACAGAAGGTATTTGGGAGCTACATGGAAATTCTGAATAAAAATTACAGTGTAGTTGTAGAACTGAAAACAAATCTCTAGAACTAGGCCAAAGAACAGACTAACAATATATTAAGTAATAAATGGACAAATAGACTTTATGAGTAAAAGTATAATTCATATACTAAACACTGAAAAAAAAATCAAGGTACCCATAGGAAAATATTTACTAAAAAAAGAAGTGGGACTTGTATGAATGAGTAAGTTAAATCAGATCAAATTGTAAATGACTAAATGGCAGCTGAGGAGTCTGGATGTGGTCCTGTAAAGTCACATGTCTCAAAGCATCACTTATGAAAAATCAGTTCCTGAGGCCAAGTGTGAAATAAAGGATCCACGGTCACATGTATCTGAAGACTACCACATAGTGCATCCCCCTCTTAACACTTCATAACAAAGGCCAGGCATGGTGGCTCACACCTGTGATCCCAGCACTTGGGAGGCTGAGGCAGGTGGATCCTTGTGAGTTCAAGACCAGCCTGGGCTACAAAGTGAGCTCAAGGCCAGCCTGAACTGCACAGTGAGACCCTGGCTCAAAAAGACCAAAAACAAACAAACAAACAAACAAACAAACATTTTGGAGGTATGTCTTAAAGAAACCCGTCTAATGCTGTGTGATCTCATGTTTTCAGAGGCTTCTTTTTAATCATGTCACAGACTTCTGGTAAATCTTAACAGCCTAAGCTATGGCATTGCGTGCAATGAATTCAGGGAGTGCTTCGCTAGAGACAATAGTAAATACACTGATAGTAACCTAGACTTTCTGGAGCATTCACCATCGGCCAGGAAAAATTCTGATGATTTTATTATATATTATGTGGTCAACAGATCAACTTTAAGTTGATTCAATGATTAGCCTGGAGGTATAAAATAATCAAGGTCCAGAGAGATTAAGGAACTTCTCCAAGGTCGATTTGCTAGTAAATTATAAAGCTAGATTTAAACTCAGGTATTCTGGTTCCACAGCCCACATTTATGGATACTTGCTAGAAAATTATTAAAGTTTCCTTAGACAGTGACAGGTTTTTTTTTTAAATTAATCAGATTCTTCCACTTTGATTCTGTCCAGTCTTCTTTTCTCTCCCAATTGTGTCATTATTTGGGATGATTCCCTTATACAAGATATGACTTAAAAAACAGTGATGTTAATTTTTTAAAAAATATTACAATGAAGGGCTGACCAGATAGCTCAGCATATTACAGTGCCTACACCAGGCACAGGGGCTGCGGGTTTGATCCCCGGGCCTGCTGTGCCCGTCCCACCTACCCCCCCCCCACCAGGGCGTGCTGAGATGGCAATTGAGACTGGGCATGGTGGCACGCGCCTGATATCCCAGCTCCTGAGAGGCTGTAAACAGCCAGATCACTACAAGTCCGATCTAGTACTCAGACCCTGAACACCCTGTAGAGTCTTCCCTAAAACACACACACACAAAAAAAGTACTACAATGAAAGCCTCATTGCCATGAATCCCCTTCAAAATATTGCTCTTTTTTTTTTTAATGTATTTTGTACAGGCTCTACAGGATCTCACTATATAGATCAGACTTGTAGTGATACTCCTATTTTCAGCCCCCCAATCACTGGGATTATAGGCACGTGCCAATAGGCCCAGTCTCAGTCACCATCTCAGTGCCTTCAGTCCACTGAGCTATCTGGCCAGTCCCACTTTGCCTCTTTAGACTGTGCTTTTTTTTTTCCTTTTAGCATGCATCATAATTTTTTTTGTTTAAAGCTGGATATGATATATTTGGGAAAGAAATGGAGGTGAAAAGTTCTTTGATGTGCAGTTTTATGTTTATCTGACTGGGTGTTTATTATGTACTATAGCTTTAGGTGTCATAAGCTAAAATTTTCTCAGTCACCGTCTCAGTGTGCCCTGGGGCTCAGGGTCGGCATGGCAAGCTGGGGATCAAATCCCGGACGCTGTGCCTGCCTAAGCAGGCACTTTAGTCTGCTGAGCTATATGGCCAGCCCTCCTCTTCTCTTAAAACATACTTATCCCATCATTCCTGCCACTTTGTGGAGCAGTCCTGAAAGTCCTCCTTCATGAGTGTCTTTCATTGCTCGGTCATGGCTGCCTTGGTGTCCCAGATAAATTCAAAATACACACCTGACAAGGTCATTTTGACCTTGAAGAGTAGCCAGCCTCCTGGTGTCAGAGCCAGTGAGTGCACAGGATGAGGGCACACCTTGATGTTTTCATGAGCTTGCATTTCCTTTAGGTAACACTGAGCAGCAGCATTTTATTTTTGACTGCACCACGCAGACAGAAAATAGCTGCATCACAAAGTGGCAAGAAAGATGGTATCACTGTTCAAAGCAAGGGGACCCTTTCTAAAAGATTTATGCAAATGTCTTTTACTGAGATATTTTTAACTTAAAACATTCACCAAGTATTTTGGTCAACCCTGATGCCCAATAACATGCCATTTAATATTCCTCTTGTATGTGTGCTGTACCTTTGGTTATTGTCCAGAGTTCTTGAACACTCTTCTTTTTGCCTTTTCATTTTTCTCTTTAAGAGAGAGTTGGAAGGTTTCTTTAGACATTTGTTCAAGCTCATAGTCCTGCTTTGACAATGTGTAGCCTACTGGTGAGCATATCAAAGATATTCTTCATTTCTAGCAGTTGATTCCCAAGTGGATAATTCCTAAATATTTGCCATACCTAAGGCAAATTTTGATGGTCACTTTGCCTCTTTTTTTTTTTTTTAATGTATTTAGTACAGGGCCTACAGGGTCTCACTATGAGATCAGACTCATAGTGATCCTCCTGTTCTCAGCCTCCCAAATTCTTGGATTACAGGTATGTGCTACCACCCCAGTCTCAGTCCCTGTCTCAGCACTCCCCAAAGCAAGGCCAGCACAGCACACTGGGGATCAAACCAG
>NW_004524677.1:2142461-2144141 GCF_000260255.1 Octodon degus
GTCATAGGCTAAAATTTTCTCTAATGTTTTTGTTTTTATCTCTTTAGTTGTATGAGTTTCCCTAAAGATTTCTTGCTAAATAAGTATTTATATGATTTCTTCCTTTTTTTGCTATATTCTCTACCTTCAGCCTGATAACCTGGTGGAGTTCACAGAAGTGTGCTCATGGTTAGGCTGGGACCTAAAGGCTTAATTCTCAAGAGGTTGCACCAGTCTGCAGGAGCAGTCAATTACCCTATCAGCATCCCTTCCAGATCCTAGTGGTGCCGCCTTCCCCACTAACATATGACATTAGGCGTCCACCTGCCTTTTCACTATTCAGGATGGCAGTCTGCCTTGTGTGTTCAGTTGTCTGAAGGATCTAAGAGTTGTTGATTTTCAGTTTATTCAGTTTGTTTTTCTTGTTGTGAAGACAGGAAGACTTCCAAGTTCCTTACATATCAGATCAAAAACTGGAAGTTTTATCTAGGTTATTATTTGTCCTGAACTTTTTTTTAAATAAATATTATTAATAGTTGCACAAAAATAATCTAGTATTTGCTTGTTGAACTTCTATATTTACTTCTCTCATTGTGGTCTTTTCTAATAATATAATAAGGAAACATGCTGTGAGCAGATTTCTCAGACACAGTTGAACTCGAAAGTTACTGATAATACACCACTTTTCCACGAGCCAATTCTAAGTACAGTATGTACAGTATGTATAGCACCCTCTCTCAAGGACCGCATTCAGACCATTCGCTCAGTTAAGAGCACTAGGATCCAAGCTACAGCAAACACATACATTGCTTGTGGTTTTGTCTGTGACAGTAGTATGTGCCGTGTCACCTGTCTGCCACTAACAGGTACAGCAAGTTGCAAAGTGGTCTGCATTGTTGTTTTTATAAACTATAAAGCTAACTGACCACCAGTCAAAGAGGCAGTGGGGAAGATGAGAAGTTATAGGTGAGACTTATATGAATATGGGTAATAAATTAAAATCTATTCTTTAGTATGCAGAAGGTAGTCTGAAAACTCATGCTATGTAGCAAAGTTTGTTTCTTTTTTAATTTACTATATAATATGGATCTACAGTGATTTATTCATCTTACTTTTTGCAATGATTTTCTGTTTTGAAATAAACCCCTTTGAACGATTAGTAAAAATAAAACAATGTTGGTATGCTAAAATTTTTCCTTTTCTTTAAAACCCTTGTAATAAATACATTTTAATGTTTATAGTCATCTGGGATGGCCACTTTCAACCGCATTAGTCCAGAACATGTAAATGTGCTGAAGAAGTGCCAGCGCCTTTTTTATGTACTGTGTACCATTATCTTCAAAATAGTTACTCTGAGTACAGGAATAGATTTAAAAAAAAAAAAGATTCTCCCTTATAAAGAAGAAACAAACAGATGTTAGCACAGAAATTTCTTTTCAAGGAATTAAAAGAGACTAGTAATATACATGAAAAAAATTAGCCCATATAATAAAGTAATTTTGAAGCAGTTTGATAGGTAATTTAGGAAATTACTTGAACACCTCCCTACTTTCTATTTATGTATCTTCTGTTTTGCTACTTGTGCATATTCATATCCACATAAGAGAGACCACGTGACAGTTAGCTTGTGTTCTTTTTCAAGTTATATAATTCTGTTTAAGATTTTACATAATTTCTACTCTTTTTATTCATTTTAATGAG
>NW_004524677.1:2144901-2156732 GCF_000260255.1 Octodon degus
GGCCCCATAATCTCCTTGATCAGAAATTTTGAGACACCACTGAGTTACAGGATGTCACAGCAGACATTCTCTTATGTCCTGAGTCTTCACTGTCCTTGAAGGTCTAGGGCCAAAATATTGGCTATCTTTTTAGCGCATCTATCTGTCTAATTTTTAGTCTGCAAACTTTGGTTGTTAAACATCCAGAAGAGAAGCTTAATCATATTATTATCCCATAACTGAGGCAGATATAGCTTTTCCTCATCCATTTTTATGCCAGTTGTAAGATCTAGATACTATAAATTGTGCTACTATAAACATGGGTATGTATGTATCCATGTAATATGATCATTTTAATGCTTTTGGGAAAATATTGAAGGTGGGATAGCTGCATCTTCATTTTTAATTTTCTCAGGAAGCTCCACACTGATTTCTGCAGTGTTTCTACTAGTTGACAAACCCCCCAATGTAGAAGTGAGCCTTTTGCTATCACATACAAGCGAGCATTTGTTATTAGATTTTTGTGATGAGAGCCACTCTTTCTGGTGTAAGACGGAATGTCAATGCCATTTTAATTTGCATTTCCCTAATAACCAGCAATGTTGCACTGGCTATTTGTACTTCTGAGCAGTGTCTATTCATTTCAGTTGCCCATTGTGTTGACTGGGTCTTTTATTTTGAGAGTCTAGATTTAGCATCTTAGTTATCTTAACCTGTAGAAATAGAAGCCACTCTTATGTAATTACATAAAAGATGACCTTTTTACTTAGGTCAAGTGACTTTTTAAAATAATTTTCTCCATTGACAATTCTACATGCCCTCATCACATATAAGGAAAAGGTGAAGTTATAGCTATTTAACTCTTGTCTCTATTAGCATAAACAAAATTTCCAAATAGTTAAATATTTCCAGTTTCATATCAGTGTCAGTCCTGCAAGGAATGCAGTGCTTGTTCACACCAGGGCTCTCAGACCCATGCTGTATTCATTGTGTGATACATACATAAAAGCAGGGACCAAGAACATACACATCAAATATAAGGGAGTTCTTTTTGTTTGAAAAGGAGCTTTTGTATTTAATAGTGTACCAAAAGACAACAAAAAAAAGGGGATACAGATGAATGTCCATTTTGTATCTGTGTATTCAAAGTGGTTAGGATAGATATATAGTTACATTCTCTTAATGAATAGAGGGATTTGTTCTAATGGTGTTTGTAGATAGGATATCATGTCTGAATCTTGCACAGCAATTAATCACTGGAAGGAATGTATGCAATGTGTTAATTATTGAAACTGTCCTACCAATTTGATTTGAAACTGTCTCATTGCTATTTGTTTATCAATAACATTATGAGAAAAAATAGTGTACCAAAAGAACCTTAGCTTATATGTTAATATGCTGATCTGTAAAGGGCTCAAGTCAACAACTTCTGACATTGCCAGTCCTATGGAAAACCCACCACTATTATGGATGACTGGACTATATTGGATTATTTTGCTGAATTCATGTACCTACAATATTTAAATGGCAATGGAATACCCATCTCTGACAAAACTAAACGAAAAATGGGATACAAATGAAGGATCATTTTATATATGTATATACAAAATAGTTAGGATAGATATACTGCTACTTTCTCTTAATTCAATGAGAATAAAGATTTGTACTAATAGTATTTGGACAGGATATCATGTCTGCATCTTGTGCTATGAATAACCACTACTAAGACAACAATATGCAATGTATTAATTATTGAAACTGTCCTACTAACCTGTTTTGAAACTGTCTCATTGTTATTTGTTTCTCAATAAAATTAAGAAGAAAAAAAGAAATAAAAGAACTTTGCCTTAGTAAATGAAATATATTCTAAGTGAACCAAAAAGTTAAATTTTACAAACATAAAATACTTTTTGGTGTAATCCATCAATCATATGTATAGACAGAAAGCCAAAATTTTATATGAAGTAGTATTTCACACCCAGCAACAACAAGAATTTAATAGTTATTTTTCAAAAGGGTCCCAAAAACTATTTAAAACCTACTGATAGCTTATACCTTAGATATTCATTCTTAGCTTAGTAATTCACTAATACTGCAAGCAAAACACCCCTTCTTCTAAGAGAGACAGTTTCTTCATGTTCACTGGGTAAGAACTGGACATATTAGGAGAAAAGGAAGAACCCCGTGCTACGTGGAGAACCCTACATGCTTCTGAAGCTGTTTGCTACAAAGATCTTTCCTAAAAAATAAGTTTTGATTTTGATTTAGAATTCTCCATCTCTGAATTATCTGCACCTCCTTCCTTGAACACAAAGGAAAAATACAAGATCTCTTTGTATCTCTGTTTCTGGTAAGGAAGGTGAGGCTGGCTATTCTCCTTTTAAAAGGAAAAAAAAAATGTGGAAAAGAAACATTATTCCTGGCTTTTCTTTCACCCACACCCAGGGTGAGTCTCCCCACTTCAGTAAGTCCCTCACCCACACCCAGAACTATGTGGAACCAGTTGGCAGACAACTGCAGTATCCACTACATGATCCAATTACTCCCCAAATCCCCATCTCTGAGCGTATGAGGGTTAGGGGCCATCTAGATATAGAGAAGCACAACACAGCCAAAGCATCCAGTTAACCAGGCCCCTGCAGGATGCTTCCCACACCATCAGTTTCCATCCACTTAGCAACATTTATTTGCAGATGCTCCTCCCAAATCTTAGGAAGAATGGTTCTACTGAAGGTAGTATGGGGTTTCTGAAACTAAGCTTTTTCAGTAGCCCAAACCACATCACAAGTAGTATGAATGCTCTTAGTACAAGGGTTGGGCCATCATTTGCTACAGTAATAGGATTCCTAAATGAAAGCAATCTAGAAGTTTTTGATAGCCTTACCATTTTATTGCTCTCTCTTCTCTGGTCATCTGGGATTTGCCCTGTGGAATAGAGATCACAGCAGAAGACACTGCCAAATGAGCTGAGCAGCACCAGCTTGCTATCCCACTGGAAATACAGCTGCCATGGCCTGCCAGGAGCTACACAGAGTCCAAGTCCAAGTTCAGAGCACCTGGACTTCTTTCATTTCCTCTAGATGCACTGAGTTGTTCTCTGATGGTTTTGTGGATAACAAGATATAGGTGAAGCCACCTTGCTTCAGAGCAATAGCTCTGTCTAAGTAATCACTCTCTCATTCTCTCACACTGAAGCATAACCACTTATCAAAAGGCTGGTGTCTTCTGTTGTCGATAAATTTCCTTTCCCTGGCCGTCACTTCTGTAATAGACGTCTGTATGTCCATTGGCTCTTAGCTCAACCACTGATGGAGATGTACAGGTGGTCACAGACCAAGACTTCTGAGAAGCTACTGGGTTTATGTGGCGCTTGTTCCTGATCCTAGCCAGCTTAGCGCCAGGGCCCAGTGAAGTTCCCACTGGTTTTGCCAGGGCCACTTACGAGATCACCCACTTGAAAGGGTCCACTTTCTCAGGGCTCTCGCTGGGGAAGCAGTCTGCTCTTAACAGAGCCCTTAGCCCCAAGGATCTTGCTACTTGACTTTGCAAGGCCCCTATTCTTCCTGCTGGACAGGATGTGGCTGCTTTTCTGAAACTTCCAGTTGGTTGCTAGAAACACACTGTTTTGAGACTCACGGTCTTTGTTGATCACTAATGCATCCGGGGAATCTTGGAGAAGCAGCTGTTGGCAGACCTGGAAATCTGCTTGCTGGCATTAGGGGGTGAGTATCAATGACTCAAGTCAGTGCTGTCTCTTTCTTCACTTGATCTTAGCCAAAAGGCCCAGAAGCGATCGCTCTTTCTTCTCTTGTGACGACCTAATCTTTCACCAGGTGCTGCTCAGCCTCCCACGTGTAGTCCTCGCCACCATAACCTTGCAGCTGTGCCAGGTACTCGAGTGGTCTCCCACCCCTCCCTGCCTTTGCTAACAATCCTTTCAACCTGTGTAGCTCCTGGGAGGCCATGGCAGCTGTTTCCGGTGGCCTTACTGCGCATGCGCTTCCCGATTGCTTGCACTCTGGAACTCACACAATTCCTGACCTTCGCGGTGGGGCTGTGAACCAAAGCAGTTGCGCATGCGCCCTGGGGGCCCGGTGCTCCCAGCGGGTCGTTAGCTGGGGTTCAGGGCAGGCAGGCAGGGCAGGCTGAAGCCCAGAATTTCAAACAATTCAAAGAAGATAAATATATAGGCTTTGTCAGGGAGACGTATTTTGATAGAAGAGCATTCTGAGGTTGCCTTAAATTATCCTTGTTGGTGGCTAGTAGTCAGTCTCCATTGCTAACTAGAAAAATAAAGCGTTGATTGAAATGCCCTTTTCTGGTTTTACGAGTGAAAGGCAAAGTACTCTCTAAGGAGCGCATTTGACTTTGAAACAGACCTCAGAAGTCCAAGTGTGGTTTATTACTCCTCTGGGCAAACCAAGAAATATAAATGCTTCTTTCAGCCTAGAGCCACATTTCAAAAACCATCATTAGACACCAAATCCTTTGTCATGTGGAAGTGACCCCACAGATATCCTTGTTATGTTAATTACGTTTTTAAATTTTTAATTGGCAGATGAGAATGAATACATATCCCATATGACCAAGATGCAAATGAGAATATATTGGGAGAGGAGCCGCTACAAGTGTCCTGCTAAAGTTCATCCTCTCACCCCAATTCCCCCTTCTACACCATAGACACACACACACACACACACACACACACACCCTAAAAGTGACAAAAAGCAATTCCTCAGAGTATTGACAATATCCTTTTAAAATGTAGCTACATAAATATATCCGCATATTTTGAAGTAATATTGATAATTAAAATGCTTACATGTCATTATTGATAAAATAAGCTAAAAGTAATAACAACTAACTGTTTGCTGGCCGTGTACTTTTTCTGCCTTATCCCAGATATAAAAATGTAGAGGGAAAGAACTGTTTACTGTTTGCCTTTGTGTGATTGACATAAGTTAAAGCAGATTGTCTGCTCTGGCTAATTATAAATTTTGCCTTCCCCAGATGAAAATGTATACCTTTCTGGTCAGAATGAAAAGCCTTTAGCATTTTGTGTGTTAACAACTTAGCCTTGCTTTTCAGTCAGCTACATTAATATCTCAGAGCTCAAACCATCTGTTTGCAGAAATGTCAGACTACACCTAAACCCTTGGTGAACTTTTTCGCAGCATTAAAAGATTACATTTTGCTTTAATTTTCAAAATTTATATCAGAAGATGCTACACAGAATGTTAATACACAAGAAAGTCTTCTTAGTTGTGCTCTCCATATTCAACTGACACTTTTTTTTTCTTTTAACTCAAAAATTAAATCCCACTTCTAAGCTAAGTAAACTTTATACACCAGATTCTGGTGTGCTGTTAGCTTAAGATTTATCATCTGAAAGGAAGCAACAGTTTCCTGTTCAAAAGTTGATTTTGTAGCATATTGAACAAACTAATTTAATTTCACCAAAAAAAAAAAAAAAAAAAAGACAAGCTCACAAGAATGGGAAGAACACGAGGGGAGACAATGGCAATTAAATTTTGAAAGCTGCAAAGCAAGTGAACAAGTAGTAATTAAATTACTACATGCAAGAAAATTCATTTTAAATGGCCAATAGGAAAATCTAAGAACTACACAACAGATACCCACAAAATGCTCCAGCAGCTAGCAGTACCACTTTGTCAAGATCTAGAGGTTAAAGAGGGACATTTAGATAAAAACCTAAAATAAGGAGGATTACATAAAAGCTACATGATAAATGGTTAGCTACTTAAATGCCATATCCCACTCTGCTTCATTTAAATTACAGGAATCTTGGCTTTAATTGGAATATATTTATATTGAGCTGAAAGAAACTAAACCATCTCCCAATAAATTCATTTAAAAATTCTTTCATTGGTTAGCCCACAAACGTGTAGAAAAACAAAGGAAAAAGCAGGTAACAAAATGGTCATTTCTGTGTCTTAGCACATGCTCAGATTTTCTCAAAATCTAATCAAGTAGAAAACCTGCTGTGACCCAGAACCTAACAGTTTCTTCACAAAGCTCTCAACATCTGGAATTCTAGAGTTCATTTGGAATAAGCTGGAATCCAGAACTTCCTGAAGGAGTAGGCTGAATGGTGGAAGGCAACTGCAAATAATCTTCAGGATTCTTTTACATATCTAAAAATAAGCAAGACTCTCTTGGTAAGCTGATAGAAAAGGAAATGGATCATCCTAAGCCCCAGACATTTTTGTAGTCATCAGAATAAAGCATATGTACTACCAGGGTTCCCAAATACAGATTCTATATTTTAACATTGCAAGACCTAAGACCAACACAATAGCTCAGCGGACTAAGAGCCTGTTTAGGCAAGTGCGGGGACCAGGGTTTGATCCCCAGTACCACATGCTGTACCAGCCCCACCCACAGGCATGCTGAACTGGCTACCAAGACCCAGAGTGGTGGTGCACGACTGCAATCCCAGCACTGGAGAGGCGGAAAAGAGGATCACCATGAGTCTAAGCTGTGTAGTGAGATCCTGTACCAAATACATAAAAAATAAATAAATAATATTGCAAGACCTTCCAAGAATACTGAAGTACAAATTTCCATTAGATATTGATCAAATAATCTCACTGTAAGTGATAATTTATGATGATAGTTCCATATCAAAAATCATGTTTGAAGTCAGGCATGGTAGCCCACATCTGTAATCCCAGCACTTGAGAGGCTGAGGCAGAAAGATCACCTTAAGTTCAAGGCCAGCCTGAACTAGAAAGACCCTGTCTCAAAAAAAATTTTTTAAAAAGAAACAAAACAAAAAATCATGTTAGAAGTCTGAACTTCCATCCCTTGAAAACGTATAGTCATGCTATATTGGAAACAGCTCTAAAAAATTATCTCTTACTACCAGAATTATTTTCACAATCCTGAAAGGACAATCCAAACTTTATCATGCTAATTATCTTAATTAAGCCTATAGGATAATTACTTCTTTCTTTCCAGTACTCAGGACCTTGCGCTTGCCAGGCAGGCACCTATTCTAGTGACCTATCTCCCTGGTACTTCAAGTGGGCAAGTGATAGCTTATGTTTAGTCATTCCAAAACAATAGACTGATAATTTCTTTCGTATGTTTTCAAAATTCTGTGACAGTTTTTACACAATAAATAGCATATATGAAGCAAATATGCAAAATAGTTATTCCAAAATCACCACTCACCTCGATTGCATCTCACTTAAGAACAGTTCAGAATAATTTCTCTAATCTCTCTTATATCCATCATTAGCATTTAGCCCAAAGGATAGAGACCATCAAAACTGAAAAGTGTAAATGCTGACAAAGATCCTATTAACACTTTTGAATATGAGTCATCTACAGCTAATATTCTAGGGTTTTTTTCTAATGTTCCATTCGGTCTCCAGTCTAAAAAGATTAAGTATGTCTGGGTCCAAGAGCTCCATGAAATCTAAATTTAAGCAACATGATTAATGAAGGAGTTGATTTTAAGAAGAAAACAACAGCGGAACATCCTCTTCTCTGAAACTTGCATGATTTTGTTCTGTCTTTGTAAGAGGCCTCCTAAAGCAGCACTGGTCTGTGTTGACAACAGTCATAACAAGTCAGCACTAATACTGAATAACAAAATCCTACAACTTTTAAAATGAAAAATGTTAAGTAGCCCAAAGCAAAGCAACATGACAGTGTTCTTTTTTATTAATGAGAGCGCATGTAGTTGCTGGCCAACGGGCCTTTGATTTATATGGACCACTCAGTCTGTGAGCAGTCTCCACCTTAACATTTTTAATTCTAAATTCATCTGCTTTCCTTCCTATGAAGCACAGAATCTTAAGAGCTAATTGATAACTGACAACATTATCTAACATTGTGACACAAAAAAAGCATTGTGCATATATATGCAAAAAACTTTACAGTATAGATTAAGTTTTAAATCTCAAAAAAATGTAAATAAGAAAAACGTGTGTTGCAAAAGTCTTAAAGGCTCAACAATACTTAAGTGAAATAATACTATTTAATATTTTTTTGCTTTAGTGCATACAAGACTTCTAGAAATAATCTACCCCACAATCATAATGATCTCAATTGCTTTATATTGTCTCACTCTATAGTTTTTCTTTATTCTTCTAGCCTTTAATTATCCAAATTCAAGTTTTCTTAAAATTATAAGGAAGGCTAATTTCACAGAAGTCATAGATAATTACAGTAGTTTCTAGATCCCACCAACCTTGTAATTGCTCCTTAAGTCTCACATATAGGTCTTCATTGGTCACAGAAGAAATTCTAGAATGAGAATATTCCTTTGTGATGTGCCAGACAATAAGTAGATATTGCTGTCAAGCATCATCTCTTATAAATTTACCTGTTTATTACCAACAGAATGTGGGCATAGGATAAGCTCTTATTTTAGAAATGTTCAATCCAATCAGAACACAGTAAAATGCCATATAGTTGAATGACTCTACTTATTGTATACCAGTGTAAAGCCACAGTCATAATCATAGCATGGTTAAAGCAATAGTATTTGTAAATGTATAAAAGTATTAAAATCACATCAGAAAAACTTGATCATTCTCTGTGGCATTCTAAAATGAAACACCTATCAAATCTTCACAATGCCCATTCTAGAAAATTGAAAAATTGGCACATCAGCCATATCTGACTGGTTTAAACTTATGAAGAGTTATCTCTGCTAAACTTAGTGGGAAGTGTCTCATTGATATTTGTTTCTCAATAAAATAAAATTTTAAAAAAAATTTTAAGTAAAACCATATTAATATGCTGAGCTGTAAAAGGCTCAAGTCAAAAACTTCTGACATTGACAGTCCTGGGGAAAACCCACTACTATTATGGAGTCCTGGACTATATTGGATTATTTTGCTGAATTCACCCACCTACAATATTTAAATGGCAATGAAATACCCATCTCTGACAAAACTAAGCAAAAAATGGGGATACAAATGAAGGACCGTTTTGTATCTATATATACAAAATTGTTAAGATAGATATACAGCTACTTTCTCTTAATCCAATGAGAAGAAAGATTTGTACTAATAGTGTTTGGACAGGATATCATGTCTGCATCTTGTACTATGAATAACCACTATGAAGACAACAATATGCAATGTATTAATCATTGAAACTGTCCTACTCATTGTTTTTTTTTACTAATGGTTTTTAAATTGTCTCATTGCTATTTGTTTCTCAATACAATTAATTAAAAAAAGAAAAATAAATAAACTTAATGGGGTGACAAGTGGACTAAATACCGTGATTGAAACCTTATTTAATTCATACACTGTGAGGTCTTCAAGAGAACACCTTATTGGTCACTTGTCTCTCTTTCCTGTAACATTCCTGTAAGGCAGTAATATTTGAGCAGGGATGCTTTTACCAATACCAACACTTCCCTGGCAAGCACAAGGGTCTGAGTTCAATCCTCGGTTCTGCCATAAATAAATAAATAAAGGAAAACTTAAAAAATTACATTTAATCAGCTACTATTTCTTCAATAACCTCTTTTTAAACCATTTAACTTTTATTCTACTTTCCAAACGAAGCTGATTGTGCACAAGTTTTCATGTTTTTGGTGTAGTACTGAAAAGTTCTTTGAAACCAGGAAGAGAGACGTGCTAAAATGCAAATCAGGTATCCTCACCATGATAAAAGCTACAGCGTCACAATAAAAATATCAGAAATGGGAGCTCCCATATCAGATGCTTTTATGAAATATGAAATATTGAAAGCAACTTTAAGCTATACTTCAAATTTATATGCTTCTAAGCTATTCAAATATAAAATGAGCACAAACAAATGTGCAACCTTGTCCGCTGCAGGGCTAATAAATCAAAACCACCAAGGGAAGTTAGCCGCATTGTCAGTGGCTACAGATTTATCCTCAAGGCCCGGTAATCATACACCCACTAGCAAAAGCAGTGTGCTCTCTCTCCAACCTTGATCACAATCACCAATAACACTGACTGGTAGCTTTTCATTATTATGTCAACCTAAGACACTCGAGAGAAAGAATTGCAAGAAATTTGGACTTCTGGATGCAAATGCATTGGTTTATCTGGTGACTTTTTTTGACATTGGAAATTAGCAAGAAAATTGTAAGCATCTGATACCTGAAAAATTGAACAGTAGATAAGGAAACTTCTAAAAGGCAGGACTTTAAAAACCTGGATTGGTCCAAATGTGGGAAACCTGCTAAGATTTACCCTTTTATCAATTACTTTATCTCTTATTTCTGGAAATTTCTTTTATTTGAATTCTCCACATCGAACTAGTAATAAAGCAAGAAGGAATATCAGCAAGCTTGATCAAAGTCAGGACAAATGTCAAATATTCAGTTCTATAATAGACCCATTTTGTTCTTCACCAGTGGGGAAAGGCCTGACAGCCACAAATGTTCTCTATAAGGAAAATGGCTAAAGACACTAATAATATTTTAGGCTTTTCAGAGACTAATGCAAAGGATAGCAAATCCCTTAAAACATACACAATAGAAGCAATAACTTGTTAAAACAATGACAAAGAAGTAAAAGTGTGATTACCAAATTTGAAACACAGCATATCACTGCTTTGCAATTTGGTCTCAAATTTCAAATAAAAGACAATAAAAATGATAAAATAATTTTCACATATTTAGATACTTTTTCATCTTAAAACAAAAGGCCAAGCACTTAGAGAATAAAATTTTTAAAAGTTTCACTATTTAAAGAATTTTACTAAAAGCCCAAATTAGAATCCTGACTAAGATTCTTCCTGATTGTAATTTTAAACTGATTATAGATCAACCAGAGCCACTGGTTTTTGTTTTTCAGGATGTTTCTTTGACTGATTGATTGATTGATTGATTTTGATTGACTTGGTTTTGTGCTATAAAACACAGAATCTAAAGTCTATCTTCCAAGACTGGGCATGGTGGCGCACGCCTGTAATCCCAGCACCTGGGAGGCTGAAGTCAGGAGAATCACTAGAGTCTGACCTATGTAGGGAAACCCTGTATACCCTGTCCTAAATACCAAAAAAAAAAAAAAAGACCCTTTACCTTCCAGAAAGTTTATGTGGAATAATAATGTATGTTAAGAGCCTAAACATATGGTATGGTAAGAAAATTAGCCCTGATGTACTTGTTACAGAGCTCTATATCGAGAGATAAAGAGTGTAATAGAGAGGCAGGCATCTCGCAAACCTTGCTGAACATGTGTCCCAAGAGTGATCACCATGTTGCTTTGTGTGTGTGTGTGTGTGTGTGTGTGTCCCATTGCTTTTTGACTGTTGGGTAGGAGACTGCTGGAGAACTCAAGATTCCAATAATAGCAGCTCATATATCAGACACAGCAATCCAGCTGAGATGCTTCTCTTATCATCCTTTCATATTATCATCCTATGTCACAGGAACCAGAGCTCAAACATACCAAAGAACTTTTCCAGGTTATAGTTGACACATGATAGGCATGAAGCCTAGTGGTGCGAAAGAACCAAAACAAGCTCCCGAAATAATGGACACAAGTGGGTTCTACCTGTCCCAACTTTGAGTTAGCAATGAACACTAGAATAATTCTAATAGGCAACTAAATTATAAAATCTTCCTCTAATTTTTTGCAAATATACATAATAATTGAGGACAATGAAAAATCCAGGAACATCTGTAGATAGGGAAGAGCTAAGAAAAAGATTGAAGGATAATTTCAAATAAATACAAAAGAATGAATTATAAAATAAATAACACCAAAATGATAACTCTCTACTTGGGAGATATCCTAATTCACACAGTAACACGCGCGCGCACACACACACACACACACAGGAAATAAAAATTTTATAAATTATATTCTTGGGGCCAGGGAGAT
>NW_004524677.1:2156832-2166959 GCF_000260255.1 Octodon degus
GAGAGAGAGAGAGAGAGAGAGAGAGTGTGGTATGTGTGTGTGGCCAGCTCAGCCCACCAGGGGGCGGGGCTGGCTGGCATGTGGTGCTGGGGGATCGAACCTCAGTCCCTGATGCTTTGCTAAGCTTGTTCTAAATAGGTGCTTTAGACCACTGAGCCATCTCTCCAGCCCTCCAGAGATGTTTTTAAAGATTTGACAATTAAAGTGATAATTTCTGCTTAAGAAAAATACCCCATAAGAAAAGTTAAAAGAAATTAAAAAAATCATTAAAATATATTTTCAGTATATATGATAAAGGATTACTAATTTTAACCACTATCAAATATTTTTAAATCAGTCTTTTAAAAGGAATACCACACTTGTTTTTAGACCAAAGCAGAGCCAGGCATGGTGCCATGTGCCTGAGCCCCAAATATTCAGAAGACTGAGGAAGTAGGACCACAAGTCCAAGGCCACCATGGACAGGTAACTTCGTAAGACCTTGAATCAAAATAAATTCCTTTAAAAAGGGGTGAGGCTATGGCTGAGTGATACAGCCCTTGCCTACCTTAGGGAGGCCTGGGGCTCAACCCCCAGTATGGAAAAATCAAAAGATGCAGTACACAAAGATGATTCATAAAATAAATGCAAATGACCAGTGACTCAAAGGAAAACATTCAGACTCATGAATGATCAAAAAATAACAAAACAGCAATCTAATATTTTTCAACTGTTAAAAACTTAATATGACTGTTAATGCCCAGGGCTGCAATAGGTTGAAGCATTATTTTATGGTTTGAGTACTTACTTCATGGTTTGAGAGTAAAAATTGGTACTAATTTCCTGAAAAGAAATCTGGCAATTTATACCAAATTCAAAGTATGTATGCCTTGAAACATACTAATTTTGCCAGAAATGTTTCTAAGGAACTAACCTAGAAACATATATTGAGTTGTTTCCAAAATATTTAAGGGAAAATCACTTAAAACAATGACATTTTTAAAGCAAAATAACTATCCCTCAATTTATTGGTTAATTTATGTTACCATCTTATGAAATGTAATTTATTTGTTTAGAAAAAGCAGACCAATGTTTGGGAAGTTGCCCATGATATATTACTTGATGAAAACTTTAGGGTATAATTATTTATAGCATAATACTATACTACAACTTCATAATGTGATTTTAATGTACAATAAGTGGAAATATAAAACCAAAGAAGAAGAATATCTGGAAAATTATGGTAAGGCTAACACCATTGCCTATAAATATTTTTGTTCCTTTGTTTCTTATTTCTTAATGTTTCTTTAGTAAATGAATTTTACTCATAATTATTTCAACTTCTCAAGTAATTGTTTAAATAATTTAGATTAAAGCATTCATCTTTTTAACTAAGTCCATAAGTATTAATTACAAAGACAAATGTTTTATACAAAGCTATTATTTTTGTTGTTAGAGCACAATACACCATCTTCCTAGTATTACTTTTTAATGTTTAAAATAACTGATTAGTTGCTTCTAAAAAACTAATAGCAAGAGACATGGTTAATATAAAATACATTACCTAGTTCATATAATTTTAGCATTTTAAAAATAAAATTATAAATGTCTTCCTAGACCCATCTGTTTTTAAAGTAACATGAATAACTCAATGTTTGTATCTAACACAAGCTACTGATTAGCTGACTCAACTTACAATAATATGGAAAATATAATAGTGCCTACCAACACATCAATGTAATGACAGATTAATTATTTACTGGGAAAATCATAATTACAGAAAAAGAAAATAAACAGAGGAAAATAAAGGATCTTAATCAAGATCTTAATCCAATCAAGAATTGTATGTAAATATGGAAGACAGGTTCATCTGTTCATGGATGATAGTTGGATATTTCACCAATTAATTTCTTAAGTTTCCAATCATGTTCTAGAAGCACTCAGTCTCAAAACAAGTTTATTTTAGTCTCCACATTCATTGAGTCTTTCTCCAGAGAAGCTGCCAAACCCAGCACCAGCTGGCAATAGGGAACAACACTAAGCTAACACCAATTTTTTTTCACTGTTGGTAGATATTAAAATGATAGAGTTAAGCTACCCTAAACTCATTAAATTGAAAGGTTACCTCCAAGAGAGTATGAATTACATAATAAAACTTTAAAACATTTTCATGTTCTTCCCAATAATTACTTGCCTGTTTTCAGTGTTCTGCTCTTTCTTAAATATAACTTCCATAGTACCAGGTCTCTTGCTGCCTTTTGCTGACTCTCCCTTGTGTTTTCCAAGTGGTCACTGAAAACTGGATAAAAATAAGCCCACAGCATAGCTTGGGGCTCAGAAGCCCCACTTTTCTACTTGTCTTCCTGACCTCGCCTACACTATCAGTAACATTTGCAAAGATTCAAGATTATACAGATAAAAGGAAGAATGCATTAGTGCTAGATTTCTAGTGAGAATATAAATTGGTCCAAATGCTCTATCTACATGATAACATGAAGCAACAACCTTGAAAATCCTCCTGCCCTTTGGCACAGCAATTCTGTAGAACTATATTCAACTAGGATCAGCAAGGTCTTATCTGAGTCACAGTGGATTCATTCACTGGCCATATTGTCACTAGATTTAATCAGGTTATACTCTAGTTCACAATACACTCCCTTGCCCAGAAACAATATTATAGCCATAGTATATAGGAACAGTCATTAAGGCCATCCATCTCCAGTGATTCTCAACCAGGGTCCTCAGGGCTGTGTGGAAATGCAAGCAGGGACCAGGAATGCCTTTTGCCTCCACATAACAAAGAATTGCCCTCCCCAGTGGCATGAACTGGTGCTCTTCCCAAACTCCTTCCTTAAAGCCAGTCACAGTTCCTAGGACTATCATTCATGTGTGGCTCACAGTTATGGCCTGGTCAGGCATTGCCACAGAAAATAGCATTTGCCCAAGTTTTGTTTCCCCATGCAGAAGGTACCCACAAGCAGGCTGAGAAGGAGACAAAGGCCAGACTCCTTTTGTTCAACTTGAGAAAATCTTGTAGGACCTTTCTATCCTCATGGTTTCCTGTGAATTGACTCAAGAGCCTTGTGTGTTGTCCTCTGCAGGCCAGCTCCTCCCGCTGCCATGTGGTGTCTTCCCATTTAATTATAGGAGCATCTCTCTCTTTTATTTTTTTTTTAATGTATTTAGTACAGGGTCCACAGGATCTCACTGCACAGATCAGACTTGTAATGATCCGCCTGTTTTCAGCCTTCCAAATGCTGGGATTACAGGCGCGCATCACCATGCTCACCACCACACTGTCTCATTCACCATCTCAGTACACCCCACGGGCAGGGCTGGCATGGCACGCAGGGATTGAACATGGTCCCTGAGTGTGCCTAAGTGAGCTTTAATCTACTGAGCTATCTGGCCGGCCCTAGCAGCATCTCTTATGAACACACGCTACTCTCCCTGTTACATTCTGTTTCGGTAGAACAACCTGTTGCATCCCTATTGCCTTGGTCTATCCCTTCATATTCCAGATGAATCAGGAAGATCTGAGCAGTGGTAAGGATCATTTCACATTACAGAATGTTATGCCTTGTGTTTAGATGTCCCCGCAAAGCTTCATGGGGTCATGTCTCAGAGATAGCTAGATCCAGGGTATATGACTGATTCAAGGTGCAATGTTAGGATTAAGGGTGGGCAATTATTAAATAAGTCCACTGATTATATTGGCAACTACCCAAATCTAAATACCCTAGATAGAATATAAAAGAGATGAGAAGAATCTGCTAATGTCCCTTGCTTGCTTTTACTGTCTTCTACACTCAGTGAACTGTATCTCCTCTGTGATGCTTTGCTGCTGTGTGCCGCCCTGCATCAGAGCCAACTACAAACTGCAACCTCTACAACGTGTAAACCATATAATCTTTCCTCCTTTAACTTGAGTGTCCAATATTTTATCTCAGCAACAAAAGACAAGTAACCAAGACACAGAAGTTTAGCACATATTGCACATACAACACATTGAAAACAGTGAGAAGCTTGAGAAATGGGTAAAAAAAAAAAAGTAAGAGATGGAATGTGTTAAAATTTTTATTGCAGAAAATCCCAAGAACTTACAGAGTAGAAAACTGAATAAAAATGATAGAGTATTTAGATCTGCCTATGTGGAGAACTGGAAAGGGACAGAGCTGTAGAATCAATACTCTTAGTTTTACAATAACAGAAATTAGAAGAAAACAACAGAACTATTTCAGCTGGCAGAAGGCTCTTATGAATACACAGTTGGATTTTCTGCCTGCTAGTGTTCACCCTGATGATGCCACAAATAAGTAAATAAAATTAAAATTAAAGTAAATGTGTAATCATTGGCAATTTTCCTCTTTAAAATGAACAGCTGGTAGGATGTAAAAGCTATCTACTGAGATGAAAGTGAATAATAAGCATGAATGATAAAACAAATCTTTGCCTGTAAGGCCTTTTCCTCTTTCCCCAGAAAATGAGCCTAATTTTAAACACTCAGTGTCTACCAAAGAACTCCCCTCCTTGACTTTTGTCAGTCTTGTAAGACATTTGTCTCTTCCGTGGCCAATTCCTCCACTCTTTATTTGAACACATTTTTAAGTACGATGTTCTAATATTTCTACCCTGCAACTTTGACACTGATAATGTCTTTGATCTAGCCCAAGAACAGATCTTTCCTCTATTATTTTCAATAACAGTATGGAAAGAACTGCAATACTGTACTGTGGAAAAGTCCCACTTGTGGCCTAACCACTATCCTTTTCCTCCCAAGCAAAGAAAGCAAAATATGTAAGTCCCAAGAAATCTCCACACTTGGAAACCAAAGCTGTCAAAAAATTATTAAAGTGGTCTTTTTTTTCATAAAGACAATTGCCTTATCCCAGCGCTTTTCTTAATTTTCTCAGATTCAGAATTAGTACTTAAGAAAACAGGAAATAAAACACATTGAATGGCATTATTACCAAAGCCAATGTGAATAAGATAATTTTCCCCAAAGTCTCATTTGAAAAGAATTTGATATTTTAATGTGAAAATTCACAGAAGTCCTTTGACTAAGCATCTCAAAATATTGTGCCAAATACCTTGCATTCATTTTTAAATTTTTCAAATACTACTTTTACTGTATACAAGTCTTAAAACAACCCTGAAAAACATATTTTTCCTAACTTTCAATAAAAAATTTCCTGCTTTTTAAAGTCTAGTGGTAACATGCAGAAAATACTAGATTCTTGTTCGCTAGTTAGTGGCATGAAAAGAATGTCCAGTAGCTTCAAGGGAAAGGACTACGTTCAATTTACGGTTAATTTTCTCATTATATTGGGCATTTACATGAATAACAGTACATAGGAGTCAAACATCAAAACTTATATTTAAAGGCTGAACAATAACAGGAGATATTGCCAGATCTGACTCTGTAATGTCAGCTCTTTGGTTTTACATCAAAGCTTGTGCACCATGGTATTCTTGGAGTCATCGGCTGATTCATTGGCCACACTCTCAACAGACTGCATAAAACATTCATGTTTAATTAAATCTGGAAAAAGTCATAAGCATTCCGCATTGGGGAGCAGCACTATGGACCTCCTCCTGTGTTAAATATGTCCCAGTTTATGGCTAAGTTGACAACTCAAAGGCTAAACTAGAAACATCAGGACAGCTTGACTTTGCTGGTTCCCCAGTTGTACAGCTTGCTATCTTTCTGTTTCGTCGAGGTAGCAAGACACCCTAACAGGGACAGATTGTTCCTTCAGCAGAATAAAAATTGAACCAGCAGCAGCTTTCTCCAGAACTGAGACTGTTCTCCAAATCTGCATGCTTTGCTTAAGACTAAGGTTGTTTATTTATTCAAATACTAATAGAAGTTAATGTGGTCACTAGCTAACTAAGTTGAATGTGAAATTATTCCTTTTTTCTCCTGCCCTCAAGGTCTGCCCACAAATCATACTTCTAAGATTTCTTTTTTTCCTCACCATAGGTTCTGAATCAAATATCTTCTTGGATGAAATTGTAATTTGACATTGATCTCTCTGTTTAGCTTAATATTGTTCCGCAAACACACATTTGGAAAATAACATCGCTTTGACATCCTTAATAAATATGGATTAGCTCTCTAGTAAGTCAGTTTTTAAACTGGTAAAAAGATTAAAAACCTTCGTATTATGGAAATAGTTTTCTGGTGGATAGTCTATATTTAATCTATTCATCTTATACATCAGTTTTCTGTTGTCCTTACGATAAAATCAAAACTACTTAGCTTGGCATACAAGTCCTCTGCCATCTGCCTTCTGCTTTCTCTTCCAAGGCCTCCTTTTCCCCTTGAACTCTAGCCTCAAACTCAGTGATCTGCTTCCCACTCTGGGGGCTCCGAGCTCTTCCTTGCCATCAGTCTGTGCACAGCCATCTCTGCCTGAACACTTGCTTGGACTCCTCTCAGGCCACCTGTCCACCTCTCTTCAATCTCAGTGTCTCTCTCCTCCCTCCCCTGCCCCTCCTATGTTTGGATGTCCTCCTTCCCTCTCCCCTTTTCCCCCCTATTTCTTGTACATGTATATAGAATTCCATATATTTGTACAATGTGTCAATGTTTAATAAAATTATTATTGCTGTCAAAAGAAAAGACAGCCTCAAAATATTCTTACTAGTAGCTTCTTGTGATGAACATCAATTTTAAGAAAACTTAAGTAAAATTATTTGCATGTAATGAATATAGTGAAGGTGACAATGTAGTTTGTTTTGTGGATACTGCACACAGACTACTGCCCCAAGATGAGATATGTCCAAGCAGAATAGTAGGAATAGATACAGACCTGGAGGAGAATCTTTGGAGGTAAGGATCATCTCTCTATCTGTGCTATCAAATACAGAGCTAGTGCTTTTAGTTGTCTACTAATTATCTGTTGCAAAATACTGAAAAGATAGAATCAGCACACTCCTTGCTTCATTGAAAATGACTTAAAAATAAGTACATAAGCTGACCACAAGACACACACTTGTAGTCCCAGCTCTAAAGACAATAAGGTAAAATATTTTTGCATAAGTTCGAAGGTGAACATGGCTCGACAAACTTCTATAATGCTAAAAATGTATTCTAATTGATTGCAAAGGTTAACCAGAGGGAAACCTGCCAAAATTTCTGCCAAAAGTAGCTTCTTTTTCTCTATTAGCTATTGGTTTAATCCAGTCATATACCGACCTGAAAAACATTCAAGAAACCTAGAGTTCAGCAGACTAAGTGCCTGCTTAGGCAAGTGCAGGGACAGGGGTTCGATCCCTGACATCACATGCCACCACCCACCCCTGAGTGCCCTAAGCTCACCCTAACCAAGACTGAGCCTAATGATGCACGCCTGTAATCCCAGCACTGGGGGGAGGGGCTGAAAACAGGAGGATCACTATGAGTCAGAGCTGTGTAGTGAGACCCTGTACTAAATACACAAAAGAAAGTAAGAAAGAAAGAAAGAAAGAAAGAAAGAAAGAAAGAAAGAGAGAAAGAAGAGAAAGAAAAAAGAAAAGAAAAGAAGGAAACCTAGAGTTAATCAACATTTTTGTTCTATTCTGTTATACAGTCTTAAGTAGGGTTTACTTATATATTTATTTATTAAGGGATTTTTTTGTATTTTTTTAATACAGGGCCTTGCTATGCAGTTTGGACTTCTACTGATCCACCTGTCTCAGCCTCCCCAGTGCTGTGATTACAGGTGTGCGCCACCACACCCAGTTTTGGGGCCAGCATGGCATGTGGTATCAGGGATCAAACTCAAGACATTGCACTTGCCAGGCAAACACAGGCTGCTGAGCTATCTCCCAAGCCATTTTTTTATTTTTTTTTATTTTATTTTAGTAGGGTTTTATGCTCTGTGCCTTTTTTTTCTCTTGTTTGTTTTTATATAAAACAAAGACATTAATAATGGTAGCTGGGTACTGATTGCTTTCCTGGAGAATCTGGAACCAAGTCATGACCGCACTTGAAAGCTACTGCTGAGGTTTGTGTCTTAAATGTCCCACAAATGCCCATGTGTTAAAAGATCAATCCCCAGTTTGATACTGTCAGAAGATAATAGAAAGTGTGAGTGGAGGTGTCTGGGTGAGAGACAGTCCCTTCCGTTCCTGTGTCTTCACATCCCAGCCGTGAGCTGTACGTAGCCACACACGCTTGCCATGCTGTACCACCACAGAGCCCAAACAACAGGCCCAGCTGACCATGAATAGCAACTACTGCAACCGTGCACCACAATAAGCCTTTCATCTTTGTGTCAACTGTCTGGAGTATTTGTTATGCTGATGAAAAGCTACCATAGCTACCACCAAGAATATCTGACACAAAAATAAGATATTTCATTGTATTCCTTGAAGCCTCTGGTTTAACTTGCACTTTTTTAAAAATTTATTTATGTGTATGTGTGAGTGTGAGTGTGTGTGTGTGTGTGTGTGTGTGGCCAGCTCAGCCCACCAGGGGGCGGGGCTGGCTGGTATGTGGTGCTGGGGAATTGAACTGTGGTCCCTGTGTTTTGCTTAGCTTGTTCTAGGTAGGTGCTTTAGACCACTGAGCCATCTCACCAGCCCTAACTTGCACTTTAAAAAAAAATATATCATAAAATTAGTTTCACATTGATGTTCTATATGAGGACAGTGTAAACTCTTTGATATAAAAACAATGATTTTTAGGTATGATTTATAATGGAGAGCCAAATTTATTTGTTATTAAGTTAAACACTAATTCAAAAGGAAATACTTCTATTGTATAATGTATTATTAATATTATCCCTTTGTTATTGCAGTTTGATCAGATCCACAATCTCCCAAACAAGTGGACAGTGAAGCCTTAAATAAATGAATCAAGTAATATGATTTTAGGACTCCAGAAGGATCAAAACCCTCTAACAGAATTCAAGATTCTCTGAGGGCTAAGACAAAGATCTTTCTCTGGGCAACCTGTATTTATTTAGTTATCAAAACAGGGGGAATATGAAAGAAAACTTGGAACCACTCAAGGGCTTCTCCAAGTAAGAAGTTATGCTAACTTAGGAGAACTATGTTGTCTCCAGAAAGGTCTCCACTCAGGAGTGAGGCCTACAAGCTAGTGTTTATCTAGTTAGTTGAGATTGGAGCTAAGTGCCCTTAACCGTGATCTTGTCTTATCCTCTGAGGAGTCCCAGCTTTCCCCAGCATTCCAGGCCTCAGTCAGGACCAGTGACTCACAGAAGTTCACTTACTATGTGTCTGTTGCCCATTTACAGAGAAGGGACCTAAGCCTCGGACAGACGCACAAGAAAACATAAAAAGCCAATTGGTTGATCTGAATCCTGCTCAAAGACTCTTTCTAGTGGCCTCTATTAATTGTGTATAAAAATTAATCCCTAATGACTTCCAAGGGTTGCTTGATTCATGATATCACTGTGCCTACAAAGACTCACCAGGAGTTAAACTTGAGGTCACTGTGTCTGGCGAAACAAAAGATCAAAGATTCACACAAAAATGTCGTTCTTGCCCCTGAAATTGCACAGTTCTCCGTCTTCTCAGCTGGCACGTGCATACTTGAAAAGAGCAAAGAGAAAACCTTCTCCTAGTTGCTGTTTGGGCTTTTTGTTCAGTCCTCTGAGATAGAGAAGTGTTCTCTTCTCTACAGCTTCCACTACAGTTTTGTCAAGTGGTTCCAAAAGCACTTAACTCATGAATTCTTCGATATCACTCATAAGTGTTCTTCAGTCATTAGACCTCTTCTGTTTGCAGATATGGATTATAAGCCAGCGATCTTACATAAATATTAATGACTCTGTGCTAAGCATCAGATGTAAAATTGAGCAATCATCATTTTTATTTAAAGATGCAAAATAGAAACATCAAGCCCACTGGCAGAAACTGCAAAGAAAGAAAAAATAATAGTCCTACAGACTCAAAAGGCAGCATGAATAACTGAAATGGCAACGGACAAGTTTCCAATTCTATCAGAATGAGTAACAAGATCAAAATAAAATAATACTATCATACTTACAAAACTAAAACCAACAACTTCCCCTCAATCAACTAGTACACTGTAATATTTAAGAGGAAAGTCTCTAAAATCGCAGCTCTACTAATGAAATACATTCTCATTTTCTTGCCTACAGCATAGGATTTCAGAGGCCTTGTCTCATAGGCCC
>NW_004524677.1:2167538-2173132 GCF_000260255.1 Octodon degus
TCTTTCTTTCTTTCTTTCCTTTGAGACAGGGTCTCACTAAGTCATTAAATTGCTCAGGACTGGCTCAAATCTGTGATCCTCCTGCCTCAGCCTTCCAGAATGCTGGGATTATGGACTCCTATCTTATTTAAAAGCTATTTTTCTCATTTTCTTTTTTCTTCTTTTTTTAATTAACTTATTGATACATTTTAGGTATATATAATTATGACATTCACTAGAGAAAGTTTATACCAGTACACATTATTTTTTCTTTTTGCCCCAATCCCAATTCCCTTTCTTCCCTTCCTTATTTACAAAAGCTTTATTTCCTTTTTTTTCTTCTGTTCTTTTTTTCCCCTTCTTTCCTTCCCCCTCCATCCCTTGTTCTGCTTCCCTTTTGAATATTTTCTTCCTATTTCCCAGACCTTTGGTCCTTATTTATCTTTTTAGTTTTTCCCACCAGGAAACAACGTGATATTTAGACATGGGTGTCCAATTTATTTCACTTAAAAATATGAAGTCTTTTTCTTTCCCCTTCCTTCCTTTTGTCCTTCTCTAGTTTCCACTTCTTTTGAACAATTTCTTCTACTTCACAACACCTTTCCTACACTTTGGTCCTTATTTGCACATTCATTGGATCCCACACCAGAGAAAGGATCCCATATTTACATCTGTGTGTCCTGTTTATTTTCCTTGAGAGTATGGTCTCGGTGTTGGGAGATAGCTTAGCAGTCTAAGTGCCTGCTTGGCAAGTGCAAGGACCTGGATTTGATCTCTGGTACCACATGCCATGCTGGCCCCAGAACCTGGGACATGCTATGCCAATCACCAAAACCAGGTGTGGTGGCACATGCCTATAATCCCAGTGCTAAGGAGGCTGATACAGAAGGATCACTGAGCCCAAGCTGCAAAGCAAGAGCCCATACCAAATAACTGAATAATCATTTAATTTAAAAAAGAGTAGGGTCTCAAGGTCTGTTCATTTACACAGAAATATCTCAGATTTATCCTCCTTTATGGCTGAGTAGTACTCCATTTATTTAAAAAACATATCTTTTTATCTATTCATTGATTATTGGATTGGCAACAACTGGGAAACATTGTTGTGGTTTCTGTCTCTGGAGATTTTCAATATGATTATGTTGAGAGTATTCTAGAGAGGTAGCACAGAGCTGTGAGAAAGAGCACAAACACCAGAGCTCATTCTTCTATGATCAAATCCTAAAGTAATGACCCTGTCAGATTACTTAATTTCTCTAAACCTCAATTTCCTAATCTACAAAATGGCCTAAATAATAGTACCTATCTCACTGGATAGTAAAGACTAATAACTGGAAGCATCTCCTACTTACTAACAATAAGCTGCTAAAAATTGAATTTTGAATGTGCACATGCTCACTAGACTGAAATTTTTTTGAATTATGCTACTGGTTATTTTTTAACAATTTTATTGAGAAGCAGGTAGCAATGAGACAGATTCAAATCCAATTACTAGAAGTTTCAATAATTAATACATTGCATAATGTTGTCTTAGTGGTTGTTCATTGTGCAAGATGCTGACATGATATCCTGTCCACAAACACTATTAGAACAAATCTCTCTATTCATTGAATTAAGAGAATGGAGTTATATATCTATCCTAACTATTTGGAGAATACATATACAAAATGGTTATTCATTTGTATCCATTTTCTGTTTAGTTTTGTCAGAGAAGGGTGTTCCATTGTCATTTAAATATTGCAGTTGCGTGAATTCAGCAAAATATTCCAATATAGATCAGTAGTCCATAATAGTAGTGGGTTTTCTGTAAAACTGGCAGTGTCAGAAGTTGTTGACTTGAGCCTTTTACAACTCAAAATAGAAACTGTGGTAAAACTGCCTATTTATAATTAATGGGATATCCTTTTGGAATTGAACTCTTTAAAACAAGTCTTTCTGACCAGTAAACATCACTAATACTTTGTTTAAAAAGCTGATTGGTGTAAAAGAAGACCTTTTCCATATGATTTCTCAGTTATTTGTCGTTTCATATCACCTTCATTTTGTCCTTTTAGTCCTGGGGATTGGACTCAGTCCTTTTATCCTGAGCTACATCCCCAGATATGAGTTGTTGTTCTGGTTTGGTTTTGCTCTCGCAAAGTTTTTTTTCTTGTTGTTATTTTGCTTGTTTTTATTTTGTGTTCTTGGAGATTTTTGTTTGCTTGGGTCTAGTTAATCCACTAAGTTGTCCAGGCAGGGTTCAACTATGTATTCCTCCTCAGCCTCCCGAAGTACTGGGCTTACAAGTGTGTATCACCATGCCTGGCTCCTGTTTGACGTGTTCTCAGTGTTCAGCTTTAGGAAGAATGAGATCTCTATACATTGTGGGAAATCTGATCAGCCACAGAGACCACAGAGAGGGCTGAATATAGTACACTGACCCCCAACTGGCACAAGTGACATATGAGACACAATTTGTCTTTAAGAACCATCTCCAGAAGATATGGGTTTTAGTCTGTGGTGAAGTGCTTGCCTACCATGTTCAAACCCTGAATTCAACCCAAAATTGAAAAAAAAAAAAATGAATCTTCTAGTGAAAAGAAGAAATAAAGCAATGTGGACAAGCCATTCTGATCTTCCATCACTTTAGAATGCCAGACTCTCATGTCTTTGGGGGACAGTATACTTTTTGTCATATAAACACTGTCTAAGAGCCCCTACTTTTTGTTTTTATTTGTTTTCAATACTGGAGATAAAGTCCAGTCCTGGCCTTCACGCTATGCTACATCTCCAGCCTGGTGTTTTAGATTTTATTTTGAGACAGAACCTCACTAAGTTGCTAAACTTGCCCAGGCTGGACTCAAATTTATAGTCGTCCTTCCTGGGCCTCCCAGAGTGCTATGATCACAGAAACGGGCCACTGTGCAATGTTAACAAAGTGTTTAATACATACACAGCATGAGCATTGAAAAGCAAAAGTTAAATCCCAAAACTATTCCCAACCCTGACTGAAATCTCTCCCTCGAGTCCCACCCTGTGCTCTCAGCACAGGCACCTTCTGGCTCTGAGACGCACCCCTGGCTCTGAAGGAGCTGCCTGCCACCTTCACAACCCCAGCTTTAGCCTGTAGTATCAGTGATGCATGCCCAAGATGCCAGAACATCTGCCACCTCCAGTATGTCCTCCATCACACCACAGGGTCACCTGGCTCCATTACAGTGGCCCTGACCTGCCTGTACCACATACCTGTGTCACACTCCATCTTCTGTCCCCACCTACTGTCACCTCCTCATCCACCTGGCCTAACCCTGTGCTGGATGTGGTCATGTTGTGAGAGGTTCTACTTGCTCAGCCTTCCATCCACTGCCAAACTACAGGTTCTGACAGTGCTCCTACAACCACCCTAAGAGCATAACTAGGGGTTTCTCACAGGCAAAGCAGCCCTGTTATTTGCACCTTGGTTGAGTCACATTGTTATTGAACCATTAAGTTCTTTTTCCTACTCAATACTTTTTGCAAATCAAATACTCCTGGGACCAGGCAGAACTTTTACTCAATGGCCCAAGACTACAAAAGAGAAGCCCTTACTCTTCATGGCACCTTCTCCCTTGGCATCCTGGGGTTTGGATTTCTATGAGGACTGGGTAATGAGGGGATGGGGTACCCATGCTGTCATTAGAGCTCATTTTTAGGAAAAAAAGAGTTTCCCAGAATCAGGGCACTACCTCATTTCTTCTCTAATTTGGACATAGTTGTGGTATAGGAATGATATAGGACCTTCAGACAATATAGAGGAAATATTTAATAACTCCCAACCTGTTAGATGTCAGATATGTGGAATTCATGTTTCCCAACATCAAAGAATGAATTCTAAGGAACAACAGAGGTAAAGAGAAGGAAATATTTATCAAGAGGGAAAGATACAGTTCCTGAGAGGTACAACTCAGGAGGGGTCCTGAGTGCTTGTCAATGTGCCACTTCACAAAGGAAAATTTTTACAGCAAAATCATGAGGTGGGTATAACATAGGTTACAGCATAATCAACCGTATAGCCACTTAGGTAATACTGATCCACTGGGAAAGTGGTTCACATAGCAAGTGGACATGGCAAGAACAAAGACCTTCTCAGGTAGGAATGAGTCCAGGGGTCCTGGTCACCCACCCAGGTGACTGATGTCTACCTTGAAGCTAGTGTTAGCACTTACCTCACCTCTGAGGAGGCATGTGGGCCTGATCATTCCATCCTTATCTTGAGGCCTGGCTTCCAACAGATGCACTTCCAGCCACAGTGGTCATGTGTTTTCTTCTATTGTACTGACTCCCTCAAGGACCTGGCCCTATATGACTGCCTCTAATATTTCTATCCAATTTAGCTGTCTATAATAGTTGGATCAGTCATGGTGCCTGTGGGCTTGTTTATATTGTTGTCTACTATGCATCCTTGACTTAGTGATAATGGAAATTAACACTAAAGAAACAGTATGAATTTACAGGCAAACATGCAGTGGGAAAGTAAGACAGAAGACAAGGAAAGGTCTCCAGCTTGGGTACTACCTGGAAGGAGCTCACTTGATGAAGAGGACCATAATTCCCTGTCGACAAAAATGAGGCTAGCTTTTGATAATTCTTAAATAATTCTAGCTGAAATGGGCCAGAACCCAGGTGATTATCATTTAAGTACTGGTTTCATAGCTCAGGTAGAACCCTCCTGACTTGGGCAATTTTGTTCCCATGTGTAATGGATTTCTAACTGGTGGTCAACTTGTTATACCCAGCTGAAGTCAGAAACTGTTAGGGATGCTGTTTGGAGAAGTTGTTGGAGCTGTTGGAAGCTGCTAGTTCTCCTGGGCTGTTCTGCTGGAGGACCTTGTCATGCTGGATTTCCCAAAGGACTTTGTAGCTTTGGTCCTCTCCTTGATCATCGTTTCTTGGCTCCGGAGGGGAAGATGGTGCACTGCTCAGCCTCATGAAGCTTGTCACACTGGCTTTCCTGATGGGAACTCAGTTTTCCTCATCAGTGGAGGAGCTCGGGACCTCACTGTTGCTGAGGATGGCTATAGAACTTTTGGGGGAGCTCTGGTGCTTACCTTGAGCATTGCTTCGTAGCTCCAGTTCAGATCCCTTAGCCTGCTAACACAGATCCTTCATCCAGCTAGCACAGACTTCCTATCTTCCACAAATGACCTTTGGGCCTTCCCAGTGCAGATCCATGAAGTTGGCTTACATGGAATATTGTCATGGGCTCTGAGTCTATAGTTGGACTTATGGGAGGCATTGTTATGAGCTCTAGGTTTTCATCTGGACTCATTCAGGATATTAGAATCCAGGCCCTCAGCTAGACTCTTTAGTGTTTGGTGCGTAGATAGATTTCCTGCACTTCTGTATATGATTCTTGTCTGATTTATTTCACTTAACATTATGATCTCAAAGTGTATCCAGAAAGAAAGTTTTATTTCCCTCACATTCTTATTAACACAAGCCATATCTTTGCTCATTTTTTTGAGAATAATCCAAAAGAAGAAGTAAAAAGTGATATGAAAAAGTCTTTCCTAACAAACAGCAGATTCATGGAATATTTATGGTACTGAAAATTTTGCCCTTACTTGAAAAAGCAATAGTTAAACCCAGCATGGTCA
>NW_004524677.1:2173232-2177708 GCF_000260255.1 Octodon degus
TTTTACTCAATGGCCCAAGACTACAAAAGAGAAGCCCTTACTCTTCATGGCACCTTCTCCCTTGGCATCCTGGGGTTTGGATTTCTATGAGGACTGGGTAATGAGGGGATGGGGTACCCATGCTGTCATTAGAGCTCATTTTTAGGAAAAAAAGAGTTTCCCAGAATCAGGGCACTACCTCATTTCTTCTCTAATTTGGACATAGTTGTGGTATAGGAATGATATAGGACCTTCAGACAATATAGAGGAAATATTTAATAACTCCCAACCTGTTAGATGTCAGATATGTGGAATTCATGTTTCCCAACATCAAAGAATGAATTCTAAGGAACAACAGAGGTAAAGAGAAGGAAATATTTATCAAGAGGGAAAGATACAGTTCCTGAGAGGTACAACTCAGGAGGGGTCCTGAGTGCTTGTCAATGTGCCACTTCACAAAGGAAAATTTTTACAGCAAAATCATGAGGTGGGTATAACATAGGTTACAGCATAATCAACCGTATAGCCACTTAGGTAATACTGATCCACTGGGAAAGTGGTTCACATAGCAAGTGGACATGGCAAGAACAAAGACCTTCTCAGGTAGGAATGAGTCCAGGGGTCCTGGTCACCCACCCAGGTGACTGATGTCTACCTTGAAGCTAGTGTTAGCACTTACCTCACCTCTGAGGAGGCATGTGGGCCTGATCATTCCATCCTTATCTTGAGGCCTGGCTTCCAACAGATGCACTTTCAGCCACAGTGGTCATGTGTTTTCTTCTATTGTACTGACTCCCTCAAGGACCTGGCCCTATATGACTGCCTCTAATATTTCTATCCAATTTAGCTGTCTATAATAGTTGGATCAGTCATGGTGCCTGTGGGCTTGTTTATATTGTTGTCTACTATGCATCCTTGACTTAGTGATAATGGAAATTAACACTAAAGAAACAGTATGAATTTACAGGCAAACATGCAGTGGGAAAGTAAGACAGAAGACAAGGAAAGGTCTCCAGCTTGGGTACTACCTGGAAGGAGCTCACTTGATGAAGAGGACCATAATTCCCTGTCGACAAAAATGAGGCTAGCTTTTGATAATTCTTAAATAATTCTAGCTGAAATGGGCCAGAACCCAGGTGATTATCATTTAAGTACTGGTTTCATAGCTCAGGTAGAACCCTCCTGACTTGGGCAATTTTGTTCCCATGTGTAATGGATTTCTAACTGGTGGTCAACTTGTTATACCCAGCTGAAGTCAGAAACTGTTAGGGATGCTGTTTGGAGAAGTTGTTGGAGCTGTTGGAAGCTGCTAGTTCTCCTGGGCTGTTCTGCTGGAGGACCTTGTCATGCTGGATTTCCCAAAGGACTTTGTAGCTTTGGTCCTCTCCTTGATCATCGTTTCTTGGCTCCGGAGGGGAAGATGGTGCACTGCTCAGCCTCATGAAGCTTGTCACACTGGCTTTCCTGATGGGAACTCAGTTTTCCTCATCAGTGGAGGAGCTCGGGACCTCACTGTTGCTGAGGATGGCTATAGAACTTTTGGGGGAGCTCTGGTGCTTACCTTGAGCATTGCTTCGTAGCTCCAGTTCAGATCCCTTAGCCTGCTAACACAGATCCTTCATCCAGCTAGCACAGACTTCCTATCTTCCACAAATGACCTTTGGGCCTTCCCAGTGCAGATCCATGAAGTTGGCTTACATGGAATATTGTCATGGGCTCTGAGTCTATAGTTGGACTTATGGGAGGCATTGTTATGAGCTCTAGGTTTTCATCTGGACTCATTCAGGATATTAGAATCCAGGCCCTCAGCTAGACTCTTTAGTGTTTGGTGCGTAGATAGATTTCCTGCACTTCTGTATATGATTCTTGTCTGATTTATTTCACTTAACATTATGATCTCAAAGTGTATCCAGAAAGAAAGTTTTATTTCCCTCACATTCTTATTAACACAAGCCATATCTTTGCTCATTTTTTTGAGAATAATCCAAAAGAAGAAGTAAAAAGTGATATGAAAAAGTCTTTCCTAACAAACAGCAGATTCATGGAATATTTATGGTACTGAAAATTTTGCCCTTACTTGAAAAAGCAATAGTTAAACCCAGCATGGTCACACACACACACACACACACACACAGAGAGAGAGAGAGAGAGAGAGAGAGAGAGAGAGAGAGAGAGAGAGCGCACTCTGAAGGCAGAGGCAGGAAAACTGCAGGTTCAGCCAGCCTGAGTGCTTTAATGATTAGCATGACCCTGCCATAGTTATTTTCTCTGTGATTGAAATACAATACACACAAATAAAGGGAGAAATGGTTTATTTCAGCTCACAGTTTGTAAAGGTTTGTCTATAGTTGGTTGGTTCCAAGGCAAGATGGGACGGCAGAGGGGCATAGCAGAGTGGCAGCTCGTGGCATCAACTGTGGATGTCAGAGTGCATTTTCTTCAGCCTTTCCACACACAGACTCCAGGAAACTCCCACTGTTTGGTCTCAGGGTGGTGCTACAGCCTCAATCCCTCTCACTGTGCAGCTCCCAGACTGGAGATAGATAGATAGATAGATAGATAGATAGATAGATAGATAGTTGGATAGATAGATAGATAGATAAACTTCTATCATTTCTATTCTTCTGACCATAACCCATACATATGCTAAGAACCTACATGCCTTTACAGAAAATTTTATGAATTGAAGAAATATTATTCTTAAATAATGACCATTACTAATAATATGTATATCTTGGGTACATGAAATTCTTGAATTCTGGCCTCAGGTGGCACACTACCATCCCAATCTTTGAGTTCATACTTATTTTCCTATGGTAGTTGATTTTTCCTCCCAGCAACCAGGAAATACCCCAAATTGGCAAGGTATGGCATCACTAGTACAGTGCTATCTAATATTCAAACCTAGGACTACCTGGAGCTCTTAATCTGATAATTTCAGTCTTCCAGTGAATATTTCAAATACTGTTCAATTACTTGTGAGTTTGTCCCACTGATTCATAGAATCTCAGCCCAAAGTTTGAGAAAATAGATTTAAACTATAAGTAATAAAGCAGAGTAGCATTAAACTGAACAAATTGGTCAAGCAGGAGAGTGTGTCTAAAACTGACTATAGTTACATTCATGATTACATCCTTTGGGCACCATTTTGATTGTGAGAATTTCCTATGTCTCCCTGAGTGCTAATGCTCTTAAAGTATAATTCCATCACTTGACTACAATGCACTCTACTAACAAAATATTATTTAATCACATCATTTGTAGATGTGAGGTATTTTCCCTTCCCCATGCAGGAAACATCATCTAAGTCCTGGATTTCATTATCTAACTCACTCAATGTATTTAAGGAAAAAATTATGAGGGACAGATATCAATCATTAGATACAGGATTACTCTTTTCATAGAACTAGAGTGTGGGAGTGTTTTGTCACTTGTGACAATTAATCTGTATTAACAAATTAAAACAATAGTAAGATGTCAAGGCTAATTTTAGAATTCTTGACAGATTATTTTCTAGAGAACGATGTGAGTGCAATTAATCTATGAATATATTTGATAATTCTGAATTATATATACACCCTGACCCATGTGCAATTGAATTTAAAAGTACTATGCATTAAAATGGAAACATATTAAATTATAATTCAAAGAAGACATCATACAATAGTTCTTCATGCTGTGATTATGCACATACTCAAAAGTGATATAGTACTCTTTTGTAGAACATCAAATGTATTTAAGTTAAATGTGATACTTTATGACTGGTCATTTATAACCAACACAAAGCTAAGCCATGGCAATTCAGACAGGGTCCAAATTACTTGTCTTTGAATTCATCTAATTAAAACTGCATTTTAGTGAATGAACAACACACATATATTACGATGTTTTTATTTCTTATCATGCTTTTATATGATCTTTCAAAGCATTTATTGGTTCATATGCCAAACAGATTTTATATTTATAACTTCACTTGCACATGATTGTTTGACTATTTACTCTCCAATATTATTCTAGCTAACTGATAAAATTCTTTGAACAACTCAATAATCTAATTATGTAATTATCATTTTCTGTTTGTAGGAAAATGTGGTAGGGTTTAATTTGTCTTATTGAATGCAGTTATGAAATCTGACATCAGTCAAATTTATATGTGTGTGCACTTTATAAACTATATACCGGGGAATTTTTACTAATATGACCCTCTTCACTCTAACCTTCTTTGAAAATTTGTTGTGGGCTCATATGTTTGCCTCCAAACATGCCTGTATGTTGACCTTGTCTGTCTTGCACTGGCCAGGAACTGGAAGCCACTCAGAGACTATTATACATAAAAGAAAAGAAACAATATCTGTCCCGAATGAGCGGGTCAGTCAACAAAGGTCACCTGGGGGAGGAGCGGGGAATTGAAGAGGGGATAAAGGACAGGAGACGTGAGAAATGCAGGCAAGACAAAGATTCTGATCAAGCCTCGTTTATTTAGGGGAGGTTCTGTGT
>NW_004524677.1:2178337-2186158 GCF_000260255.1 Octodon degus
GTACCCTTATAAAGATTATTCTTTCCTGATAATTACTTCTCAGAGGCAAAAGAAGAACACAGTTGTTCAGGTGTTAGAGTTGGGATCCAAAAAGCAATCTCACTATGAAGTCAATTTTTTTATTGAATTATCTATGATACCCTGGGGATATCATGAGCCGGAAAATAGATCCTTATCTTGCCTATTCC
The DNA here is from genome assembly GCF_000260255.1 of Octodon degus. Classification (NCBI taxonomy): domain Eukaryota; kingdom Metazoa; phylum Chordata; class Mammalia; order Rodentia; family Octodontidae; genus Octodon; species Octodon degus. The sequence continues at coordinate 2,178,526 of NW_004524677.1, forward strand.
TTCTCACTGTTATTTCCATCCAGCATATGGCCCATAGTGTCAGCTTGGTTGCCTTTGGGTTCTGCCCAAGGAATTGGTGAAGTACACTTTTGGGTATATGATGGGTCATCAATATGTGGTACTGAGGTCCCTAACTCCTTCGTCACTGTCACCGTTTCCTTGCTCTGCTTCCCAGCAGCCAAAAACTAGACTACTTAGCTCTGTAATACTCTTCTGCCATGACATTTCTTCCTTGGAGCCAGCTGACTATGGACTGAATCATTTTAAAACAGTGAAATTAAACTTCACCTTGTTTTAGTCGTGGTTGTTGAGCACTATGTCACACCCACAGAAAATCTGATTCATACCCTCCTTACTCCTCAAGGTTCTCTTCAGAGTGAGAGTGTTCAATCTTACTGATGTTTGGGGTTTTTTTTCATACAAGTGAGAATTCTTTCTCACACTTTCAAGATCAAAGGTACTTGGTTAAGAGCTATAAAAATACACAAATCAACTTTAAAGTTTGAGGTATCAGCAGTCCCCTTCTTAGTGCTTGAATCACTCTGATTGGCCTCTGTCTTTCTCATGGAATCACAAGTACTAGCCCCCAAAATCCTTATTTTGTAGATCTGATGTGATTCTACCGTGACCTAAAGTAGAGAGAACCAATAATTCAAAGTGATAATTTTAGTGACTCACCTTGAGTGATTGTAGCTTGGTTTTAATGGTATCTTTGGTGATGGATGGTCCTACACACGAAAACTTTCCATGATGAGTGGGTCTAAAATCTCAATGTTTGAGTTCCCTTCTTTTAGCTCTTAGAAAATGCTTGCACAACTGCGCAGCAGTTGACTTATCCATATAATTGTTCAAAACAGTAATGTTGAGCCCAGTGATTCTCAAACATGTTGGTCTTAACAGCCTTTCAGATTCTTAAAAACCAGTACATACCCCAGACTTGATTATGTTAGGTGTATCTATTGGGTCATTGATATTAGAAATTAAGGAAGAATTTTCAAACCAATAATACAAACATACCTTTCAGTAGTTCTCAGAGAAATAATGTTATTACTGTACACTTAAGAAGAAATGCTTTAGCAGAAGGGAGCCCTAGCTTTAGCAGAACTCACACCTAAAAAACTTGACACATCTCCTGTCATGTACAGAAGGAGTTGCGGCTCTTTCTTAGAAATACATGGTGATAAATATAAACATGAAAATCACTTTTATATATTCCTACCTAAAATATCCTGTGAAATTATGGAGAAAATTAAGATATTGAGAAATTTCTAGAAAAGTTGCAAACTTATCTTCTTTCTTATTTCAATAAATAAAAAAGTCATGTTGTCCAAGAACAGTTGTACATCACTGTCTCAGTTGCTGAGACAAATACCCAACACTTAAAAAAAAAAAAAAAAAAAAAAAAAAAAAAACACCCAACACTCAAAATGAAAGGACAGGTTTGTTTAGCTCCCAGTCAGAGGAGGTTTCAGTCCATACTCAGCTGGCTCCAAGGCAGAGTGGCACATGGCAGAGAGCAGTCTTTCATGGAAGCAGCAAAGAGCAAGAGCAAATGTGAGGAGCAGCAGCAACAACAGCAACAGAAAGCAAGTCTGTCTCCCTTCTGTGTCACTCAGGCTATCTGTCCCAGGCTGGGTGTAGCACTCACACCCATAATCTCAGCAGCACTCACACCCACAATCCCAGTGGATCCAGAGTTAATCACAAAACTCTAGAAGCTCACCCCATGACTGCATGAGGCTTTGGGGAGACAATTAGACACAAACTGTAACATTACTGGTATCAATTTTGTCATGGCTTGGGGTTTTTCTTGCAAGGTTAATAATATAATACAGGACACATTTTATAATATTTTATAATGAACCAGCCAAAGAATTATATACAAGTGCAGGAAACCTATCCATACAATAAACACTAAAGAATCTAGCTGAGGACCTACAGCTTATAACAATGCCTCCCACCAGTCCAACTGGAGGCCTAGAGCCCATGAAGTCTTATGCAGATCTTCCTGGATCTGCGCTGGAAAAATCCAAAAGTCAGTGGTGGAAGCTAGGAAGTCTATGCCAGCCAAATGAAGGATCTGTGTTAGCAGGCGGAGGGATCTGAACCAGAGCTAGGAAGCAATGCTCAAGGTAAGCACCAGAGCTCCCCCAAAAGTACCTCAGCCATCTTCAGCAACAGTGAGGTCCTAAGATCCTCCAGTGATAAGGAAAACTGAGTTCCCATCAAGAAAGCCAGTGCAACAAGCTTCTCCATAAGGCTGAGCAGTGCACCATCGTCCCCTGCAGAGCCAGGAAGCAATGATCAAGATGTGGACCAAAGCTCCTCCAAAGTTCATTGGGAAAGCCAGGATAATAAAGTCCTCCAACAGATCAGCCCAAGAGAACTAGCAGCTTCCAACAGCTCCAACGTCCTATGCTGTTCATAACAATCTTCAGGTGGGCTTCCTGTACCCAGCACTATGCTACTTTAATTTAGCTGGGTATAATAAGTTTAGCAGTTAGTAATCTACTACAATCACTACAATAGGAATATGCACAATAATGAGAAATGCATTTTTAGTTGGTTTCATCACTGAAAGAATAGCAGAGTACACTTAAATAAGTGGCATTCCCTATAAAATTATTGGGCAAAGCATTCTTATGATATTATCCTCCTGCATGTGTTCTGTCCGTATGCAGTACATGCTGTATTTAGGTGTGAATACTAGAAGAATTTCCAGATGCAAAAAGATAGCTGATCAGTTAGCTCTCAGAATTTCATCTCAGAGAGAGAGAGAGAGAGAGAGAGAGAGAGAGAGAGAGAGAGAGAGAGAGAGAGAGATTGGTTTTATTTTGTTAGGACATGTTTGCAGTACATAATGTTTACATTTCTTGAAGGGAGTTGAGAGTTGATACACATGCAGAACACCTCTTAAGTATGCTTTATCCATTTATTCTCTCCTCTTTCTCCCCATCCCTCCCTCTCTGGATCCCCTTTCCACCGGAGAAAGATCTATCTTCCTACTTCCTATTGTCTAGCTTGCTTGCTTTATTTTTCTTTCTTTTTTTTTAATTTAGGGAAGGGTCTAAAGGGTGTTCAGGCTCATAGTGATCATAGTGATCAGACTCATAGGGATCCACTTGTTTACAGCCTCCCAAGAGCTGGGATTATAGGCATGCGCCACCACACCCAGTCTCAATTCTCATCTCAGTGCACCCCAGGGGCAGGGCTGGCATAGCAGGCCCAGGAATTGAACCCTGGTATTGTCTAGTTTTCATTCTGCTCTTTATTTTGGGTTCCTTATATTTGAGAAACTAAGCAATGTTGAAACTTGTGTATCTGATTTATTTCACCTACCATTATAGTCTTAGCATCTATTTTTCTACAAATGACTCAAGTGTATCCTTCATTATGAGAGTAGTATTCCATTGTGTAAATACCACATTTCCTTTAGGCATTCATCTGTTGATGAACATATAGACTACTTCCTTGATTCAGTTGTTATGAATTGTGCTGCTTTAAAAACAAGCATAGAAGGATCACCACCTTTGCTTTAGAATCCTACCACTTTTCTTATCAATATTTTTGTCTCTCGGTTTCCTGGTATAAACACTTCCCCTTGCAAAGTGTGTGACCAAAATCTTCTGTGTCCATCTGGCCCTCAGAAAACAGATGCTAGATAGGATTGAAAGTGCCAGAGATGCAAGAGGGAAACAATGGCGGGTAGAAATTGGAGGTGACTTAGGGAGCCTAAGACCCTAGTATAGATCTGATTCCTGTGAACAATAAAGGAAAAAAATAGAGAAGGAAAGAAGAGAGGGAAGGCACACACACAGACACAGTGAGACACAGTGAGAGATTTCAGAGTGCAGTATCCAGGCATCAGAAAATTTGTCTGGTTTTAGTATCACAGTAATACTTGCCTCCCTGGATGAGTTTGGGAGAATTGCTTCCCTTTCAATTTCATTGATGGCTTTGAGAAGAGATGCCTTAAATTTCTTGTAGACCTGGGCTTTTCTTTGTTACTAGGATTTTGATTACATTTTTCAATTTCATTCACTAATATTAGGTTATTCAGAATTTCTGTATCTTCATGATTCGGCTTTGGTAGTTTAAATGTACCTTGGAAATTGTGCATTTATTCTGTGTTTTCCATCTTATGAGAGTAAAGATTTTGGACATAGGTATTGATGAGCTTCTGAATTTGGATAGGGTCTGTAGTAATTGCACCCTTTCATTCTTTATTTCATTTATTTGATTTTTTTTCCTTTTTTTATAAGGTTGGCTAGGGGTTTATTTAATCTTTCAATTTTTCAAATTTAATCTTTAAATTTCATTTAATCTTTCAAAGAACTAACTCTTCAATTGATTAATTCTTTGTATTGTTTTTTTTTTTTTTTGTCTCCATTGAATTCATTTCTGCTCTTCTTTATAATGTCCTGCCTTCTCTGGGATTTGGGCTTTACTTGCTCTTATTTTTCTAGGGGTTTGAGATGCACTATAAGATTTTTTACTTGGGCTCTTTCTGTTTTCCTAATGTAGAACTTAACACTATAAATTTCCCTCTCAAGACAGCTTTCATTACATCCTGCAGGTTCCAATAAGTTGCATTTGCATTTTCATCTGATTATAAATGTTTAATTTCTTTAATTTTATCTATGACACATTGTTCAGGAGGGTGTTAGTTTCCATGTATTTATGGAGTTTTCACTGTTTCTTTTATCAATAATTTCCAGTTTCATTGCACTATGATCAGGTAAATTGCATGGGATAATTTCAATTCCTTTGCATTTACTTCACCATGCTCTATGTGCTAGTTTATGGTCTATTTAGGAGGATGTCACATGTGCTGCTGAGAAGACTGTGTATTCTCACACTGTTAGGTAGAATCCTCTATAAACATCTAAATCCAATTCTTCGCCAGTTTGGTTTAATTATGTCATTTCTTCACCGATTTTTGCATAGTTTATCTATCACTTTGTGCCAATGGAATGTTAAAATATCCCAATACAACTGTTATTCCTCATTTGATTTTTCATTTCTTAAAATTTGTCTTATATAGTTGTGAGAATTCAAAGAATGGTTTCAGCTAAAACATCTTAGATTATTCATCTGGAAAAGTGTGGTGGGGATTGTGCCTTTCATCTATCTTTCTGTGAGTGGGCCATCATTAAAAACCCAGACCAAAATGAAACTTCCTACAGGTTCACAAGTTCCACAGATTTGCACTTCCAAAAATACATCAATATTCTTAGGTCCAATCTGCAGTGCTTTTCTTGAGAGTCAACAGTACAGGTATTTCTCTGTGGTCATATTTTGAAATTTCTAATAATCCCTTGATGCTTATTACAGTAACATCTAGAAAATTCAGTGAACCTGGAACTTATTCCATAAGTAGAGTGGGTTTACATTCTTCATCTCCTCTTAGGAAACCTCCTTGTGTTATAGAGACATTTAACATTTCTAAACTGAGTAGAAATGTTCTAGTCAGTCAGACAGGGATAGGCCCTCAGAGGAGTCCATGCAGAAGTTAAGGACACATTACAGCTGCAGCTGGAGTCACATTCCTTGAAGGCGAGCCTCAAGATAAAGATGGAAAGATTAGACCTGCATACTTCCTCTAGGGACAAACAATAATGATTGCTATTCCAAATAGGCATCAGGGGCTGCAGATGTGGCTAAGGGCTAGAGTTCATGCCTTGCATGCAAAAGGCCCTGGGTTTGATCCCTTGAATGACAAAAAAAAACAAAATAATGATAAATAATAAAATAAAATAAAGAAACAGGAAAAACCTAACATAAATAAATAAGTACACGTTAGTCACTTTGGTGGATGACTAGAACCTCCTGATTTATCTCCTTAAAAAAGCTATCCTTGTACTTTCCATGTACACTCGCTATGTGACTTGCTTCCCCACTTAATCAATATGACTAAGTGGCCATACTGGTGATCATGATTTTGTCCCACATTTTATGCACATTGTGATGTTCTCTATAAATTTTTTTGAGAAGTGGAATTCTTGGAAACTGATTTCTCAGATCCCCTCCTGACTTTTTCTCAAGATCTACCTCTTTCTCTCAGAAAATTTCCTCCATTTATAATTTATTGTTCAATTTTGGGGAACATGAATCTAGCTTATCTGCCATCTAAGAGGTTAGCAGTTACATTTATTTGCTCTATATCGTTTGAAAATCCTATATTTCCAGTGACAAATTCACCTATTCCATGGGGAGATAGCAGACTTGCTAACATCTGTCACAGAAAAAGAATTTTCAAGTATGAGTAAGAGGCATAAACATTTTTATTAGGCAGAATTTAAAATTACACACTCAGAATAGAGTATGAATCCTCAAGAAAGAAGTACATTATGGCCTAGAATTCAGCATATTTATGTGTGAAGTGGGCAGAAGCCCATCGAATCTGTGACTTTATAGAAATATTCATTGGTTTTAGGGATGCTGGAATCTTCCCTGTAAGTAGATTCTAGGTTCTTTCTATCTTGAACAAATAATTTAAAAAACAGTAGCAACTTTTTGTGTCTATTAAAGCTAGGAAAAGAAATAGGCTCCTCAGAGTGAGTTCAGGCCAAGTAAAGCTAGGAAAACACATTAGGCTCTGAGGGGCAGGGGGCAGGGCTAGGTATCACTACACTAGAAGCTCTCCTGGCCTCCAAGATCTTCCTGACAAATTTACTGTATTTCCACTGTGTTTACTTTTATAAGTGATTCATTGTTCTCCTCTAACTATGTTTCAGATTCTGTTCTTATTCTCAACTACCAGGACTTTTAACTGTGATGCGCCATGGAGAGGTGCTTTTCTGATCTTGGTATTTGGAGTGTTACATGCCTCACTTTTCTACGTGTTAAATTCTTTTTCTTTCTTTTTTTAAATAATTTTATTAAGAAACAAATATCAATGAGACAGTTTATAGCTGTCTCATTGCTGCTTATAGCTGTCTATAACATAAAACCGATTAGTAGGACAGTTTCAAAAATTACTGATTGCATATTGTTGTCTTCTTAGTGGTTAATCATAGTACAAGATGCAGACATGATATCCTGTCCATAAACACTATTAGAACAAATCTTTCTATTCATTGAATTAATTAATTGTAGCTGTATATCGACCCTATTTTGAATATACAAATACAAAATGGTCCTTCACTTATATACCCTTTTATTGTTTAGTTTTGTCAGAGAAGGGTATTCTATTGCCATTTAAGTATTGTAGGTGCGTGAACTCAGCAAAATATTCCAATATAGTCCAATAGTCCATAATAGTAGTAGGTTTGCGATAGGACTGGCAATGTCAGAGATTATTGACTTGAGCCTTTTACAGGTCAGCATACTAACACGGCTTTGCTTTAGATACTTCATTTTTATACTTTTCTACTGGATGGTTAAGACCAAGATGAATGAAGACCTATATAACAAGAAATGAAACTTCTGCATCTAACAAGGTCAGTCAAGTCACCTCAGGATTTACCCTGAAACCCTGCGCTGCAGTTTGTAGATCCTTTGTCAGTGTCGGCCATATGAATGAGTCAATGACATTGCTTGACCAATTTGTTCTCTGTGAAAGCCTGAGAGAATATTTTCTGTCCATGTGACTCTCCTTAGGCACATTCTACATCATCAATCACTTTCCTCT
>NW_004524677.1:2191169-2193103 GCF_000260255.1 Octodon degus
TAGTCAAGATTTTCTCCCAATTTGTGGGTTGTCTTTTCACTTTGTTGGTAATTTCTTTTGATGTGCAAAAACTTCAAGAAGGGGAGGTCCCAGTTGCTAATTTCTTCAATTATTACCCATATGATTTGATTTTTGTTCGTGAATTCTTTGCCTACACCTATGTCTTCAAGAGTTCTTCCTACTTTCTCTTCCAAGTGTTTCTGTTTTAATGTTTAGATCTTTAATCCATATTGACTTTAGCTTAGTGCATGGTGATAGACCTGGATCAAGTTTTAGTTTTCAGCATGTAGAAAGCCAGTTTTAACAGCACCATTTGTTAAAGAGGCTATCTTTCTTCCAGTAAGCAGGTTTGGCCCCTTTGTTGAAGATAAGGTGGCTGAGAGTGTTTATAATTGCTTCTGCATCTTCTAATCTATTCCATTGATCCTCAGGTCTATTCACTTGCCAATACCATGCTGATTTCATCACAGTAGCTTTGTAGTATAATTTCAAGTCAGTAATTATAATGCCTCCTGCCTTGCTTTTGTTGCCCACATTTGCCTTTGTTATTGTCAGTCTTTTCTGCTTCCAAAGAAATTTTAGGAATGCTTTCTCTAGATCTGTGAGGTATGTTGATGGTATTTTGATAGGAATTGCAATAAATCTGTATAACAATCTTGGGAGTATGGCCATTTTCACAAAGTTGGTTCTTACTATCCAGAAGCAAGGCATGTCTTTCATTTTCTGAAATCCTCTTCAATCTCTTTTTTCAGAGTACTATAATTTTAATTGAACAGACCTTTTACTTGTTTAAGTAGATTTATTCCTAAGTATTTCATTTTTTGTGGTACTGCTTTAAAGGGCATTATTTCTCTAATTTCTCTCTGTGTGTGTTTCTTATCTGTGTAGAAGAATGCTACTGTCTTTTGGTTATTGACTTTCGATCCTGGTATGCTACTGAATTTGTGTATCAATTCTAGTAGCTTATCAGTGGAGTTTTTTTATCTTTTCAAGTACAGTATCATGTCATCTGCAAATGATAGTTTCATTTCTTCTTTACCTATTCTTATTCCTTTTATTTCTCTCCCCTGTCTAATGGCTCTAGCTAATGATTCCAGAACCATACTGAATAAGAGTGGTATTAGAGGACATCCTCATCTTGTACCTGATCTAAGAATAAAATATTTCACTTTTTCCACACTTAGAATTATGTTGGCTGTTGAATTGTCATAGATGGCTTTCATCAGATTGAGGTAGAGGCCATCTATTCCAATTTTCTATAGGACTTTGTTCATGAATGAGTGTTGGACTTTGTCAACTGCCTTTTCTGCATCATTTGAAATGATCATGTAGTTTTTGCATTGATATAGTGTATTACATTTAGATTTGGATATGAAGAACCATCCTTGCATCCCTGGGATGAAGCTTGTATCATCATAATATACAATATCTTAATGATTTTCTGTATTCTATTTGCTAGGATTTTATTGATTTTTGTATCTATGTTCATGAGGGGAGTTGGCCTGTAGTTCTCTTTTTTATTCATTTTAAAGAGAAAAATGATAAAATAGCAATGATACAGTTTCAAAATAGGTTAGTAAGACAGTCACAATAATTAATGCACTGCATATTGTTGTCTTCATAGTAGTTATTTAGAGGACAAGATGTAGACATGATATCTTGTCTAAACAATATTAATACAAACCTTTTTGCTCAATGAACTAAGAGAGAGTAGCTGTATATCTACCCTAATATATATAATATATGTATATAATTTGGTTTGTATCTTGTTTTTTATTAATTTTATTGAGAAACAAATAGCAATGAGACAGTTTCAAAACCAATTAGTAGGACAGTTTCAATGATTAATACATTGCATATTGTTGTCTTTGTAGTGGTTATTCATAGCACAAGATACAGACATGATACCCTGTCCAAACACTACCAGTATAAAT
>NW_004524677.1:2194377-2205608 GCF_000260255.1 Octodon degus
AACATATCAATACTTGATGGAAAACATCTGTTCTATGCTATAAAATCATTTTATAATAGGCACCCTATGTATCATCCACAAAAAGAGTGCAGGAAATCTTTCTACACACTAAAGACCAAAGAATCCAGATGAGGGCCTGGATCCCACAGCAATGTCCTTCCTGAGTCTAACTGAAGACCTAGAGCCCATAATAATGCTTCCCATGATTCCCATTGGAGACCCAGAGCCCTTGACAATGTCTCATGCAGGTTTGTTTCACAGATCTGCACTGGGAAGGCCCAAAAGTCAGTGGTGGAAACTAGAATGTCTGTGCCAGCAGGATGAAGGATCTGTGTTCGAAGGTTGAGGGATCTGTTCTGGAGCCAAGAAGCAATACTCAAAGAACCACAGCTTCTCAAAAAAAGTTCCACAGGCATACTCAACAACAGTAAGATGCTGAGCTCTTCCCATGGTGAGGAAAGCCAAGTCCCATCAGGAAAGCCAACATGACAAGCATCTCCAGGAGACTGAGCTATGCACCATCTTCCACTCTGGAATCAGGAAGCAATGCTGATAGTGAGGACCAGAGCTCCTCCAAGTGACACATAGCCATTTTTCACTAATGACAAGAATTGATACTGTCATACTGTCTCTCAAGTAAATGTTTGTTTTCTAAAAAGGGTAATAAATGAAAACAAGAGACAAGAAAAAAAAAGTCACAGGACTGTCCTGCTATAAGGCTGTATATGGTTAGGTTTCTAAATTTCTGTGTAAAAATATGAAATAGTTTATTCCTATTTTTTAATTTTTTAATTTTTTTCTTCATATTCTGTAGGGATTTAAAGTATAACATTTCAATATTTGATGGAAATTTCCTGTTCCATGTTATGCCTAAGATGTTTGATATTCAGGCAGATAGTGACGTTAAACCCAACTGCATATGTTGTAGGGTAATAATAATAAGCTTTTCTTCTGAAAGGTTAACAATATGAGTTTGCAGACCAAAAATTAGAAAAAAAGAGGGGACTTAAGGACAGCCAACATATTGGCCCTAGCCTTTCAAGGTCTATGAGGACTCAGGACATAGGAGAACCGATATTGTAACATCATGTAACTCAGTAGTGTCCCAAATTTTCTGATCAAAGCGATTATGGGGCCACAGAGGAAAGTAATTGATGATGTAGAGTGTGCGTAAGGAGAGTCACATGGAGAGAAAACATTCTCTCATGCTTTCACAAAGAGCACATTGGCCAAGCAATGGTCGTGACTCATCCACATGGCTGACACTGCCAAAGGATCTACAAACTGTGGTATAGAGTTTCAGGATAAATCCTGAGGGGATTTGACAGACCTTACCAAATAAAAAGGTTAAATTTCTTGTTACGTAGGTCTTGCTTTATCTTGGTCTTAACTATCCAGCAGAAAAGTATAAAATGAGGTATAAAAATTAAAGCCATATTAATATGCTGAACTGTAAAAGGTTCAAGTCAACAACTTCTGACATTGCTACTCTTATGGAAAACCCACTACTATTATGTACTATTGTAATATATTGGAATATTTTGCTAAATTCACTCACCTGCAATATTTAAATGACAATGGAATGCCCTTCTCTGACAAAACTATGCATAAAAGGAGGATACAAATGAACGACCATTTTGTATCTCTATACTCAAAAGAGTTAGGATAGATATACAGCTGCATTCTCTTAATTCAATCACTAGAGAGAATTGTTCTAATAGTATTTGTGGGCAGGATATCATGTCTGCATCTTGTACAATGAATAACCACTAAGAAGGCAACAATATGCAATGTATTAATTATTGAAACTGTGCTAGTAATTGGTTTTGAAACTGTCACATTGCTATTTGTTTTTCAATAAAATTATTTTTTAATATGTCATAAAATACAAAATTTCAAGAGTAAACCTTAACATAAATTATGAACTCTGGATGATAATAATGTGTTGTGAAGCATCATCAGTTGTAGCAAGCACACAATCATGGAAGAATATGCGTAGAAGTACAACAACTCTGTACCTTCCATTTACAGCAAACCTAAAACTGCTCTAATGAATAGTCTAGAACTGCATTTACCCATATGTTTGGATATACAGGTCACCTAATAACCCTGACATCCAGTGTAAATTATTGTGTTAAATGAAATTGTTTCTGTGTTTCAGGGCAATCTTATTTTTAAATCCTATATGGAATTTCTATATATTGGACGTACTGCTAATAAGGGTATACTATAATAAATCTAGATTGTGCATAGATTTAAAAATAAAAGTATTTTTATAAGTAACATAAAAAATAATAAAATGAGAATTAATATTTAAAAAAAGAATTGAGCTCCTTTGATGAGGAGCAGCCAAGTTCATCAGAACAGCATGACGAAGTCCTCCAGGAAAACCAACAACTCCTTACAGCTTCCCTAACAGCTCCAACAGCTTCTCTTCCTCTTCTCCAGTTCTTCCTCTTATGCTGCCAGCAACAATCCTCAAGTTGGCTCCCCACACCCAGCACCACATTGGTTCAGTTCAGCTGGATGTGAAAAGTTGACCATCAGTGGTCAATCCACAACATAGAGTGAATGTGGAAAAAGTTCACTTGGAAGGATAATCTTATGATATAACAGAACTCACTTGGGAGAGAAACCCTGTGGATGCATTGACAGTTGGAAAGCCTTCAGCCAAAACATCTGCCTCATGAGACACCTCATGATACCTGACAGATGATGCCCTTTTTATGTACTGAATATGGACAATCCTATTCATGGAAGTCGATGCTCATTACACATCAGAACATTTACTATGGAGAGAAACCCTGTAAATGCAGTCACAGGGAAAGCTTTCATCACAAAGGCTGGAGGACCTTGTCATGCTGTCCTGATGAACTTGGCTCCTCCTCATCAAAGGAGCTCTATTCTTATCATTAGTGAAAGCTCATAGAACTCTGGAGAGAAACCCTAAGTTGTGATAAGTGTAAGAAAACCTACTCCTTCATGTCTTACTTTGTTAAACATAAAAGAATGCATAGCAGGAAAAAATTCAGAGATTCAGGAAAGATGAAAAACCTTACATGACTCATACTTGTCAGTAGTAAATTCATGCAAGGAAAAACATAACTGTGTGAATGCCTTTTGTGATCCTTGATGTGTTCAACATCAATGGGCTCCTAGAAAATAAGAATGTGGTTCCTGTAGAACAGTCAGTGGCCAGATGTCCACCATCAGTAGAAAATAGAAGATGTGCACCAGAGAGAAACTTTATTAATGTAGTAAATGTAGTTGTGCCCTTGACCATCAATTACATCCTAATTTATTTCACAAACACATAGGAGGAAAAATGTATGTTCAGTGTGGAAAGGCCTTGAGAAAAAACTTGCTGGATATTTGGTTAAGTGTCACTTATAAAATCCAATGAACACGAAAATCAGAAAAGCCTTCTGTAGAAGGTGGACGTTATTGTGAACAATGACCATATTATATAAGCTAGATAGATAGATAGATTGATTGATTGATTGATTGATAGATAGATAGATAGATAGATAGATAATGGCCATACATCATTGAGCATGTAATGGTATAATGATTGTGGTTGTTTTTTTCCATGATCTTGAATAATTTTTTCTGTGTGTTTTGATAATATTCCACTGCATACCCAAGGAAAACTCATGACGTAGTCTAAAACTGTGCTCCGGTGTTTGTTCAAATACTCTGCCTATGGATTCCAACTTCATTGGCCATCCCTGACTCTCAGCTGCCCATCCTCAACTCAGATAGACTGTGAGACTCCTGGGTTCTTCTTCCAAGTACTGAACCTGGAAAATTCCCAGACTTGGTTACTCCAGGCCTCATATGCTTGTTGTCTATCTCTCAGTTACCACTGTTTGCACTGAAATCACTGTTTCTTTTATTTTCTCTAATTACTCCATCGTGGCTACAAGTAAAATTCTCTTATTTCTCTTTCAAATTTCTGGTTGTCTTTGATTGAAGAATATTCAAAGATACCAGGGCAAGTGACTAAAGTAAAAAAAAAAAGTAGTGACCATTTTATTCTTGGTAACTACTTATTTTGGTACCATTGTTTTCTCAGTACTATACAATAAAAATTCAGAAATTGGTTGGCTACAATAAACTGATTTTTACTTATAATATCCAAATTTGAGTTTTTGTTTTCCCAAGTGCCCTCATCATTTTGACTAAATTCTCTTGTAAATGAACATCATCAAATTAAAACTTTAAAAAATAAGTTTACTCTGATAAAATACTATGTGTGTGTGTGTGTGTGTGTGTGTGTGTGTCTGCTAAACTTTGTAAGTGAAAGAGAAGTTTACAACAAAAGAAATGAAAGAAAGAGAAAGAAGAGAATGAGAAAGGTTGAAATGCTATATAGGCAGGAATACATTTAGCCTTGTGCTAACAGAATCTAGAGAGATTTTTAACAAAAGAAAGGACTCAAACCATGCTCAGAGTTCAAGAAAGGCCCATATGAGTGAGAGATCCTAAAAGCCACCCCAAAATGAAGTTTATTGTAGATCTATATTTTTTAGATACCGATACTCTTATCTCTAGAACCATAGTTTGACTGGGAGACTCCTTGATAGCATCAGTTTTGGATACTCTCATATCTGCACATACATAATGGTATAAAATGCAGGTCATTTGGGGCAATACCTAGGAAATGTCTGAATAATCCTTACCCTCTACAGGACTTCTCTCACTTAGCCTGCTATTCCAATCTTTTTTTGCACTTCTTTTGAACTAGGCCTGAACCACTAGGGACTTATTTTTGGCAGAATTAACATTTGCTCTGTAAACTAAATGGTTTCTGTATCCAACAATTCAATAAACAGGCATAAAATACAAAGGTTGGTTTACAGTGTCAAAACATTTTGCTATCTCCAGAGAACTTCTGACCACAAAATCATTATCTAATTAAATTAAAGGGTGAAAGTACAAAGAACTACCTAATTTAGGTTGCAATAAACCTGGCAATGAAGAGAGGAGTGGTAGTCCATTAAACATCTCACCAGAAAAAAAATACTTAGATCCTTGATTGGTCTGATTAAATAGCCCAAAAGCCTTGGGTGTATTGTGAACTTATTGTTTGTGCTTTACTATTTAAAAAAATATATATGGCTCAAACTGCTCATCAAAATGTGAAGACTTCAATTTCCATATGAAACATCTTTTTTAAAAATAGTCTCATCACTCCTAACAGTAGAAGAGCTTTTCCACAGATATGGAAATTCTGAAAGCCATGTTTTCAAAATGTTAATTTAGAAACATAAAATCTAAATCTTTAACTATGTACATCAATTTCTATGCATTACAGTTTCTAAGCACAAAGTGTATTTACAAGAATGCTTTGTTCATGAGTTAATACATCATAAGATCTTACAAAGACACAATATATTCTGCTGATAAAAATTATAAACAAAATTTTTGTAAGAAAAGCCATAAAAATCTAATTATCTCTTTACAATGCAGAGGCAAAATATAAAGTGAACTAATGCATCTAAAGGATGGATTTAGAATTATAATTAATTTAAAGCTTAACACACAAAATAAGTCAATTCATAAAGGATATTTTTAACTTTGCTGCTATATTCTGATAAAGCGAACCAATGCAAAGCCAAGGCAACTAGAACACTATGATGGACATACTACAGATTTGTATTAGTGTGCACTAACACAAGTTAAGAAAAACTTTCAAATATATAACAAGATGATTAATATCTTACTTTCCGAAAGCTCCCAGAGAAATTTTTCTGTGGTATTTAACACTCAAAAATTTCTAGAGACGTCAATAGAGAAGTTTTTTTTTTAATTAAGCACAACACAAAGCTCAGGATCATTTATAGTAGATCATGTATGGCCCATAAAAAACAATGAGAGAATACAATGAATTTACCAGATGTGTTAAAAGAACCTGGAAAAATAATTTCTTCTAGGTGTTATTACCATTAGGTACCTGTATTTTTAGAAGGGATATTTTTGCCAAGTATTCATGAATAGAACTGCATTTTGAGAGTCCAATAATAACTCTAGCAATCAATTTTAATTATTTCACTTTGTTTTGTTTTGTTTGTTTGCAAGCCTGGGGATTGAATCACGCCTTGTATATGCTAGGCAGGTGCTCTGCCAAAACAATCAGTTTTGTATAATGAATTTATCTTCTCTGCTTTGCTTTTTAGTAATTTTAAATGTGTATAGGACAACCAAATGGAGAATTTTTAAGTACTTGTGCAAGGATTTACCTGGCACTAATTTTTTAATATCTTAAAAAAAGAAATCACAAGTTAGGCATGGTGATGCACCCTTATAATCCAGGATTCTGTAAAACTGAGGAAAGAGTATGTCAAGTTCCAGCATAACCCGGGAAATTTAGAGACAGCAAGACCCTTTTCAAAATCTTGGAAAGGGGGAGAGAGTTTGGGATGTAGTTCAAAATAAAGGCCCTGGATTCAAGCCCCAGTAGTAGCTAGAGAGCAAGCAAAAGAGAGAAATGAGACAGACACAGACCCAGAGACCCAGACACACACACACACACACACACACACACACACACACACACACACACAGATTACTGATTCCAACTATCTTCTCCAAGATCATAAATTATCATAAATCACCATGAGAGGTGCCTAATCTGGTGGCTGGTACAAAAGAAATGCTTGATAAATATATTGTCCTCCCCTTTCCTCTCATACCTATGTTTTCTCTGTTACATGTCACATGGTGGTTTTCTGGGATACCTCAGGAGCCACAACCATTGATGGAGTTGTAGGGACACTTAGAGGAAAATATTGGTAGGCATTATGTAAGATATGACCAGGATGGGTGACTGATGTTGTGTAATTACCACAAGCCATTGTATGCTATATACTTGAGGAACCCAGCCCATATGAAAATGTAATGTGTACCAGCTGTAATCTCCTAGCCCCTGGGCCTTGTCCTTAATCCCAAAACAAAGGCTAAGACCCCAATTTGCCTAGATGACACCAACCAGTGAAAGAATCATTTTTAGGAAGGAGTTCACCTCTATAAATACGAAGATAGTCGTCTCCAACTGTTGGGAATTTCAATCAAATTTCTCTTTCCTGTCAGTTGCTTGGCAACTATTCCTTGCACTCACAGCCCATAAGCTCTTGCTCTTGTTCCTTTCATTTCTAACTTGTCTTTAGGCACAGGACCTGAGCTCCTCATTCACTGCTGGGGTTTTCAGCGCTGGGCCAACTTTGCCTCACCTCCCTAACCTTCATCAGAATAAAGGTGAGGAACTGGAAGGGGCAGGAGGCTGAAGACCAGTGGCCCTTGAAAGACCACCTTCCTGCCACAGAGGGTGAGCTAAGAGAAGGTCATCAGACTCAGCTTCTGGGTGAGCAGCTCTGTTTTTATATCTGCCTTGCATACTGGCGTCTAGATAACGGTTTATTGGCACAAAGGACTCCACTTAGGGGAGAGTGTAAAAGCCAAGATGGTCTCTTCACACAAGTGAAATGCTGTGCTCAGCTTTCTCTTACCAGTGTGATCTCACACCTTCCTCCAGTCCCAACTCCCCATTGTACAATGACATCTAGAAATTCTTTTCAGATCTTTCATCTCTGCTACCTATATGACCTAATCAGTCACAGAGCTCTGCACAATTCCTCATAGTTCTTCCAGCAGGCCAGGCTCAGTGCCATTGCCTCCTGCCTCATCTTCTGCCTCCAGGCAACTAGTTCCCTTTCATCCTCCAAACCAGAGCCACAGCAGTGTTTCCTAAATTATAAATGGGATTGTATTACTCACTATGTAATTACTTCTAAGTCTGCTCTTCATCAACCACAAGATGAGAAAATAAAAGAAATTTCATTATCTTCATATCTGTTCATATTTATTCCTCATTTCCCTTTATAATCCAGCTTTTTTTACATCTACCAGTTTCCAAGTTTTGCCATGATCTGTCATAACTGCAGGCATAATCTCTGATTTAAATGATCCTATATTCTTGAAAAACATTACACTCAGCTGAAGGCTCACATTCTTGGTAGGACCCTTTATGACACTACTAATCATCATTGGTAAATGGCTCTGTGCATCCCAAAGACTCTTGTTTATCATACTAACATAAATGATCACATTAGTCCTACTTACTAGAGTAGATCCTAAAAGGAATGAATTTGACTGGTTTTTCTATGTCCAGGACCTACACAATGCCTTGTCCATGATAAGGTTAGAGGATTTATGCTTATAGGTTTTTTTAAAAGGTGGCAAAAAAGGAGAGAGAAGAATGGAAAAATAAGAAATGCATGTGAAAAGAAAGGGGCAGCTACGGCATGTTTGTTTAAAGTACAGCTTTTGTAGGAGAACAACAGGAAGTCACACAAACTACAAAACTGAAAAGCCCACCTACCCATAAAAGATGGTGTTTGGTGAGGTAGAAAGTGCAAAATGTGGTGGTTCCAAAGTGAAATTGTTCTTGTCAGTCCCACACAATGTGAGAGTCCAGAATAAAGAATGGGGGAAGCATATGCTTGACTATCTGCAATAAATATTGCTTCAATCACTTTCTAAAACCCCACAAGAAATTCCTTCACCTCCACATGTACCCTGTACTTTGCATACCTCACAGAACAGCTGCGAAACCCAGACGTGATTTACACGCAAGGCCCTTGCCCGGAAGTGCTACCTCCACCAGTGGGTTAACAAAGACGCAGGCTCCAGGTCTCCAAGATCAGTGAACTTTGTGCCCAAGTAGCTCAGATGGATCATTCCTTTATGTCTTTAAAACTTTCCCTTGCTTCAAATGCTTTGAAGATGCACATAGTGTACTCTGATGTAGGTATTTCCATTGTGATACTGTTATTCCCAAATAAAGGTAAGCATTCTTTAGAGAACCCTTCTAGTTGACAATAGTGTATATTAAAGTTGCTTTGGAGAATTCATTTGACCAGTGTAGGCTGTAGAGGGAGGAGACCTGATAAACTACAGGCAGACATGGGGTAATGTAGACTTAGATTAGAAGGTGAGTGATAAGAAAAAAAAGTCACAGGGAAGGATGCTAAACAGAAGGAGCTGAAAATGTGTTAATGACTAGTAGTGAGTGGAAGGAGAGCAAGTAAGAAGTCAAATGCCTGTAGGCAGTCGCCTGTAAGGAGAGCAGAGTCATTAAAGAAAGTGCAAGCAACTGATTTGAAAGGAGAAATACAGTCAGCATGTTGTAGCACCAATAGTTAAAATGGCAATATTATTTTGTTACACACTACATGATTAATAATTACATCTATTATTATTAATAGTAATTTTGCTAGCCATTATTACCACTATAGTTCCCATGGAAAAATACAAAGGCCTTGTGTTCTAGTTACTTTTTTCTTATGGCTAAGACAAAATACTCAACACCCCAAATTTTTTAAAAAAGGATTATTTTAACTGACAGCTTGTAGAGCTTTCTGTCCATAGTCAGCTGGCTCTGAGGCAGGGGCCTGGCAGAGGGGCATCATGATGAAGAAACATCTGATGGTAGGGCAGGGAGAAGGCAGGGAAGCAGCAAGCAGCCCTTTCTGTCCCTTGTATTCCATCTAGGCTGCCTGCCTAGAGTTCATAGCATTCACAGCCACTGTGGGCCCTCCCATTATCCACTCCTAGAACTATGCCAAACCAATCAGGTGAATTTCATAATCAGACACCGTTTGTCACAGCACCACGCACTTGATCCCAACATCACAGGCTAGATTCAGCCACCTCCTTAAAGTTCCATCTATGACATGAGGCTTTACACATCTAGACACAAGCCACAACAACTTGCTAAATAACCTCAAATTAAATAACACGCATTAAAAAGACATGATATAGAGATATGCTCACTGGATTTACCCCTGAGGACATTGGTGGGCTTAAAGAGGACAACGGGAGTGGAAGCCATTCTACAAGGGACTGATAACATCAGCAGGAGCAAGAACTGTGGTCAGCAACTAATTTGAAGAAGTGTGGATGAGAACACAATGGCTGGGGTGGAATATATTAGGATAGAATGACTAGAGAGATCATGATCAGTGTAAAGATGGGAACATTTTAGAAAAAGTGAGTCAAAAAAGAACCATCCATTGTACATAGCAGGAAAATTTGCCTGCAGTGCTTCAGTATTTCTTGTACAAAATGGTTACAATAAGATTATAGCAGGATCTCAAATCTGAGAAAAATATGATAAATTTACGCTGATTTGACATAGGCCGTGTCCTAGTCACTTCTAACTCTGGCTATCTGTTTCTGAGTCATTGGTCAGAGGACAACAGCAAGAACAGTACAAACAATATGCACTACTTTATTAAAGATTAAAAAAATTGACAGGTCTCCCTCCTTTCAAGGTAATGTTTTCCTTCATCCTT
Source organism: Octodon degus (assembly GCF_000260255.1). Lineage (NCBI taxonomy): Eukaryota > Metazoa > Chordata > Mammalia > Rodentia > Octodontidae > Octodon > Octodon degus. The sequence goes on from NW_004524677.1 coordinate 2,204,733, forward strand.
CCAACTTAATATGTCAACATCTTTTGCAAAATGTAAGGGGTGAGGCTCTGTGGCACAGTGCTTGCTTAGCACGCACACATCTCTAAGCTCAATTCCTAGCACTGCAAAACATAAATAAATAAGATTTCATATGAAACCATATGATAACACAAAATTTTTGGAATATAGCATCCAATTAACTGTATTAACTGCAACATCAGTACAAATTTTAATCAGAAAGAAGTCCAAGAGACTAAAATCATATCTGAGATTCAGCACAAGAGACTAAAATCATATCTGAGATTCAGCACGTACGAATTTCTCTTGCAAAAGCACTCTCATTTTCAAATGCAACAGAAGTCAGAACAAAATTAGAACAAAGGGTAACAACCCCAAGTGAGTGCAGTTTACTGATAGCCCTCACCATTTCATAAATAGAGGGTACTTGAAACCTGCCCTTCAGTTCATAATAATAGCCTGCCATGGGCTTTTAAAGCAAGCAGGAAGGAATGGGGGAGAAAACTTGTGATCTGAGGAGGAGATACTGTATATTCGGAAAATTCCATTTAAATAAACCAGTTGTAACAAATCCTCTTCCCAGATCACCATTCTAAGAGATTGAAAAGCAGTAATTAGAATGGGTGGGCTGAGAAAGCCAACTAAATACAGATTGACAGACAGGCCTACCAGAAGAGGCATCCCCTGAACTGCATTATTCCAACAATAATGTCTTTATTTATGTGACAGAGTGGGTATATTGTGTTCAGCAAAGCCTCTCAGTAAGTAGAAACATGCTGCTAAAAGAATAGCCCACCACCACAAAGAACTTCTAATTTACAGATACAAAAACCAGTATGACAATTATTTCTGTAATCCCCACAGAAAACAGTGCAATAG
>NW_004524677.1:2205708-2206201 GCF_000260255.1 Octodon degus
AAACTAAAGTCAAAATGGATTAAAGATCTAAACATTAAAGCAGAGACACTAAATCTCCTGGAAGAGAAAGTAGGGGGAACTCTTGAAGACATAAGCGTAGGGAAAGACTTCATGAACAGAAATTAAATTGCATCGGAAACAGTTGAAAGAATTAACAACTGGGACCTGCTCTTACTGAAAAGTTTTTACATCAAAATAAATTACCAACAAAGTGAAAAAGCAACCTACAAATTTGTAAAAAACAATTACAAATAAGTACTCAGACAAAGGTCTGCTCTGTAGAATTTTTAAAGAACTAAAAAACACTAGGGCCCCAAAATTTAAAGACCCAATCCAGTAAAGGGCATCGGAGATGAACACACGCTGCTCAGATAATGTGATTAAACAAGGAAATAAATATAAGAAAAAATGTTGCACATCACTAGCCATCCAGGAAATGCAAATTAAACAACATTGAGATATCATCTCACACCAGAAAGAATGGCTATCTTAA
>NW_004524677.1:2207342-2209002 GCF_000260255.1 Octodon degus
TACCTGTTCCATATTATGCCTAAGATGTTTGATATGCAGACAGATAGCGAGGTTAAGCTTAACAGCCTAAGTTGTATGGTAATAACAATAAGCTTGTCTTCTGAAGGGTTAACAACCTAAGTTTGCAGACTAAATTTGAGAGAAAAAGGGGCATTGCAAGGAAAGCCAACATTTTAGCCCTAGCCTTCCAAGGTCAATTAAGACTCAGGACATATGAGAACTTGTACTTTAACGTTGTGTAACTCGGTAGTGTCCCAAATTTTCTGATCAAGGAGATTATGGGGTCAAAGAGGAAAGTGATTGATGATGTAGAGTGTGCCTAAGGAGAGTCACTTGGAGAGAAAACATTCTCTCAGGCTTTCACAGAGAGCACATTGGCCAAGCAATGGCCGTGACTCATCCACATGGCTGGCACTGACAAACAATCTGAGATACAGGATCTCAGGATAAATCCTGAGGGGATTTCACTGACCTTATCAGACCTAAAAGCTGCAACTCTTGTTGCATAGGTCCTGCTTTACCTTTGTCTTAACCACCCAGCAGAAAAGTATAAAAATGAAATATAAGAAGCAAAGCCATGCTGTTATGTTGAGCTGTAGGGGACTCAGGTCAACAATTTCTGACATTGCCAGTCAATCAGAAGACCCAATACTATTATGGACTACTGGACTCTTTTAGATTATTTTGCTGAGTTAACACACCTATAATATTCAAATAATGGAACTTAACGAAAGAAGGGTATACAGATGAATGTCCATTTTGTATCTGTGTATTCAAAGTGGTTAGAATAATTATATAGTTACATTCTCTTAATGAATAGAGTGATTTGTTCTAATGGTGTTTGTAGATAGAATATCATGTCTGCATCTTGTAGAGCAATTAACCACTGGGAGGAATGTATGCAGTGTGTTAATTATTGAAACTGTCCTACCAATTTGATTTGAAACTGTCTTATTGGTATTTGTTTATCAATAAAATTATGGGAAGAAAAATAAAATAATAAAATAAAAAAAACCTAAATTTTGGAAAATGACACCAATATGTATAGATAAAAATAAAACAGAAACAAAAGTTGTTAAAAAAAAATGATTGGAGCCTTCCCTGAGATGGATCCAAAGTTAAAAAGATCAGAATTGTGGTTTCTTTCCAATAAGAATAGACTAGCCATGAAACAAACACACAAACAACAAATAACAAATAGAATTAGTCCCTGATGCAGAACACTTAAAGAAAAAAATGTGAGAAGCCTAAGATCAGAAGCAGAAGAAAAGCTGTCAAGCCTATCAAAACCAAACCAGGAGTTCTGCAACCCAACTTTTAGGACGTGAGATTCAAGAGTGAGCATCAGGCAGCTGAAGAGCCGCCCTTTCTTGGTGAACATCCTGGAGGACTCACACATGAAGCACTTGCACCTTGCTGCACCAGGCAGGCTCTGAGCACCTCTCCCTGGCAACAACCCCCTGAGTAGGATCAGCATTTCCCAACCATCTGTAAGTTTGTGGTTTACCATAAAGATCCGCTTCCTTATCTCCTTAGAGGGTGATGTGAAAGGTACTTTCCCATAAAATGTAAATCATGAATCACCTTTACCAAAAGAATCTTAGCTGTCTTTTGTTCTTCCAATATCTGGGTTAGCCTATTGGTTAGTTGGGGGGGAGGG
>NW_004524677.1:2209102-2216288 GCF_000260255.1 Octodon degus
ATAACCTTTAATATGCCTGCATCTTACTATATCATTCGTATAGGCATTCTTAGAATTTGAGGGCCTGAGTTCTAGCCCCAAGGCAATCACAGAGACTCACTAGTTGAGAATAGTCAGTGCAAGGGTGCATATGTGAGTTTTATTTGGGCCTTTTTCTGATTCTGAACTGATTAGTCTCAAAAGGAAAATATGTTTGGTATGAATGACTGGCACTAGCTATGGAAAATCGCTACTTCTGATAGTCTGTTGCCAATCTGTAACAAACCCCTACACAAATCGAAAAGTATCACCTGAAGGCAAAGGTATTCAAGTGGACCCTGGAGTTCACTGTGTGCCCTTCATGGGTCTTGGTTTTCTCATATATCACATGAACAAAGTGAGCTTGTTTGGTTCACAGTGGGGTCTCCCATTTAATTCCCATTATCTTGAATGAATTACTTGACTTTTCTATGCTTCAGTTTCCTCATCTGCAAAGTGGGGAATGATAATTGCATGTACGTCCCACAATGAGTGAATATTGCAACACACATAAAGTGGAATGTATCCAGCAGTAGCTGTCCAATAAGTACTCTCTGTAGTGATTGTGTCAATAGGCTTTCGGCACTGTGACAAAACATTGAGATAATCAGCTTATGGAAGGCAAGGTTTATTTGACTCATTGTTTCAGAGTTTTCAGTCCATGCATGGTCTCTTGGCTTTATTGTTTGGGGCCTGTGATAAGGCATACCACTGTGGCAGGGGTGTTTGGTGGAGCAACACGGCTCATCTCATGGCAGCTGAGAGGAGAAGAGAGTGAGGAAGAGACAGGGTTCTAATAACCCACCAAGGTAAAGGCTCTCCTTCCTCCCATGAGCTCCATCAGCTGCAGACCAAGCCTTCAACACATGTGCTTCTGAAAGACATTTAACACAGAGGCCATAACAGCAACCAAGAGGAGACGTCAACAGTGCCTTCCAGTGCTCAGAACCTGTGTCAATAAAAACTGATTGCCACATATGCTGTTTGCTTCTGCTTAAGAATTGATTAGTAGAGCTAAAAAAGAAATAATTCTGATCAAATACTGCTTTCCAAATCATTGGTCTCCTCATATTAGAAAGACTAAATAAATATTTTTACCTTCTGATCATTATTTTACCTTTCAAATGAAGTTTAATGCTGTTTCTATCAGAGGAAACTGAGTAGCCTGTAACATATTTAGGATTTGTTTTTCTGCTTTATCACTTTATCCTTTGTAATTTCTGTCTGTTTTCTGATTCTCAACAGTCTCCTTCTTGAGTGTCTATAACTGTAAAACTAAAAATCAATGTAATAAGTATGAAATGCATAGGTTCTGTGAGTAATTGTTAAGTAAGACCCATTAAGAGTGTTTACAGAAGAAAAAAATAAAGAACCTGATAGATAAGATGTTCTGAAGAGCTGCAGTACTGCTCTGGTTTTTGTAGTTGTTGGTTTTTGTTTTGTTTTGTTTTATTTTTGCCTTCCCACTGGGTAAAGCCCCAGCTCACTCCTCCTCCCCTGCCCCTTTTTTTTCAATCTTACTAAGTCACTTAAGTTGACCACACTGGGCTCAAATACGTGAGCCTTCTGCCTCAGCCTTCAAGAGTCTAGAATGACAGGTATGGACCACAATATCCAGCTCGGGTCCCAACACCTTAAATAAGATTTTTGGCATTTTAAATTACATCACATTCCTCCATTGAATATGTACCTATGAAAAATGTTAAGCTCTGTTCTAGAAACCATGCAGATAGGAGATACAAAGTCCTCTCCACCGTAGAGCTTGTAATTTAGTAGGAAGACAGTAATATAAAACAACATCTATAATGCAGTATGATAAGAAAAGTATTAGAAGCGTATTTCAAGTACAGCAGTTTTAAAAATAAGAAGGACAGATTTTCTTGGCCTAGGAAGCATGAGAGAGCATTCCAGAAAGAAGCAATTGCCCCAAACCAGAAGCATGAAAGAACACCCCATTCAACATGCTGCTAAAATATTGGAATTATTAAAGAGTAAAAGATGGTTGAGAAATCAAAGCTAAGAGGAAATACTGGAGTGGTTAAAACAGACCAATCATGCCTGGGTGCAGAATTCAGATTTTATCCTACAGGTGATACACAGAGGTATGAGAAGGAGACAAATACAAACTAACTGGTTTCAAGATTGTTACAGCCAACAGCTCATAGAACTGAGCCTGGATGGGAGGAGATACATAGACAGAACTACAGGCTGGAGATGGCATTTGCTTAAAATGAAGTGGTGTTGGTAACAAATAGAAGAGAGGGAAAGCTTAAGTATCTAATTAAGGCGATGAATATACAGAATCTGGTCATGCATTGGGTATACTGTGAAGAAGCAAAAAACAAGCAGAATGCCAAAGTTTCTCTGTTCAGTAGAGCAGAAATAATAATCAGGTCAGAAGGATGCAAAATTCGTGAGATTTTGAGGGATAGATGCAGAAGGAGGATTTAAAGCATGAATGACTGCCCAGCTAACATGTAAATTTGAAAAGAGATTGGACTATATTGGATTATTTTGTTGAATTCACGCACCTACAATATTTAAATGGCAATGGAATACCCATCTCTAACAAAACTAAACAAAAAAAGGGATACAAATAAAGGACTATTTTGCATCTGTATATACAAAATAGGATAGATACATAGATACGTTCTCTTAATTCAGTGAGACAAAAGATTTGTACTAATAGTGTTTGGACAGGATATCATGTCTGCATCTTATACTATGGATAACTACTAAGAAGACAACAATATGCAATGTATTAATTATTAGAACTGTCCTACTAACCTGTTTTGAAACTGTCTCATTGCTATTTGTTTCTCAATAAAAGAAAGAAAGAAAGAAAGAAAGAAAGAAAGAAAGAAAGAAAGAAAGAAAGGACCAAGAAGAGGAAGCAGAAGTCCTAAGGAGAAGCTCAAAGACATGAAGACCAGAAAGAAAAGAAAACACCTGCCAGTACCAGATCCTGCTACCAACATATGAAAAAGCACATGCATATCTGCATACAAATATGTACACACACACACACACACACACACACACACACACACGCACGCACACGTCTCCTGGATCTAATTACTAAGAGGTGAGTTTGAGGGCAGTGGGAAAGCACAAAAACCTGGGTGTTACAGTTTGGATCTGGAATGTCCCCCAAAGGTCTATGTCTTAAAGGTTCAGACCCCAACCCCATGACCCTGTCCCGAGGTTATGGAAGCTTTGCTATGCTAAGCTCCTAGATATAAGATATGATAGTGAAGATGCTAGAAAGCTCCCTTCTTTCTGCAAGGACTTTCCACAAATTGACTAAAGCCTAGAAGTCTGATAGAAGACAAAGTTCTATCACATATTACTTAGAAATAAATCTCAAATTTAAATGCCTTAGGAAAAGTAAAAACTCAGTGAACATGTAAACTAAAAATTGCCCCTACCTGACCTTTCTGTAAGAAGATAGAGCAGGATAAATTGCCCTTACTTAGATTATCCCCATCTTCCCCGATTTTAAAGTCACCATATCATAAGCACAAGAAAGCAGATCCCCAGCCACTGTAAGAAGAGTTATTTTCTCTAGTTGCAGTTGAGAGGCCACCTCCTTATTAATTTCACATTTTCTAAACTCCAGAGAGCTTTAAATAAAAAGTCTGCCCTTATTCTCCAACCCACATATTCATTTTCAGCTTCTACCTAAAAGTCTTGATACATTTTATTTGGCTTTAAATTTTTTTGATCTCTCTTTTAGCATTAGCTAATTTTTTAATTGCCAAGGAAAATTTAAAAAAACTATTAGGGCTATAGTGATATTTAACTACTAAGCTTGAACATATATACTGAGTTTCAGATATTTTTGAAATCTGTCATAAAGTTTTAACTTTTTTAAATACTCTACTACTTTTATGAGCCTTCTAAAAAAACCACTCATCACAGCCCTTTAGAAAGAAATATGACATTAAAAGGAGGTAAATTTTCTAGGTATTATACTGTGATTTAGTTGTGCTCTCCCACTAAGTCTAAATCTGTCTTCCAACTGATGTGCAGTAGTCGTGATTTATTTGAGCCTGGTGGTAAAGGTCTATTAAAACAATAACTTGAAAATAGTCTTCATAGATAACATGTCACTCATCACAAAGATCACAGAAGTAATTCTACAGAAGGTTGTGTGTCTGTCTATGACTCAAAGATTTGAGCAATCAAAGGGACTAAATACATCTGACTTTTAAGCGCAGACACCCACTCTCACAAGGCCTCAAGAAGGAGAAAGTCTTGGAAATAACCAACTGGAAGAGTGGATTTTTCACAGCCTGTGCCTAATCCAGGCCATGAGCTGTCATCACAGACCAACCTGGAATTTGGAAAGTGAAATGCCTGCAGTTGGATAATGGAAAAAAGGATAATTTCAATTCTTTAAAATTATGTGCAACAAGAGTAGATATATAATATTGCTTGCCAATAGGCATATTTAGCCAATATAAGGATCAAATGAAGCTACAAAAGTCACATTATACCTAAAAAGGAGTTTCACTTTGTTTACCAAATTGTCTCACTGCCCTTTCCAGAGTCAAAGCTGCTTTAGGTACTCAAATTCAGCCATGACTTTCTTGACAGGCTCTCCCTGTCTCCTGCTGTGATCCATTTCATCACCAAGATCCTCAAAGGCAAATTCCATCCACACCTACTTCTCAGCACAAGGCCATTCCTCTACTGACTGCCTCACCACTCTCCTGAAATGGTTCATTGGAACAATCAGTCACCAATTCACTAAGTCCTACTGTTAACCCTCTTCACCCTTCCTGGTTTTTTGCAGTATTTAATATTACTTATCATATATTCCAGTGTCTTCCAGGATCCCATTAGCTCCTTCTACTTCTATTGATTCCCATATTTGGGCCCTATTTTCCATTTATATTGCCTTCACGATCTTAGCTACTATCTTCAGCAGATTTGCTTAAAGCCTTCACCTCTAGCCTCTCTCTCCCAAGATGTAGACACATAGAGTATGTCACTTAAATGCTGACTTGATTGAATTGACAGATTCCACTGGATGTGACTGACCATGCAGGCCATGTACTCATCTTCAGGTTAATCCACTGCTGCTCATAGCTGAGTGCACTGTGAGGAAGAGGAGCCCCGTTGGAGTTGATCCATTGCAGACGTGCCCTGGACGAGTACATCTCCCACTAGTGCTCTTTCCAACTTGCACTGTTCCTTGCCACCATGAAGGGATGCTCTTCCCCCTTGGAATTTCTAGCTTGGATCCAGTCAACCATGGCCTGAAACTACAAGGTCAATTGAACCTCTCCTCTCCTCTCCTAAGTGGTAGGTGCTGAGTATTCTGTCTCAACAATGAAAAAGCTGATCAGTGCGTGCATACATCTTCATGTTTCGTAGCTTCTCCTCACACACCATGACAAAAACTTATTTAAACTTTCTCCTGCCCTACTGTACTTTAATACCTGTTCCTTCTTTTATTCATATGTCACTGAGTGCTACTCTTAATATAAAAATCTGGAATGTTCTGTGCTTCTCCTTTTTTCACTTCTGCCACAACAGTGAGACATCAAAACTCATGAATTCTATCACACAAAAATACTTTATCAATCTAATTCCCCCATAGCCATCACCCCTGCCTTTGTCTAGGCACCCATTATCCATCAAATGGATTAATGAATTAGCTTTTCACTCATCCTTCAATCAGTAGTTGCTCTCATGCTAAAAATTCACCTTTGTGATCCTAAAAGAAAGTGCTGTTCTTGCCAGTATGAGGACCTACATGTTTCTGTTTTGACTGCCTTCCAATGTAATTCCAGCTCCAAAACAGGCATTCAAGATCTTCAGAATCAGACCATAATCCACTTCTCCAACATGAATGGCTCTGCTCACAAAGAATTGACATCTGGTCACACTTAACTTCTCATTTACTCACTCTGAAATTGTAAATTAAACCATCACTGAAAGACCAAACCTTCACCTATGCAGAATTTTTGCTGTATCAAGTGCAGTATGTCTAATTCCTTACCTGGCAGAAGCCTCTGGTCCCCTCATAAGGCTCCTCTCAATCTAGTTCCAAACTGCTAGCTCCCTCTTGACCAAGTTCCCATCTCTAGACCTCTTCAGTTATGTCCTCAACATGTTATTATCTCTCTTCTCTTTCTGCTTTTCTAAGTGGTTCTATAAAACTCAACTCTTGCTGTATGAATTCTTAACTTTATTCCTTGGAGGGAATCACCTTTATCAGTTCTTCACTCAGAAATAGGTCTATCAAATTTTATGAAAATAGCTTATAATAGCAGTAGATGTCACAGTGCTCCATGAGAAATTAAAGAAAATGATGACAGAACACTCTCTGATGCTGCTGTAAGCATTAGAGCTGTTGGAGTGGGAAACACTTTATGCAGACAATTGCTCTGTCTTGGTCAATAAAATATAGGACACAGAATCAGGACTGTGAGAGCACTGGAGTGCGGTCATGTGGCTGCCACAAGCCAGTGTACTGCTATCATCATATCAAATCTTGCTTATAAAGCTTGTCTCATGAATTCCTAATGAATTGATTGATTTAAACTGAGGGTGCTACATAATAGCAGAAAGTTGTATTCACTGTTTTGGTTCTGTAGTGTGAACATGGAATCATATTTCCTGAGTAAAACACCAAATTACCCTACAAAGATAAAAGGACTGGCTTAGTTCTTATTTAGAACAGAATTTGTAAGATCCATTACAAACTTGATCCAAGACACAGTAGATCCATCAAGTTTCCCAGAAGAGATGCAGATGTTACTGATGATCAACTCTCAGAACAAAAGGCAATGAAGGACCTTTCCTATCCAGAGAGGGGCTTCAGATTGGAGTCTTCGAGAGCCAGTCCTAACCCAGACCTGGTGAGTGTGTGGGAGAGCTTCCTGCTACCCTGTGCCTGCAGGACATACTACTGGTCCCAGCCCAGGCACAGTGTGGGTGAGACCCTCTTCCACCTCATTGGGACGCCCCCACCACCATTCCGAAGCACCTCCCCCACCCCGCCTGCTGAGTAGGAATTTCTGCAGCATTCCAGGAACCTCCAGACTCAGTCCTAGCCCAGACCCAATGAGTGTGTGGGAGAGCTTCCAGCCAACCTGCCCCGGCAGAACCTATTACTGGCCCCAGCCCACGTGCAGCGTGGGTGAGACCCTCTTCC
>NW_004524677.1:2216388-2217339 GCF_000260255.1 Octodon degus
ATGTACAGTCAAGAAGAATGTACGTTCAAAAGTTTTGGGGTGGAACATTGTAGACATCTACCAAGTCCATCTGTTCACAGGCTTAGTCTAATGGTAACATTCATTCATCGATTTTTTTCCCTAGGTGCTCTATTTGTGAAAGTGGGGTGTTAAGGTCCCCCACTACAGTCGTGTCTGTACTTATTTTGTTATTCATGTCTGCTATTATTTGTTTTATGTAGCTAGGTGAAACTGTATTCAGTATATACATACTTATTATTTTTATCTTTTTGGGGGTTTTCATTTAACAGGTATTCAGTGACCAGAATTGCCTATTTTGATCACTTTTGCTTCAAGTTTGCATTGTCTACAATAAGATTATCTACCTCTACTTTTTCTGGGTTCCTGTGATATAAAGAATTGTTTTCCAACCTTTAACTTTTAGTCTATGAATCTGTTGTTGGGATAAATGTGTTTCTTTAATGCAGCATACTGCCTGATCTTGCTTCTTGATCCATTCTGCCAATCCGTTTCTTTTGATTGATGAGTTGAAACAACTACTTTAATGGTTATAACTCATATGTATTGACTTCTTTTTCATGTTGTTTTCATATCTTTTGCTCCCTCTCTTGCTCTGTTTAATTGCTTGCCCTGCTTGATGCTTCTTTCTATTGGTATTCATATGTTTGTGGTCTTCATTATCTCTTTTTAATATGTTCTTTAGGGCATTCAGTAGAGCTGGCTTGCTGGGCATAAATTTCTTCATTTGTTCTTTGTCAATTGAAGTACCTTATTTCTCCATCAATTTTGATAGATAGTTTTGTGGGGTACATCAATATGAGGTGAAGATTTTTTGCCTTCAGGGTTTGAAATACCTTACTCCAAGCTCTCCTTCATGTGATAGTTTGTGTTGAGAAGTCTGCAGTGATTCTGGTGGACTTTCCTTTGTAAGTGATATGCTTCTCTTCTCTA
>NW_004524677.1:2217439-2227742 GCF_000260255.1 Octodon degus
AGAGGAGAGGAGAGGAGAGGAAACGTGGTCCTGCTTTCACATGTGGTCCTTTAAAGTGAATAATTGAGCTGGGGAGATAGCTCAGCAGTCTAAGCACCTGCCTGGCAAATGCAATGAATGAATAGGGTTCGATCCCCAGTACTGCATTCCCTGCCAGGCCTTGGCATCCATCTGTCCACTGAAACCAGGTGTGGTGGCACATGTTTGTAATCCCAGAACTGGGAAGCTGAAATAGGAGGATCACTTTGAGTCTGAACTGCATAGTGAGACCCTGTACTAAATAAATAAAAGATTACAAAAACTAAAAGGCATAATTGCAGCCACCTGTAGTAAAGTATTGACAAAACATCATTGCTTGGTCATACTTTTTTCTGGGTGTCTGAACTTTGTCCTAGGCCCATCTGTGTACTTTCTAGAAAAATCTAGTTTTAAGAAACCTACTAATTCACTTTAGCAAGAACAAACACACACACACACACACACACACACACACACACACACACACACACACTTACCCTTGATATCTGATTGCCCTCCATATCTGACCAGGCTTCTCAGCCTCATCTCTTTCTGCCTTCTCCTGTCTCTCCCATCCTCCTGTCTGAGCCCCTTGGCCTGTCTTCCAAAGGCTCCTCTTTGGTTGGCTTAGTCAGAATTCCCTTTCAACCCCTGATTCTCCTTCTTAGTAAGTTTTCACTCTGTGACTTCACCCTGATCCTCATCTATAAATTCTCACTTCTTCAGGCTATGTCAAGGGGAGAGAGAGGGAGAGGGAAAGAGGGAGAGAGAGACACACACACTGTACCAGATGGGACACAATCTTTCTCCCCCAATCAGTGCCAAATTTTGTGGCAGCAACCCCTTACCTAAGTGAGTGATCTTCAGTGAGTCTGCTTCACTATGCTTTACTATCTCTGACTAATTCTGTCCTTAACAGTATCCAAACTAAGACACAGTCTTCCAAAAAGAAGATACAGGCAAGGGAAGGGTGACAGGAAGACCTCCAGCACATTAAAGGAGGAGAAAAAAAGGAAGTCATTTATTTAATTCATATTCCTTGCAACATTAATTTATAATTTTTGGAAACTTTTGGCAGGAAAGTGGAAGGAAGGATTTCAAGAATTCATAGATCATGTTTAAAAAGAAGCATAAAAAGGGGTAGGTGAGTAGCTGGGTAGCACATATAGTCCGAACAAGCATGGGTCTGGATTTAACAATAATGGAAATTAAATCTAAAGCAGAAACTTATTGGAAAAAGCCTTAATTGACAGGTAGGAAAAGGTAAAGAAAGGACTCTGGGCTGGGCAGTAGCTGGAAGGGGCGCACTCTGGTCAGAAAGGTCAGACATACCCGCAAAACAGGAGGCCAGTTTCAGTGGAGTACCAGAGGTAGTCCAGGCCCCAGTACGGTATTATGTCAGTCCTAGCTTTCTATCCCAGTTGAATCCTTGTGACTCGAGGGGCAATTCTGCCTGTGTGGGAGGAATCTTTGTGACTTGAGCAATTTAAGTCAAGTGAGAGTCTTCTGAAATCTAAGATAACTTAGGTTGTAGCTAAATGTCCCTCTAAATCTGTTATCCTAATATCCTCAGTCTTGAAACAAGATAGGGTAGATGAATTTAGGATGATAATAAAAAAGTTGTTTTGCCAACTTTTTAATCATTCCCTAAATGATTAATATGCCTGTCTGCACACTTGAGGATTTGACCCAGAGTTTTGTAGATTGAAAGTCAAACTTTGATTTTTTTTTAGTTGATTATTGTAACCTATCTTTAGAGCCAAGTGAAGAGTTACAGTTGATAGCACAGACCACTTTTAGACCCTGATGGCCTCAGGATAAAACATGATGCATAATATACTTCGGGCCCAGGAGTTTGTCCTTCATCCCTCTGGTGATCTCTGATTATGTCATGAGTATGTCAACCAGCGCAGTATTTGCCAATTGCCTTAAATTGGTCATAGCATTTTTCTTTTTAAAAGTGCAAGGTTCAGTCTACGAAGATGAAAACTAAGGATCAGCACATTTTTCTAAACACTTTCCCCTTTACAAGGGGACACAGGCTTCAAATGAAACAGCAAACATTTGATCCAGATTTTTCCAGATCTAAAGTATCTTTGCAGGAGGTCAGCGAGCCTCACTAGGAGGCACAGCAAGGAGAAGGGCAAGTAGTTCTCCTGACCTGAGCCCCATAGACTTTCCACTGGAGCTAACACTGCAATCTCAATTGTTTTTAACGGAAGACAGATGACTCTGTGAATTAAATTATCCCGGTCATTCAGTGTGGTGAATATCTTGTTTTTGTCTGCTTAGCATCATTCTTCTCCACTTTTCTGCTCACCCCAGCTTCACCTTGGCCCAGAATTCATGATTTACCAGGTGGCGCATCGACCCTACTTCACACACTACCTTTTGATTTCCTCCCTTCAAGATGTAATTGTCTTTTCTCTTTTTTTATTCATTGTTTTTAAAATAATAGTATATCTTTACGGGGAACATGATGATGTTAAGATCCAGCTCTCTTCTGAACTGGCTCCACAATTCAAGAAAGTCGTTAACAAATAAGGGACTGATGCTTTAGTATGCTATGCCCACCCAGATGTAATTAATGTGCTAATAGCTGTCTGTATTGTAGTAACCCTAAGGACCCAATATAAGGAATTTTAAGCTAGCTAAAGCAAAGAATATTAAATGTCTGAAGTCTCTTTATTCAGTAATTTTTCGTTTGTTTGTATTGTATTTTAGGACAGGGTCTACAGGGTCTCACTGCATAGATCTGACTCATAGTGATCCTCCTGTTTACAGCCTCCCAAGTGCTGGGATTATAGGCTTGCACCACCATGCCCAGTGTCAGTTGCTGTCTCAGTGGACCGCAAGGGTGGGGCTGGAACAGCAGAGTAATTTTAGAGTGAAACCAGTACTTTACTTGAAACTTGCCTCAACCTTGGCAACATAGCAAGATCTTATCTTGAAACAAAAAACAAAAGATGCACAGACCATGGTTCACTTCTCAGGGGGAGGGATTAAAGCACATTTACCAATCGATACATACTTACAGAACACTTGCAATGTATTCAGCACTATGCTAAGGCTTGGGAAATGTGACAAATGAATGATTTCCAATATCATTCATCACCTTGATTTGCCTATATCATAATATTCATGGGTCTAGGAGAAAGAAATGGCCTGCATAAGCCACTAGAGAGCCTCTTTATGGTGCACTCCTGAATGCACCTCAAACTCAACACTGCTTCCTTTTCCAACAATACATAACTGTCCTCTGCCTTCCGAGAATTCTGTGCACCTCCTCAGTTAATGAACACTGGCCCTCCTCCCACCCACACAGCCGGTATTGTTAGTTCATGCTCAGCCCTGTCCTTTAGCCACACCAGCCTTTCTTTCCACCTTATTTACTGTTGCACCCATCTACTTGTCCACAGTATCTCCCCCCTCCACACCATTCTGGGCATATCTTGGTTCAAGTCAGTCTTCAGCACATCGCTGTCCATGTCACTTCCCTGATCAAAACATCAATAGCTCTTCTTTTTGAAAGGAGTCTAAATTCTTAGCCTAGAACCCAAAACCATTCATAGTTTGGCCCAAATACTACTCCTCCAGCCTTGCCACCATGACACTGTCTTGCTTAAGTTTTTCTTTCTTCATTTAGCCAATTCCCATCCTTACAAGAATTCCTGCTTCCAGAACTTTGTCAACTCTGATCCTTGGAAAGTCCCTCCTTGTGCTTCTTTCCCTACCCACCCAGATACGATCTATTCCTACCACCTTTGTCATAAAGACTTTTCTCTGCCTAAATGTTCACAGGATTTTATCTGATAATCTGAAAAGACATTGAACAGTCTCTCCCTTGTGTCACAGCTATTAATAAACATTCTTCATTCTCTCTGCTGGTCAACAAACTTCTAGAAATTCAAGACCACTATTTAACATGAGTATAACCAAAACGCTTTGGTGGTAGACAGTAGTATGCTATTACGTTCCAATCAGGCATGGAGGCATTTTGAATTTAAGCTTATAGAGTGAGAACATGTAAAGTTCTGCTCAAAGGAGGATCTTGGAAGAAGAATCTTATAAATACTATTCAGAAAGAAAAAAAGAGTTGCCCAGTTTTATTAGAGCTCAAGGGATCTGAAAATTGGTTTTTCTACTTTCCACCTTAATTATAAAAGGCCATCAAAACAATTTTCCCAAACTAGACATGGTGGCCAGTGACAATAATCCCATCCCTCAGGAGGCTGAGACAAGAAGACCTCAAATTCAAAACCAACCAAGATTACATAGTGACTTTAAGACCAAACTGGACTACATACCAAGACCCCACCACAAATATTATTATTATTATTATTATTATCATCATCATCATCATCATCATCATCATTATCATTATTAAGAAAAAGAGGAGGAAGAGGAAGAATTTTCTTTTAGGTACAAACTTTTAATTCATATAGGTCTTAAGGATACAATTAGATGATGAGGGCTCAGCAGAAGCTCTACTTATGGAAGCTCTGCTTGCAGCATTGTCTGGGGAGCTATAGAACGTGCTGTGCTTCTGGCGTGTTGTATGGTTGGCCAGGAAGAGGCGGAAAGGAAAGGAGTAGGCTCCTCCTGCAAGGTTGCCGGGTGCTCTGGCAGCCTGAACATTACTCCAGCCCACTAGGGGCAACCTGAGCCTAGAACAATAAACTCATCAGAGGGAAAAAACATTCAAAATTGTCTAAGTTTTCCATAATGTACATATGGAAAATATTCTATTATTACACCTACACAGCAGGATATCGATTCAGTTCTACACTGTCACATATTTTTCCTTAAGTTATCCTTAACTGCGTAGTGAATACAAAGAATATTTTTGAAATCTTTTTAAAATTCCCCCATACTTTAAAAGTATGTATACTACCATCACTGATTGTGTTTCTTTTGTTTTGAATAAGGTGAATAAGGAAAAAAGTGTTTACTATTGAAAAAAATTCTTTAAACAAATACACTCATGCCCTCATTTTCAGTACTTTTCTAGGTACTGAAAATGTAGCAATAAATAAAAGAGAAAAAACTTTCCCCCTCTGTAGGGTTTCTAATCTGGAGGAGAGAGACAAATCCTAAGCAAAATCATGAACATGAACAGTGCAGTTCATAGAAAGAGACAAGGCCAGGGAGATGGCTCAGTAGAATAAGTGCTTGCCTGGCAAGGACAAGGGCCTGAGTTCAATCCCTGGTTCCGCAAAAAAAAAAAAAGAAAGAAAAAGAAAAAAGAAAGAGACAAGAGCTGTGAGAAGAAGAAGGAGAAGGAGGAGGAGGAAGAGGAAGGAAGAAGGAGAAGAAAGTAGGAGACAGAGAGGCTGGAAAGGAAGTAACATTGATCGTGGAAGTAAGTCTTCACAGAGAATAACTTTAGAACAGAGATCGATTTGGATGGACAGAACAAGACAGCCATGTTCTTAGAGGAGAAGAACACTCCAGGCAGAGGAAACAGAATCTGTCAAAATCCTGAGGTCAGACGGAGGCATAAACAGGAAAAGCAAAGAGCAACTCTGTTAGCTCCTGTCACTAGGGGTTTGCAGCAATAGAGGAGATGCTCTTGAGGCAAGAAAGAAAGTTACACAGATGCATGAATGTAGCTTAGATCTGTCGAGGGCTCTTCCTGTGACAACAGTACCAGAGAGAAGAGTTGCTTCCTGAAGGAGCTAACAATGTACTATTGAAATGAACTGCCCGGGCTCCTGCTGGAAGAGTCTTGGTGATGGAGGAGCAAGCACACCCCATGCAGGGTGGCAGCCCAGTGGTAGGAGGGGTGGCGGTTTCACTTCACCCTGGAGAGAAACACACACACACACACACACACACACACACACACACACACACACTGTCCCACTCTTTTCTGTGACTATACATTTGAGCTTTGTGCAAATGACACCAACTCACAGAAGCCAAGGGTTTGGTAAAGGTAAATAACACCAACTCACAGAAGCCAAGGGTTTGGTAAAGGTAAATGACACCAACTCACAGAAGCCAAGGAGCCAAGGGTTTGGTAAAGGTATGTACATTCTTAAATTAATCTGCATGTTTTATGTTTGCATGGCTGGTTCTATTTTTCCTAACAATTCAGTTTTTCCTAAAACTTTTGGAAAGAATCAGAAAGATGATCAGCCTAGACATTTATCTGCTTTGTGTGGCAGATGTTCCAAGACATTCTCTGGAGAGAGAGATAGCTAAAAGAGGGGTTGCTGTGGTTTGTATGTCTGTGTCTCCCCAAAATTCCTAAATTGAAATTCTAACCCCCAAGGTGCTAATACAGTACAGATTAGAAAATGTGGATTTGGGGAGGTGGTGAGGTCACAGGCCTCTGAAGAAAGATCCAAAGGCGCATCACCCCTGCCGTCCTGGGAAGGCACAGCAAGAAGGTGCAGCCCGTGCACTAGGAAGCAGCTACCTTGATCTTGGTTTCTTGCATTTGGCCACCACAGCCTAAACAAATGAGGACCATGGTATAATTAATCAAAACGGGTAAGGGACTCTGTAGCCTGACCCAGTTACAATATATCACTATATAGTTTTCACTCTAAACAAAATCTTGACTTAAAAATTGTTCTTAGAAGCATTTGCTTTTTTAAATGATGTTTTGATATTTTCTTCTAGATAAATAATATGTCTAAATTGTACATATACTATCTTCACTCTAGTGTAAGCATTCAACTCTGATTAGATTTGTTTTAGCTGTTTATCATTCATTTATTTATTTATTTATTTATTTATTTGGTACAGGATCTTGCTATGCAGCTCAGCTTAGACTCGTAGTGAACCTCCTATCTCAGCCTCCCCAGGGTTCCAGGGCCAGCTCCTGTGGTATCAGGGATAAAACCTTGGTCCTTGCGCTTGCCAGACAGGCTCTTAGACTGCCAAGCTATCTCCCCAACCATAGCTGTTTTTAAGATAAAGAAAAACATCAAATTATTAAATTCCATTACAAGGTATTAAAGATAACTTGCCTAGAGTCCATTAAAATATACATGCTTGAATGTTCCTTTATCTCAGAAAAGTTAGTAAACCAAAACTGAGAAACTTTGCTTCACTAAAAATATCCATGCCGAATTGCAAATATGTGTAGAGAAGTTGTCACTTAATAATAGCCAGGCAAACTCTTATAAAGATACCTGAAACTAATATAACAGTAATTGCTCACATGAAAGCTCTGAGCCTGGCATGACTTCTATATTTGTGTGAGCGTTATGTGATCACATTTGATTCTGTCTCATTTCACAGTACTGCAGGGTCGCATATAATGATGTTATCAACCTCAGAAAAACATGTAATTGTTGTATCAGGATATCTTAATCCTGCTAAATTAGTAGTTTGTCACTAATTTGCTGCAGCACTAATTTTATCAAGGTGTCAGCACCATGTATAGCAATCCACCTGTGTTTACGAGCACAGTAGTAGCAGCCTAGGCCTTTCCTTCAGCAACACTGCCACCTGCTGCTCCATGTGGACTTTTGCCTCTGTCTTCGAGGGTCCAGAGCTGGACTTGGAATTCTTACCTACCTATAGTTGGGAGAGACCACGAAGAATGTCTCAAGAGAACCCCCACATTCTATAAGTTGGAACCTGAAGTCCACAGGAATTAAGCCACTTCCAAGGGTCATAGCCATGGCCTTCACATTATAATTTACAACTGACCAATTCTCTCCAATACTCTTTCACCAACGTATCTATTATTAAATGGCACAGAGTGAAGCAGTTACATTGAGTACAATTATAGTTTTTTCCAACCATGAGATTTTAGATTATTTTTATTAGGTGCTTTTTCCTTTTTTACATTACCTAAACTTGTACCATAAGCAAACATTACACTTTCAATTACAAAACATTTGTATTTGATCAGAGAATAGCCTTAAATAGAAAAAAAAAATGTTCTCAAGAAAAGCAGATGATAACTATTTTTTTTCTTTCATTCCATGTTCTCTTTCCAGTTGGGAAAGATTTTTAAATCAGGTTACCATACCAATGTTAATAGGAATGCTTTACAGAAATAGGAGATAAGAACTCTGTGTGTGTGTGTGTGTGTGTGTGCGTGTGAGAGAGAGAGAGAGAGAGAGAGAGAGAGAGAGAGAGAGAACTTCTTACAGGAGTAAACTACAAGAATTCTGTGAAGATTTGTATGTTTAGCAAACTACAACTTTGTAAACAACTATAAGTTCATAAACTTTCATTTAACAGATCTTTAAGCTTTTTGTATCACAAAAGTTACATTTCTTATTATATAGATCTTGCTTTATCTTGGTCTTAACCATCCAGCAGAAAAGTATAACAAAGTATGAAAAGTAAAGCCATATTAATATGCTGAGCTGTAAAGGGCTCAAGTTAACCTCTACATTGCCAGTCCCACAGATAACCCACTACTATTATGGACTACTGGACTATATTGGATTATTTTGCTGAATTCATGCACTTACAATATTTAAATGTCAATGGAACACTCATCTCTGACAAAACTAAACAAAAAAGGGGATACAAATGAAGGGCCATGTTGTATCTATATATACAAAATAGTTAGGATAGATATACAGCTACTTTCTCTTAATTCAATGAGAAGAAAGATTTATACTAATAGTGTTTGGACAGGATATTATGTCTGCATCTTGTACTGTGAATAACCACTATGAAGACAGCAATATGCAATGTATTAAGTATTGAAATTGCCCTATTAATCGGTTTTGAAACTGTCTCATTGCTATTTGTTTCTCAATAAAATTAATTTTAAAAATTTTCAAAAAAATTGAGCAGAAGTTTCTCTGCCCCACCTCAGTTATTTTTCCAATACTGTATGCCTTTTGTTTGGTATTTATTTTCTTCTCTCAAAAATTTAAATTGTCTTATCCAGTTACCAAAAACAAAGGAACCAAAAATATCCACCTTAAAAATTAAAAATTAAAAAAACAATTTTTGTGTCACATCGCT
Source organism: Octodon degus (assembly GCF_000260255.1). Classification (NCBI taxonomy): domain Eukaryota; kingdom Metazoa; phylum Chordata; class Mammalia; order Rodentia; family Octodontidae; genus Octodon; species Octodon degus. Next base: position 2,226,407 of record NW_004524677.1, read on the forward strand.
AAATTGGAAATAAATGAGATTAACCTATTTTCTTTCTTTCTTCTTTCCTTCCTTCTCCCCATTTCTTTTTTATTTTTGTGGGTGTGGGAGTGCTGGGATGTGAACCAAGACCTTCGCACAGATCTGTGCCTTGGGGCCTTTTCTGCTTTGTATTTTGAAGCACAGTCTCACTCAGTCACTAGGTTGCCCAGGCTGGGTTTAAGCTTAGAATCCCCTTGCCTGAGCCTCTCAGCATGTTCGGGTTAGAGGTGTGTAGCAGCAGGAATTAACGTATTCATGTATTATCCTTCTGATACATGATGTATTTACAAGCATTTTGTTAATGATTTCTACATCTCCCTCATAAGGGATGTTGATGTTCTTGTAATGTGTGGCTTTAATATGTTGGCCTCATAAGGCAAATTTGGTCTTCTATTTTCTAGTTTTTATAAAATGAGTAATATTTATTCCTTATACATTTTGCACAATTCACCAGTAAATTCATTTGAGGCAAGCTTTTGGTTTATAAAGTCATGTGCCTCACTGAGGAGATAACTCAGCAGTCTAATAGCCTGCCTAGGCAAAGGCAAGGACCCAGGTTGGATTCTGGGTACCACATGCTGCGCAGCCCCCACCCCAGCCTCACAGAGCCAGCCAAGAGTGGGCATCACGGTGCATACCTGTAATCCCAGCACTGCTGGAACAAGAGGATAACTACAAGTCCAAGGTGCATAGTGAAACACTGTACCAAATACATAAAATTTAAAAAAAGAAGAAGTCATGTGGCTTAAAAATATAGATCTATTCTGATTGTCTCTTTTTTAGGTTATTTTGATAATTGATCTCTTTAAAGGATTTGTTCATTTTATCTGAATTTACATATGTATTCAGTGACACAATGTTCATAAGCACTTATTATTATCATCTCAAAATCTATAGAAACTGTGCTTGTAGCCCCTATTTCAGTCGTTGTTGTTGTTGTTGTTGTTGTTGTTGTTGTTGTTGTATTTAGTACAGGGTCTACAGGGTCTCACTACATAGACAGGACTCATAGTGATTCTCCTGTTTTCAGCCTCCCAAACACTGAGATTACAGGCCCACACCACCACATCCAGTCTCAATCACTATCCCAGTATGCTCCAGGGGTGGGGAGCACACAACACACCTATAATTAACACATGTGGATCTGGTTTATCTCAGTTTTGAGTGTGCTTCTCCATTTGTATCCATTTAACTATAAAAATCTTCACCTTATCTTTCTTTATGGCTGAGTAGCACTCCATTATATTTTTTAAGACATACTCAAGTCAACAACTTCTGACAGTTGCCAGCTGTGCTGATAACCCACTACTATTAT
>NW_004524677.1:2233372-2235693 GCF_000260255.1 Octodon degus
GCAACCCTAAATAATTCAAAGGCACATTAATAGGAAGAAAAAATTTAAATTCCTAGTTGGTGACCTATTTGATGCCTGATGCAAAAAAATTGCAAGTGTTTATCAAAATTTTACATAAGTGTAGTGTGTATTCTGTGAGCCAGTGAAGACAAAGTCATTATTTAACCTCAGCAAGGTCTGCAGTTGGGAATAGTTGAATTAATTACAGACCCATGGCCTCTACGCCAGGAATCAGCTGAGCATTTAGGGGTGAATAAACTGCTCGAGTCAGGTTTAGCATGCTCTCAGAAGAAAGAAAAAGGCTTTTCATGAAGCAGATTGTGAGGCTGTGTCAAGCCAATTATTCAGTAAGTGAAGATGTGATAAACATTCCCTCTACAACATGAGTTTAGGTCCAATAACTGTTATGGTGTGTGTCTAGTCATCCCCCCAAGGCCTCATGCAGTCATGGGGCAGGGACTTCTAGAGTTTGTGATTAACTCATGATCCACTGGGATTATGGATGATCCAAGGCTGGGATTATGGGTGTGAGAGCTACACTCAGCCTGAGGTGGATAGATAGCCTAAATGTAACATGGGACAGAAGGACAGATTTTCTCTCTGTTGCTGTTATTGCTGCTACTCTTCCATTTGTTCTTGCTTGCTCCTTGCAATGGATGCTGTCTGCATGTGCCACAGCCAAGTGTGGACTGAAATGTCCAGTAACTGTGAGCTAAATAAACCTTTCCTTGCTTCAAATAAATAAATAAATAAATCTCTCCAATCTTGGTTATTATATGCTTTGGTGTAGATTCATTTTGTTCATGGCTATTTGGAGTTCTATATGCTTCATTTCTTTGTTTGTCAAATTCTTTATCCATGTTTGTGAAGTTTTCTGCCATTATTTCTATGAAGAGATTTGTAATGACATTTGCCCTCTCTCCAACTTTCTCACTGATTCCAACTGATCCTATGTTGTTCTTCTTTGCTTCATTTTTGAGATGTTGGGCTGATCTTTTTTGATCTCTTGTTATTTTTAGGATATCTTTCTTTTCCTGTTTTCTAGTCATGTTCCTGTCTTCTAGATCTGATATTCTTTGCTTGCCTTCATTTGGTCTACTCATATACTTTGGAGTTTTTAATCATTTGCATTTCTGTTCAGATCTGTTTCATTGATTCAATTGCTTGTCTATGTATGGCATTCATGGTTTCCATCATTTTCTTGAGCTCTTCTACTTATTTAAGTATGTCTGCTTTAATGTCTTTCATTTTGACAGTCATTTCTTTTGCACCTTAGAGATATTTTTCCTATGATCGATCTCTCTCTCTCTCTCTCTCTCTCTCTCTCTCTCTCTCTCTCTCTTTTCTTCTGCTGCTATCATTTCGAGAGATCCATCTGTTGGCTTCTGATTTCCTCTTTCTTTGTGCTCAGGACTTATCCTGAATAGGTGGGGCATTTGTGATTGCATTTTGATTCTTTGTCTTATCATTTTCTATTCTTCAGTTTATTTTGTTTTCGGTGTTGATGCCTGTAGATTTCTTATGTTAGCTTTATCACTGGTGTTGAGGCTTTCCTAGTAGAGGTCTGTTCCTCTGGATATCTTCTAAATGTAGAGGTTTTTGGTCTTTACATCTATCCCAATAACCTACCTTCCCATTATATTAAGACTGAGGAATTGCTATCTATTTGAATTAGATCCCATTCCTTTGATACTGGACTAATGATAGTTATCACCCCTTATAATCACAATGTTGTCATACAAAAGAGAAAAAGTAGTTATAGTATCTATGACATCATGGTCAAGGTCATTTAGTTGGCAATAACAATAAACTCAAGTACAGCTTCATTACTGACAAACTGTGGTAACTATTCGCCTGATACCTGCAACCATAGGAGGATGGTTTGCAGAAATATAATATAATCCAACTTATATCATAAATTTGTATGCCATGATTTTTGACTCAGTACAGTGATTTTACCTTGTTGTGGTGGCCTAAAGAAGAAAATGGGTAAGATGGAGAGATGAAAGAGGTTAAATATAGTAGGATCAAGGTTGAAGGGCACAGGATGATCACCCAGGTTTTGGGTAATTGTAGGACACAGGACAAAAGGATTGGAGGAGAAGCCTAGGAGTTCTGAAATGAATGGAAAAGAGAAGAGACAATGTTTACTGGCATGAAAGTATATAGTAAGCATATAGTCAAGTGAATTGACTAAAGCATATAGTTGACTAAAGCAACTCAAGCATATAGTTTACTAAACAGAGAAAGCTTATGAGTAGAATAAAACAAAAAGAAAGGTTAGAGACTGAAATCATGAATAAGAAAAAAGAATAAATAAA
>NW_004524677.1:2238512-2243348 GCF_000260255.1 Octodon degus
TCACTCGCCAGGCCTGCGCTCTGGGTTTAATCAGGATCCAGAGGGCCCCGAGTCATCTCACTCACTCGCTGGGCCTGCGCTCTGGGTCTGTTCAGGATCCCATGGCCTGGGTCATCTCCTATAATTTTTGTTTCTTAGAAGCTATTGAGAGTTGTGAGCCAGTGAGATAGCTCAACAGACCAAGCACTTACTTAGGCAAGCACAGGGACTGGGATTTGATCCCCAACACCACACACCACACCAGCTCTGCCCAGGAGCAGGCTAAACTGGCCACAGAGACCAGATGTGGTGGCACATACCTGCAATCCCTGCACTGGGAGGCTGAAAATAGGAGGACCCGGGGCTGGGGAGATGGCTCAGTAGAATAAGCACTTGCCTGGCAAGTGCAAGGGCCTGTATTCAATCCCCAGTTCTGCCCAAAAAAAAGAAAAACAAAAACAAAACAGGAGGATCACTATGAGTCTGAGCTTCTAGAGAGACACTGTACCAAATACATAAAAAAAGAAGTTATTGAGAAAACATATGGTATTTTTTTTTTTTTTGTGGAACCAGGGATTGAACTCAGGCCCTTGTGCTTGCAGGCAAGCACTTATTCTACTGAGCTATCTCCCCAGCAGTATGGTATCTTTTTAAAATATTCCATGTGCAATTGATAAGAATGCATATTGCACTATTGTTTAGGTAAGCATTCTATGAGCAACATATAGAATGAGTTAGTTTTGATAACTATTTTATATCAAGTTGACTTTAATATTTATTTTGCTCAAGTATAAATTTGCTTTTAATTTAAATTATGTCTTAATAATTTTTTAAATCATTACAATCATCCAGGAATATTACCAAGTTGAGTATCATTTCCTGAGACAGGGGGCCTGGCCCTAGCTCAGTTCTTTAAGTGGCTGCTTCCACCAAGCTGTCAGCCTCAAGTGGCTCTAGTTTGATCCCGACAACTCTCCAGCCAGCCAAACAAGCCCTGAGGGCATTCAGAGCAAAAAAAAATCCTTAAAAATAGGGGGCCTGGCCCTAGCTCAGTCCTTTAAGTGGCTGCTTCCACAAAGTTGTCAGCCTCAGGTTGCTGGAGTTTGAACCTCACAACTCTCCTGCTGGCCAAAAGTGCCCTGAAGGCATTCGAAAAAAAAAAAAAAAAAATCATTTCCTAAGACAAATAAATACATTAGAAAGCTGAAGAATTAATCATTTCTAAATGTCTTTACTATTCTGAAGTTCTATGATTAAGCATATGTTGAAAATGTAATTAGAATTCTTTATTGAAGGCTCATAGAAAATTAGTTCTAAAATTTAAGACTAGTAAAAGTAAAGGCTAGAACTAAGAATTATTTACACTTTGTCAAAGAATAAAATTAAGCTTACACAATAATCAATGCATTTAGCCTTGTGATCACATTTTTAAAATTACTTCCTGGAGGATAATGATGTTTTGCTTCCATTTTCCTAAAGCTAATTTGGTCTTAACCTCCTTATGCTATGATTTTTTGCATATTATACATTATATAATCTAGACTGTACATAAGTAGAAAGTAGTGAGTTGCTCTGAGATAGTACTAAATATGAGTTGAGAATTCCACAGGAAGAATACCTACCTTTCTCAATAATGGTATGCTATCCTTCATGTAGTCACTCAGCTCATTCTACCATGAGCAATCACTGTACCCAGGCCAAAAGTATACACACATTCTTATCCTTCTTTTCTTATAGTGCAAGCCAAGTTATTTGAGAATTCTTTAACAGTAAAGAAGTCTAAGAATCACACCTGCTTTTGAATTCTAAATCTTTCATTTAGAAAATCTGTAACATTAAGTAGAATTTAAACCTACCTTGTCATCTGTAAGATGAGCATTATAAATATTTCATAGACTTGTACAGAAAACTTTGTGGCACACAGTAGAGGACTAAAACTGACTTCCTTCTAACTACCCTCCAGTCCAACAGGTTGTAATTTGTATTAAAGATATTCCTATCATATACTTCATCATACAAATTATGAAAATAAATTAGGAAGTGCAGCTTTATTTTCCAAATAGACTTAGCCAAAGCACACAAAGGCACTTTGTTTCTAGTACTATCTCAATTCTCAAAAGTGTGATTATATATCCTTTATTCTACATTGTTCTTTCAGCAGCCAATCAGATTGCTTATTGCACAATTCATATTTCACTGTGTCAGGGAAGACAGTAGTCCATAAATAATAACTAAGTTTAAACAAGTCAAATGTGCTTTATGGTTGTAAGAACTGGAAAGAATTTACTCCTAGAATTTTGCATTGTAATTAAGTAATTTTCACTCAAGAGTTATTACTGGATTAAAAATTTCCCAATACTCTTGCTGTATGATCACCTCTACTTGTGAGATTTTGTTTCTAATGAAAAGTTCATAGCTACTTAACAGACCAAACATTTGCTGAAAAGCTTTTCCTCTTAACATATGATGAGGAACACATTTGGCAGTTGATTGTTGATCAACAGCAACTGTGCTTGGCTCCTACCAGCAACTTAAAAGAAATAAATAACAAAGCAAAATATACACAGTGTAAGAACCATGAAATAATATGCAGCAGCTTTCTCCAACCTATTATTTCAGAGCCCAGTAAAATAGACATGTCTATAAATTGCCAAGATTTCTCATTACAGAGATGATTAATTTTTATTGAGAACTGGTATGTCTTGAATAATACAAATCATTTGAGATGATTAAGACAACATACAATGACACAGAGAAATTATCAATGTTCAAGGCCTAGGGGCCCAGTGTTTGATCCCCAGACCTGCCGACCTGGCCCCACCCCTGGGGCATGCTGAACCGGCAGTTGAGGCTGGATGTGGTGGCACGTGCCTGTAATCCCAGGTCTTGAGAAGCTGTAAACAGGCTCATTACTATGAGTCTGATCTAGTAGTGAGACCCTGAACACCCTGTAGACCCTTCCCTAAAATACAAAAAAAAAAAAGAAAAAAAGAAATTATCAATGTTCAAACTATTATAATCCAATAAAATACACATACCTTCAAAACTCTACTGAACATAATTATTTTCTGCATGCTGAGAGTCTTCAGTTTTATGCTGCTGAATCATTGTTAATAGCAGCAATCATTAGTTATATAGTTGATATATCTAGAAAGAATTATACAGCAACTGTCAGTTTATTAATGATGATGTATACAATGCCAGCAGCCCCTTCATATCAAAAGTGTCCTAACCTCCAGTTTTTGCATAGGTACTGAGCAAGGAAGCTACTATGCTTCAAGTTAAGGCAGCACATGCTAACCAAAACCACATGCTCTTTGACCCATCAAAAACCAATAGATAGTTGGGCCAGTAATCTATGATACTGTTTGAGATGACCAAATAAAGCATAGAGATCTTAGGGAAATTAAATTTGTAAAACTAAAAGTTATAATCACCAGCAAAAGTTAGTGAAGGGTGATAGGGAAACTGAATAGCTGAACTTATGAGTAAACCAAAATTATGAGTAAGCAGGGACATAAATTAGAAAAAGTTAAATAATGTAGGAGGAAGGATGGTCAAGGAAATAAGTAGAACAGACCTAAGAAAAGCAACTGAATCAAATTAATGGCAGAGCCCTTGACTCAAAAAATCAACCAACCCTTCTCCAAATGCTTAAGTCTACCTTGATTTCTGAGCTGACCTCCAGTTCTAGCTTCTTCTTGATTCTCACAGTTTATGCCCAACTCGCTCTTCAAATTACTTCAGATAAATTGAAGGGCTTCAAATCTTTCCAATTAAATCAATAAAATCATAATAAAAATTAAACTATATATGTCTACTGCTTCTATGGTAGGCTTGTTTCTTTTCTTTTTGTGCTTTATTTTTTTTTTAAAGCTTGGAGTGGAACCCAGGGCCTCAGGCATGCTAGACAAGCCCTCAACCCCTGAACTACATCCTCAGCTTTGTTTATTTTTTATTTAGAGAGTCTCCCTAGTTATCCAGGTTAGCCTTGAACTTGTGATCCTTCTGTTTCAACCTTCTGAGCAGCTGGGATTATAGGTGCATGCAGTCATGCCCAACTCCATGACATTTATTTGTCATTGACCTGTTTCTCATCAGAGATTAGCATAGAAGTAAGGGAATTTGTTTCAATTACCAGGTTTTCAGATTTAATTTTCCGTAGAATGGAGGTTCTCTGTGATTCAATTCTCATGCAAAGGGAAGACTAAATCCAGAACTATAGATTTTAGATTGAGAATCAAGCCGGAAATCTCCAGTTGGACAAAAGCCAGCTTCACAAAAGGAGAATTGTTGCCATTGGTCTTAAGTCCACAGGAAAGATAGCTGGTATCCAGTCTCATATGAAGTTATATGATAAGTACACCAGTCCCTAAATTTACTGTACAAGATAAAAATGGAGAAATCTAATTAAGTTCTGACCATAAAGCAAATTTGAGACATGAAAAGATAAAATGAATAGAGCAGAAATGCTGGGAGAGGAGAAAAGGGAGGAAGAAAGAAAAAAACGTTGAAGATTGGATATTCTAAAAGTTAAAAAATGATCCAAAATCTATGCATAAAAAACAAACAAGACCAAAAGCCAACTGGGCTTAGGCTGGAGAAGCATGAAATCAGGCCTAGAAAAAGATAGACTAAAGAAATAAGACAAACATCTCATTCATGATCCATACCCTCTCAGATTTCTTCCAGAATAAGACAGTAAAAATCCATGTTCATGTAATGTTATAATTGCTTTACCGATTAAAAAATTAAGGGGGCACTGGTGGTCAACGTTGAAAGTAGAAATGCGGGGAACCCCAGACCCAGTCCCAACCCAGGTCCGGTGAGTGTGTGGAGAGCTTCCTGCTACCCTGC
>NW_004524677.1:2243448-2251574 GCF_000260255.1 Octodon degus
CCAATAAATATATTCTGTTTATAACCTCCATTTGCTCCTAAAATTCATTCTACAGTTTTGGAGAACACGAACTGGTTCCAGGTACTTTTCAGGTCAGGAGTTTCATTTTTCCCCTATGTCATTGGAGGTCATCCACCCAAGATCAGTTTTTCTCCCTGTGTCACTTGGAGTTTCCCACCAAGATCACTGAACTGGGGTGTGAGTTTGCTTTTCTTTTATAAATTCTGGATTAGGACTCCTTTAGGTAACAAATCTTTATGCTTCAAATGTTGATATGTCTTTGTTTATTGTTCATAATTGTTCATGCTTTACATCATACAGTTTTGTCTCATATAGTTTGGTTAAAATTGCTTACACTTGCTTATGCTTTGTCTTTTATATGGTTTTCTTAAAATTTTTGTCAAAATGCTCTTGGTAAATCTAAGCTAAAACATGGAAATGTTATAAGGTTACGATATTTCTCTAATGGGACATTTTATGACTGTCTTGCACTTGTATATGTTGCATTTGAACTAGTTGCTAAATCTATTCTTTGCTCAGCTTTAGACAACAGTGCTAGAGGCAGTAACATTAGTAAGCCTCCTAGTGGACTTAATGTAACCTTCTGTAAAATGGGACGTTTAAATCTAGCTCAGACATAAAATATATATGCCTGTATATAAAACACAGGACTCCTTTTGCCAACTAAATGACATTAGGTTGGCAGCTGTTCTTAAAGACTTGGAGGACAGGTTTTGCTGGGACAGACTGTCTCTGATCCCCCTGTACATGCTAGAGGAAATGTCAGGCCTGCTGTTTCAGTTTCCTTTGTTTGACCTTACTCCTAATTTTTCCACCTCTTTGTACGTTCCCTTTTAGAGGCATGTAAAATTAGGAAAATTCTAGACTGTTCCAACTAAGTGAAGCCTTTAGAAAATTAGTGTATGTTAATGCTGAAGACAGGGAAGTCATTTTATGAAAAGGACACATACCCCATCTCTGGACCAGATGAGACAAAGAGGACTATGCCCATCCAGAAGGACACGTATAAAAACCATGTTCCAATTTAGTGTTCTGGGCAGGTCTCCTTTGGAAGGCTAAACCTGAGACACAGTGGAGAGAACCAATTTCTGGGTGACACTAAAAGGAGCTATCTCCAAAAGCAGCACACTTATGGGACCAAAATACATTTAGTGTGAGAGGATCTCCAACATTTCTCCTAGTTCTAATTATTTTGTTGCATGAGAGCTAAGTTGTAGACTTTAAAACCTTCACAGTAAAGTGCTAAGTAATCTTGTTCAGGCTTTTAACTATCCCCTATAGAACTTGAGCAAACAGTGGTTACTCTGCCAGCTAGTAAATGCTCATAGAGCAGCTGCCACCCTTTGAATCAGAGGACAGGTTTCCCCAGCCACTCTTTGGGGAATCCCCTTTGAAGCCCACAACTGATGGAATGTTGACCAGAGACACAACTGGATTCCCTTCTGGAGACTGATCTCTGACTGTGTGGGCCAATAGAAACTGAAAACATCTGAGGGTTCATGGCAGAACTACACCCTGGCAGATACCAAAAGGTGTTTGGTAGAAACTGGCTTTAAACCACTAAAAGATCTCCACTTACTTATTGTACTTTTTCTCTCTGCTAGTAAACTAGAAATTCTACCTGAACTTTTCAGCAAAACAACTTAATGAGTCACTCCTTCAGAAATTAGGCAGAGGCAACTTGCAATAGTTTACATTCTACAGCGACTATCAGGGGAATGAATTACATCTGTGCCTTACATGTTAACTGAGAAAAATTTTTGTCAGCCTTAAAGCAATTAGCTTCTACCGGTATGTAAAATGTGATTGCTAGATGCTAAATGTAAGTTTTACCTTGAGCTCCAAAGATTTAATATAGCCTAATCCTTCTAGGAAAGGCTGCCCTGGTGACTAGATGGAAGAACACAAGTGTTTTGGATATTTCTTTGCCCTAGGACCCAAGGCAAAGTTCCTCCAGCCAATTGTCTCTTTTGTCTACCTCCAAAAGTAATCTCTTTTACAGTACAGCAGAGAAAGTACTCTGCTTCTAACACATCTTTTTATACAATAGTTATGCTTTCTTCTGCAGACATTACTGTTGCCAAATCAAGTGTAACATATTTACAAATATTCAGTAAGAGTAAGTGCACAGTTTACATGGTTCATGATATTCTCAGGAGACAAAAATCGCGTGCCAGTTCGAGGGTGGATAGGCTGGTCGGATCTTGTCTCCCTTTTACCCAAGAGCTTCCACCTGCTCTGGAGTGGTTTACTCAGGGGATGCCTTGAAGGGGAATCAACTACAGGTAAAGTGGAGACATCCAGAACTCTTTCTTTTTACATTCTAGATTATGGGAATATCACAGTCAAAGTCTCTTATTCCTTTTGAGTGCATCATTACACACTGGAAGATGGTTGATCCATACATGGTAAAGAGCCATTTAATATTTTTCTGCACGTGTGCATGGCCTATGTACCCCCTGCAGCCAAAATGAAATGCAGAGAAAGTATCAATTATGACACTACTTTACAGCTAGCATGATACTGTAAAAAGCAAAATGGTAAAGAAAAGTCTTATGTTCAGATTTTGTTTGCATTAAAAAAGTCATTGTCACCTAGTTTTTAAATGTAAATGTGAGCTACAGGAGAACCAGGCAGTTCAGGTGCCTAAGGCATGCACTATCCTGGAGCCTAAGGCTGCTCCTCCCTAACCTTTGCAGCCTAAGGACAAGACAGCCTTAATCACAGCCTCGCCCACCATTACTGAAAGTAAGGTTTCCCCTATTTGCCTTTCTAGTCTAGAAAGTATGGGCTTTAAAACAGCTGCAATCCAGGCCTCAACAAGGCTATACCCATCCTTAGATGAATTTAGATACGTTCCTCAAGGATGATGTCCTTTAAAAAAGTAAATAGTCATTGTAGAACTTCCAGAGTTCATGTACCTTCTTCTCTGTGACCTAAAACAGATAAAGTCAGATCTTTAAAAATCTTTAGATGACCCTGAGAAGTATACTGAGACCTTTAGAGGCCTCACTCAGACTTAAAGAACCAGACTGTAAGGATATAATGTTAATCTTAAACGAAGATTTGACTTCTAGTAAAAGGCAGCATTATAAGCTGCTATTATATTTTGAGATAAAGATATTGTTATAAGAACCAAGAGATAGACCAGTGGAACTACCTGTGCCCACTGGAGCCCAAGCAGTCAGAGCCCTGCTGGCCTAATAGCTGGGAAAGAGACTTGAGAAGATATTTTCTTTCAAGCATGTATTCTTGAAGGCCTAAAAAGAACTAAAACCAAGCCTTCTAGTTATTTTAAATTTTAAACTATTTACCAGGAGAAAGATGAACATCCCTCTGATTTCTTAGAATGTTTAATAGCGGAACTAGTAAGACATAATTCCTGAGATGCTAATTCAATAGAGGGACAAATTACTCTTACAGATAAATTCTTTCTTCAGTCAGCTCCAAATATTAGAAGAGAGCTACAAAAGATACATTTCAGGTAAATAACTTGATACTCCACTAAAAACTGCTTCATTGGTGTCCTATAATCAAAACTTGGAGAAAACCAGGGAGAGAAAGCATAGAGATCAAAAACAGTCACCTTTGTTGCAGCCTCAAAACAGACCCTCAGTCTGATTCTCTGGGCTCCAAGAAGAGCTCAGTGACAATGAGGTTCATCTGATACTGTTATTGGAAGCCAGGCCAGCATAAGGAGGACTGCCTTAAGAGGCCCACAAGCCATGCCCTGACTGCCAAGGCAGCCACTAGAAGTGAGACTACAGTCCAAGGTGGAGGCCCCAGAGCTCAGACTCAGCTTCCTAAGGGGTCCATTAGGACTGAAGGGCTCTGGGCGTGCCTCTTCCCTCTGGCCAGACTGTTAGTTATCTCTGTCTTCCATCTCCATGGAGGAGCCCTGAAAAATCATTATTATAGAGAAGTTAAAAAACAACCTATTGCTGGACATTGGCACAGGTACCTTTGTCCTTCTCCAACTCTGACCTTCCTTCCAGTCATCATACCTCAATAGAAACAGACTTTAGAAGACATTTTGCTTTAGCTGTAACTGAGATACTGCAATATATATCCAGGTTGCTTACTACTAATCAAAATGGTGTTGAGACTGATTTTTTTACAAATGTAATATATATTCACGTATAAGACTTAAAAAGGTATTTCACTAGTTAAAACAAATTCCCCAAGGACAGGTAAAATCCTGTCAGAGTAAAAATGTTCTAAAGACACTGACTACATAGTGTCCAATAGCTTTGGACCTATAGTTAGAACCAGGTCTTGTATTTGTGACATAAAACTCACCCTCAGTGTTAAAAGAAAAATTCCCTCAGTAGTGCCCCTTGCTTATAATGGAGGCCATATCTAAAACACTGAATGGGACATTGGTTTAATCTGACTAAATGTGATGTATTTCACGATAAATATGTAAGTTCACCTGGTTCATTTCTTAACTAAAGCTAGAGGGACATATAGCAAACTATTAGACTCCATAAATAAAGGGGTCTAAAAGCCAGTGGGTTATAATTGCTATTCCTTTAAAAAGATTTCTAACTTATCTGTTAGTTCAAATGTTCATGTTTTGATTACATGTGTTCTAATCCCTCAGGAAATTTGTTCTTTCTTAGAAGATATCAAAACCCAGGTGATCATACAAGTAAAACTGATAGCAAATATGCTAGATTACACTTAGATTCCTTTCACTGGGACCCACCAGAGTTTGTCTATAGAGACATATTAAGGCCTTAATAACTATGTCCACCTCATACAGCCCAGGTGATCTGGGTCTTCTTGGGGTTTCCTGCCTCATTACAAGTGAAGCAGTCTTGCATTCCTTGGGCAGGGCTGATTGCCCTCAAAGATGCTTCCTGTATCAGTCTAATCCTGTCAGGAAATCTACACCACAGGGAAAGTTGTCTTCACATTCCTTGGACAGCGATGCCTGCAGGAGGCCTTAAAACCAAAAAGTTGTATCTTGTTCAGTGAGCCCCAGATATCTGATATAAGCTGCAGAAGATTTCAGGGGAATTTATTCTGGTTTTGGGTATAATCTTTGTCTCTTGATTTGGGGAATGGAATTACTTTTCTATGGCTGAAGTTCTGCCCAGTCATTTATAAAAGAAAAAAAGAGAGAGAGAGAAACTACAAGAAAAGAGAGGGGCAGCCCTACCCACCCATTTCTATTTGCCATGTCTTTGTTACCATGCACAGCAACAGTTCTCCTAACTACTCCTGTTGGCCCATACTATTACTGTTGCATCAAACATTCCTATTTCTCCCATCCATCATGTGTGACTTAGCCAGGGTACTTCTGACTTCTCTTGCCAGCCCTGATCAATGGATCAATGAAAGACAGTAAGAGCCAATCTTGATCTCTTCTCACCAGCCGTGCAGTCCCAGATCAGTGGTGAAAAGGAGAAGCTGAATTCACTTCTAACCAGCTTTGACATCCCAGGACAGGGAAGGAAACAGAACCTGCTTTTGGTTTTATTGATGTTATCTAATATTTGTCTGATTTAAATTTCATTAATTTTTTTTTTTTTCACGCAGAACTGGGGATTGAACTCATGCCATAGCACTTGCTAGGGAAGCGCTTATTCCACTGAGCCATCTCCCCAGCCCCTCATTAATATTTTGTTCTTTATTATTCCTCTCTTGTACTTACTATGGGTTCTTTTTCTAGTTTCACATGATGCAAGCCTAGAACACTGAATTTAACCATTGTTCTAATATAAACACTTAAATATATAAATGGATCTCTAAGTCCTGCTTAAGCTGCATTCTTCAAATTTTGATGCTGAGTTTTCATGAACATTCAACTCTATTTTCTTGGGGGCCTGTGCATTAGCTCAGGTGTTTAAATGCCTGTGTAAATAAAGCAGTGAGGCTCAGGATGCTGTGGTTCGATCCCCAGATCCTCAAGTCAAACCAAACCTGCCCTGAGGCCACCAAAAAAAAAATCCTTCTAGCAGGAAGAACTCTTGAATACATAGGAGTAGGCAAAGAGTTCATCAAAAAAAAATCAAACCACACAGGTAATACTTCAAAATATTAACAACTGGGACCACCTCTTATTGAGAACTTGTTTCACATCAAAAGAAATTACCAACAAAGTGAAAAGACAACCCACAAATTTGGAAAAAATCTTAACTAATGAGCACTCAGACAAAGGTCTGCTCTCTAGAATTTATAAAGAACTAAAAAAATTAAGGCCCCAAAATTTAAAGACCCAGTCCAGAAATGGGCATCTGAGATGAACACACACTTCTCAGAGGACGAAATTAAAGAAGTGAATAAATACATAAAAAAATTGTTCCACATCACTAGCCCTCCATGAAATCCAAATTAAAACAACACTGAGATACCATCTCACCCTAGAAAGAATTGCTATCATAAAGAAATTAACCAACCACAAATGTTGGAGAGGCTGTGGGGGAAAGGGAACCCTTCTCCACTGCTGGTGGGAATGTAGACTAGTGCAACCATCATGGATATCAGGGTGGAGACTCCTCAAAGAACTAGGACTGGAAATTCCATTCAAGCCAGCTATCCCCCTTCTGGGAATTTTCCTGGAGGAACAGAAAACGTCATATCATAGTGATATATGTGTACCTATGTTTATAGCAGCACAATTTGTGATAGCCAATTCTTGGAAATGACCAAGATGCCCATCACAGGAGAAATGGCTGAAAAACATGTGATATTTTTATACAATGGAGTATTACTCAGTTATAAAGAATGAAAAACTCGAAGCCTTCATATTTAAGTGGATGCCACTTAAAGATATGCTTATAAGTGAAATAAACCAGACCCACATGTATAAATATTATATTGTCTCCTTAGTATAAAAACTCAAAAGAAGAATTACAAATAGAAAAGTATACCATTGGGGCTGGAGAGATGGCTCAGTCTAAAGCACCTACTTAGAACAAGCTCGGCAAGGCATCAGGGACCACGGTTCAATCCCCCAGCACCACATGCCAGCCAGCCCCGCCCCCTGGTGGGCTGAGCTGGCCACACACACACACACACACCTCTCTCTCTCTCTCTCTCTCTCTCTCTCTCTCTCTCTCTCAAATAAATAAAAATAAAAAAAAGAAAAGTATACCATAATTAAAAGGAAAGTGATAACTTGAGTATTGGACAATGAGAAGAGGGCAAGGAGAAACCTGGGAAATATGACAGGGGCAAAGCCATACATTTATATGCACAAGATGGGTAAGGCAATGATCCTGAGAAACATCAGTATGTTTTTGAAACTAGCAGTTAATTGGTAGGATTCTCACCCTGACTAACTATGTATGCTGATACCTGTAAACTAAGCAAATGCACTGAAGATAGCAATGTGTAATAGAAAGGCCACACCTGGAATGCCTGTCATTCTGGTCTTCTAAATATGTACTTCTTGTCATAACATACCAATTATTACCATACTGTCTCTCAAGTAAAAGTTTTTTAAAAAAATAAAGAGTAATAAATGGAAAAAAGACACAAGAAAAAATTTATGGACTGTCCTGTTACAATGCAGTATATAGTTAGATTTCTAAATTTCTGTGTAAAAATATGTAAGTGTTTATTCCTATTTTTTAAACTATTTTTTCTTCATATTCTGTAAGGACTTAAAGTTCAACATATCAGTACTTTATGGAAAATACCTGTTCCATGTGATGCCTAAGATGTTTGATATTTAGACAGATAGGGTAAACCAAACTGCATATGTTGCAGAATAATAATAAGCTTCTCTTCTGGAGGATTAAAAACCTAAGTTTTCAGAGAAAAGAAAGGACTGCAAGGTAAACCAACATTTTGGCCTTAACCTTTCAAGGTCAGTAAAGACTCAGGACATAGGAGAACCTATACTGTAATATCACGTAACTCAGTTGTGCCCCAAGTTTTCTGATCAAGGAGATTGTGGGGCCACAAAGGAAAGTGATCAATGATGTATAGTGTGCCTAAGGAGAGTCACATGGAGAAAAAACATGCTCTCAGGCTTTTACAGAGAGCAAATTGGTCAAGCAATGGCCATGACTCATCCACATGGCTGACACTGAAAAAAGATCTGCAAACTGTGGTACAAGATTACAGGATAAATCCTGAGGGTACTTGACTGA
>NW_004524677.1:2251674-2252196 GCF_000260255.1 Octodon degus
TAAAGTGTATTGTTTAGCCTCCAAGTAGATCAAGATTGGGGCTAGGGAGATGGCTCAGCAGAATAAGTGCTTCCCTGCCGAGCACAAGGGCCTGAGTTCAATCCCTGGTTCTGTAAAAAATAATAATAATAATAAATAAAATTAAACCAGATAGATCAAGATTCTGAAAGAGAATTTTTTGTTACTGATCATTTATTTAATTCTGTATAATTTTTGTTTCTTTTTTTAATGACTTTGTGTGCTTTTCTTTTTTTTGACATCAATTATTTTTATTTTAAAGAAAAAAATAAAAACAATGGTACAAAATCTCAAAACAAGATTTTAGGGAGTAACAATGGTTGAGTTACAATGGTTAGTACATTGTGTATTGTTACTGCCAAAGTAGTTTCTCATATCACAAGATATAGACAAGAAATAATAAATAAACAACATAGGTACAAATCTCTTTTCTTTAAGTCAACAGAAAATGGAAATATACTTTTTAAAGTTTCTAATACTAGGAGAAGATATCATACAATGTCT
>NW_004524677.1:2275854-2290765 GCF_000260255.1 Octodon degus
AAAAAGATTTTTAATGAGAATAGATAATTTTTTATTCAAAGGAAAAAAGTTAACTTTTTTAAGGTTTTTCTTCACTGAAAAGAAACATTATCTTGACACATTTGTTTTGAGTAGTCACACATTTTGCTATATTTAGAAAGTCACTGTTTTCATATGTTCTGCCTAAAGATGAGTCTGAAAAAGAAAACTGGCAATGTTTGTGTCATTTGAAATGTTAAAATTTTTTGTAATCTATCATGAAAATTAATCCACAGGGTAAATAAATTTTTCAGTGGCTATAGGGAAAAAAAGAATTCATTTTGGGGAGCCTGTTAAGTTAAAGTGATTTTTAGCACACTCTGCATTCTGTTTGCTTCAAAGAGAAATAATAGTTCAGAGACCAGCCCTTTATTCCTCTGAGAGGCATAAAGAACAATGACTGAAATGATTTTGATAAGAGAAAAAAGAGCCAACAGCCAGCTGGAAAAATGGATAGTGCAGTGAAAGAGGACTTAGAAGAAAACAATACATCCTGGGGAGAAAAGGTATAAGCCAAGCCCAAAATGGGGAAATAAACCCAGAAAAATGGATGGGTCAGGGGAAATCAGAAGTACCACAAAAATTCTGCATTCAAAATGTAAAATACAATGGACATGATATTGGTCAGAAATAAACAATGAGAAAAAATTACATTTCTAGTGCCTATAAAATGTTTGTAAGATGAAATTTCATTTTATTAGTATAGTTATTATTTCCAAAGTTGTCATTATTACTGAATATATTGTCATATTCATTGTATTTATACTGTGATATATATTCTTAGTTAGATGTAAATATAAATACAGATTGTTTATCCATGATGATCAAACACTCCAAATTGCACTGATTCAGGAAAACAATAATTAAGTGAGAAACAAAGTTTACACTTCCTTAAGAGAACATGCTTGTTTCCTTTCTCCATCACACTAGAATTCTTGGCCAGAGAGATATCACAGCAATCTAAGCACTTGACTGGCGAGTGCAAAGACTCGAGTTTGATCCCCAGTACCACATCCTGTGCCAGTCCTGAGTCCAGGTGTGGTGGCACACACCTTAATCCCAGCACTGGGGAGGTTGAGACAGGAGGATCACTATGAATCCAAACTACATAGGGAGACGCTGTATCAAAAGAATAAAAATAAAAGATAAATAATAAAAAAAGAATTACTATAGGAGGTGATCATCAAATCTTGTGTTTCCCTTTCAACATCTTTCTTTAACATGATAACCAATGCCAAACTAAAAATTTGAGGTTAATAGTTTCTAAGTCTTAAATATATTTGTTTTTCCATGAAGTAACAATAAAAACAGAAAAAATTAAACAGAAGCATTGTAAATTACAATTTCAACAACCCTTTCCCACTATATGTACTAAAAGGAATCCTAACACTCGTCCCAGTAATGCAGCCAATCTTTTCCTAATTGTGAGCAAGTATGTCTCCACTGGAAGCATGTCTTTTCTTCCTCAGAACCCTGCAATGCAGCGTAAAATGCCATCGTATTGTACAAACCCAGAGAGGCACCATTCACACTGAGACCCACGTACATGGTACTCCATGGAACTGTGCAATATAAGAGCCATGCAACTTTTTCATATTAGGGCACATGATACACAATTTCAGAACTGATCAGGAAAAATATAAAACGGGGAAAGAGGCACAAGCGATGGGAGAGGAGGAGGGGAGAAAAGGTTTTTAAAAAGAGAACACTGAAGGAAAAATGGAACCTGAGCTCTTGTAAATTGAGATGAGAAGAGAGGATAAGGGGAGGGAATGGTATTAGGGAAAAGAAGAATTAAGATCTATTAACTTAATTTACATCAGGTACAAACTCTCCATAATGAATATAATCATTATGTATGGCAAACACACACTAATAAAATATATTAGTTATTATTAATCCAAGCACCAGCATACTCAGTCTTACAAATTATAAGAATTTTCAAGGTAAAGAGGCTGAGGATTTACAGAGGGACTAATAACTTAAAATTATTCCTTGGATTAGATAACCATTATAAAGAATTATATGTAGTATTCTGTATTCAAATATATAATATGTTATATACAAGAATTGCAACATATGGATATTGGAATATTTTC
The DNA here is from genome assembly GCF_000260255.1 of Octodon degus. Lineage (NCBI taxonomy): Eukaryota > Metazoa > Chordata > Mammalia > Rodentia > Octodontidae > Octodon > Octodon degus. The sequence continues at coordinate 2,277,972 of NW_004524677.1, forward strand.
ACAAACACATCAACATATGTCTCAAAATATATAAATTTAACTGAAGAGACAATAATAAAAATAATAATAGCTATAAAAAATTGTGTTCAGCCATGCAAAATAAAAGCCTAGGCTCAGATGTCTTTACAAGAGTGTTTAACCAAACTTTGAGAAAACAGATAATCCTAACCTTATACTAATTGTTTTATTAATTTTTTTTAAAGAGGGTGCTGACAAGATAAGTAAGGCAATGATCCCGAGAAACATCAGCAGGTTTTTGAAACTAGCAGTTAATTGGTAGGATTCTCACCCTGACTAACTATATATGCTGATACCAGTGAACTAAGCAACTGCATTGAAGATAGCAATGTGTAATAGAAGGGTCACGCTTAGAATGCCTGTCATTCTGGTCTTCTAGATACGTACTGCTTCTCATGACATACCAGTTATTGCCATACTGTCTCTCAAGTAAATGTTTGTTTTTTAAAAATGGGGTAATAAATGAGAAAAAGAGACAAGAAAAAAAAAGTCACAGGACTGCCGTGCTACAATGCTATATATGGTTAGATTTCTAAATTTCTGTGCAAAAAATATATAATTGTTTATTCATATTTTTAAATTTTTTATTTTTTTCATATTCTGTAGAGACTTAAAGTTTAACATATCAATACTAGATGGAAAATACCTGTTCCGTGTTATGCCTGAGATGTTTGATATTCAGACAGATAGTGATGTTAAGCCCATATGCATATGTTATAGGGCAATAATAAGCTTCTTTCCTGAAGGGTTAAAAACCTGTTTGCAGACCAAGCATTAGAGAAAAAGAAGCGCTACAAGGACAGCCAACATTTTTGCTCTAGGCTTGCAAGGTCAGTGAGAACTTAGAACATAGGACAACCTATAAATGTAACATCATATAACTAAGTTGTATCCCAAATTTTCTGATCAAGATTATGTGGCAACAGAATGACGTGATTCATGACATAGAGTGTGCTTAAGGAGAGTCACATGGAGACAAAACATTCTTTCAGGCTTTTACAGACAGCAAATTGGTCAAACAATGGCCATGATTCATCCACGTGGCTGACACTGACAAAGGATCTGCAAATTGCAATACAGGGTTATAAGATAAATCCTGAGGGTACTTGACTGACCTTATCAGATACAAAAGTTGCATTTCTTGTTATATAGGTCTTGCTTTATCTTGGTCTTAACCATCTAGCAGAAAAGTATAAAAACAAGGTATATAAATTAAAGCCATATTAATATGCTGAGCTGTAAAAGGCTCAAGTCAACAACTTCTGACATTACCAGTCCTATGGATAACCCACTAGTATTATGGACTACTGGACTATATTGAATTATTTTGCTGAATTCATGTACCTACAAATATTTAAATGGCAATGGAATACCCATCTCTAACAAAACTAAACAAAAAAAGGGGATACAAAGGAAGGGCCATTTTGTATTTGTATATACAAAATAGTTAGGATAGATATACAGCTACTTTCTCTTAATTCAATGAGAAGAAAGATTTGTACTAATAGTGTTTGGACAGGATATCATGTCTGCATCTTGTACTATGAATATCCACTAAGAAGATAACAATATGCAATATATACGTTATTGAAACTGTCCTATTAATCGGTTTTGAAACTGTCTCATTGCTGTTTCTCAATAAAATTAATAAAAAATAAATAAATGAAAAATAATAGGGGCTGGTGAGATGGCTCAGTGGTCTAAAGCACCTACTTAGAACAAGCTTAGCAAAGCACAGGGACTGCGGTTCAATCCCCCAGCACCACATGCCAGCCAGCCCCAACCCCTGGTGGGCTGAGCTGGTCACACACACACACACACACACACACACACACACACACACAAATAAAATAATAATAATAATAATAATAATAATAATAATAAAAAGGGGTGCTGAACCAAGAACAATGGCACATGCCTACATTCCCAGTTATTTGGGAAGCTGAGGTAGACAAGAGGATTAAAAGTTAAAGGTCAGTGTAGGCAAGTTAGTGAGAACCTGTCTCAAAATTAAAGCTACAAAGGGCTGCAGATGTTGCTCTACACTGCTGGGTTCTGGGAAGCAGTGCTGGGGGGAAAAGTGAGAGTAAGAAGGGTTTGCTGGTGTTCAATTCATTCTGTATCATATGTTCCTTCAAAAATCAAGATATTTTGGAAAGAAAAATTATAAGTAATTTCACTTATGCTCATAGACAACATTTTCAGTCCAAAGCAAACAGTGTATTTTTAAAGACAACCATCTTGTATTTATAAAAGCAAAGAAAAGATGATTAAACCTGTCTATGTGATTAAAAACCTACTTATGTAATATAACCATATTAATAGATGTTTTGGTTTGTTTAAATGTCCCCCAAAGCTTCATGTGGTCATAGATGGGATTTTTTTCAGAGGTGACTGATCGAGAGTGTGTTATGCTAGGATTGTTTCATGATGTAATACTAGTGAGGGTGTGAGCACTCTAGGAAGTGCAGGTAGTCTGGATAAGATGTAAAGTACAGAAATTGACTCATCACTTGCTTGTTTTTGCTGTCTTCTGCCTGCCATGAACCATTTCTCTTCTGTGATGCCCCTCCTCCACACCATGCAGTGTTGAAGTTGACCAACTACAGACTGAAACCACTATGAACTGTGAGCCAAATGAATCTTCCCTCTCTTAACTTGTGGCTGTTGTAGGATATTTTGTGTAAGCAAGGAGAAAAGTAACTAAGATAATGGCCTTCTGCTTGGCAAACTGTGAACCATTTCTCTTCTGTCATGTCATGTCACCCTGCCTGGAAGCTAGCTGACTATAAACTGAAACTTCACACTGTGAGCCAAAATAAACTTTCCATTTCACTTGCGATATCCAGTATTTTGTCTCAGCAAATTAGAAAAGTAACTAAGACAAATACGTACACTGAATTGATTCTTTTTACTTCAGCAGAATTCTCTTCATATTAGGCATGAGATGAGGTCATTTCCATTATTGTTTCTATTTAGCCTTCTCCTGAAACTCCTAACCAATGCATTAAAATAAAATAAAACAAACATTTAAGGATTGGAAAGGAATATGTCATTATCTTGTAAATAACATGATTTTTCCACCTTGAAAATACTTAATAAAATCAACAGACAAATCATGAGTTTTCTGAATTGCAAGTTTTTAAAAAGACCAATATTGTATAGAAAAAATATATAGCTTTCCTTTAAATCAGTAATAGCTAGAATATATTATTTTAAAGACTTCATTTATAGTAGCACAAACTTATAAAATATATAGAAGTAGAAATTTAAAAACTTGGAAGTACCTATATGGAAAAAATAGAAAAGAAATATATAATGTAAAAATAGAAGAAGCTGACCAGAATAACAGAACAAATATGACATTCATGGTACAAAGCCTCAAACTATAAAGATTTTCATTTTGTTCAAATTCATAAATATATATATATATATATATGTAACTACAAAAAAAACCCAACAGAGATTTCTGAGGAACGGAAAATACTGATCCTACAATTTATTTAAAAGAACAGTAGATAGTAACTATCAAAGACAGCTATGGAGGCAAAGAATAATCCGGCATTACTTGCTTGAAAAGAAAGAAATCAATGCTGTAGAGCAAAGCTCCAGAAGTTAATGGAGTCGTAACACCCTCGACCAATGGAAATGAACAAAAAGCTTAGAAAAAGACTTCTAGAAAAAGCTATCCAAATAAGTGGCTAAAAACACAGACATTTATTTTTAAACATATGACTTTTAAAAACTGAATTACTGTACACAAAATTTGCTTGTGGTCAAAAGATCAAAAACTGCAAAAGAAAAATTTAAAACATTTATAGAAAGGAGACTGTCTTCAGGATAGAAAAATACTTTTGAAACAAGGCACCACAAGCACAAACAACAAAGAAAATACTTATACTACTAACTACATTTTTAATGAACTAGTAGTATTAAAAGATAGATAAATAAGCAAAGACATGTATCAGATCCAAAAATACAATAAATATAATCACAAATGGCCAGTATCTAGAATTTATCAACAACTCTGAAAACTAAGACATATTCTCAATATAAAAATAGACCAAGGACATAAAGACAGAAGTCAAAGGGAAAGAAACAGAACTACTAATGAACAAATGAAAAGATATTTATCTTAACCAGTAATTTATAAGATGCAAATTTAAGACCCCCATATGATATCATTTCATGCCCATCAAGTTAGCTATAAATGTAAAGTCTGACACTAGCAAGTGCTGGCAAGAAAATAGAGCAGTGAATGCAAAAACCTGCAGGTATATTATAAATTGGTACAATGTGGGAGTAAAATTTAGCAATACCTGGCATAATTAAAGATAGGCATATTTGTGTGTCAGCATTTCCACTCATAAGCATATGCTCTGGAGAAACTACTATGATGCAACCAAAAGGTCTATACACTGTATTCTTGCATGATAGATAATTAAAATAATCCTACTGACAGGGCCTGTGAGACAGCTCATCAGACTAAGTACCTCCTTAAGCAAGCACAGGGACCAGGGTTCGATCCGCAAACCACATGCCACACCAGCCCCACCCCTGAGCATGCGGAGCTAACCACCAAGCCTGGGCATGATGGTGCACTCCTGTAATCCCAGAGCTGGGGAGGCTGAAAACAGGAGAATCACTACCAATCTGGGCTGCATAATGAGACCCTATACAAAATATATTTAAAAAATAAAGAGATAAAAAATAAAGCTATTCTACAAAATCAATAGAATAGATTAAACTTTTATTAAACTAAAGAATTTAATTTTGTTATATGATTCTTTGTATTTCTCTTTTTTTTTTTTTTTTTTTTTTTTTTTGCAGAACCGGGGATTGAACTCAGGCCCTTGCACTTGCCAGGGAAGTGCTTATTCCACTGAGCCATCTCCTCTGCCTCCTTGTATTTCTCTTTATATTTAAAATATTTGTTTTCTTTAAGTTACCAAAGAGAAGACAAACAGTAAGCATATTTAAAAATAAAATACTTTGGAATATTTCAAATTTATGTGCTATTCTTAAGAATGATCATTGAAACCATTACACAATAAATTCACAAGCACCTCAAAGACATCAGGATGAATGGTTTGCACAGCCAGGTCCTATCAGACTAGCCTAAATTTGTAACATGAAAATAATTGAGTTGATAGAAGAATAGGAAAAGATAAATATGATGTCCCAACTTCAGCTTGAATTCTTATCTGGTGCCATATGATATTGACATTAAAAATTAAATAAAAAGGAAAGGAAAAGAAATGTGAAAAGGAAAATAGGGATAGCGCAATCTAAACCTAGCCTCCAGACAATAGGATAGAATCACCAGCACACTAGAAAATGGACAATCCTTCTTCCTCCTCACAGCCCTTTAACAAAACTAGTAACAATATGAGGTTACACATCTCTTGGCTCAGGGATACAGACCTTAAATGTGATCCTGGCATGTATATGAGGAAATGAGAAGAGTTCTATAATATGGAAGTGTTATTTATTAAATTGAGGATGTGGCCAAAACCAACCAATATTCTATGAAGAGATAACAAAAGAATAGTACACTTAAGAAAGGGAAAGTAATATCCTAAAAGCAAAAGAAAACCAACTACAGTTCTAACTAAAAATCACAGTCCATGGTCTTTGACATAAACTATGTAAACAAAAAAGGCAATTTTCCATCAAGCAATCAGTTTTGCAAGAGATATGCGAGAAGGCAAGAGAGGAAACTGGCTTCTCTACAGCTGCATCTCCATGAAATCAGGTGAGGAAACTCATACTAGCAGCCAGCTAGTAGGTCTCACCCAAAGACTGAACAACTGAGAGTTGAAATCAATACGGGGGTCAGAAGGGACATCAAGATGACTTTTCAACATTATGTGTCACCAGGATCTGAAAATCCATTACAATAATGGAATACAGAAACAGTAATACTGGCCTGTACATGAGCCCAGTTATCCTCCATATTGGGCCCATTGGTGTCCACTAAATCTCTACAACTTAAAAGAAATACAGGCATACAATATGGGTGAGGAGGAGAAAATCAACAAGTCAGATCTTATAAGATTGTGTCCCTGAAAAAAGTGATTTGGAGATCCTTTAATGAGAGAATTTTGCTAACCTGTTTGTAATATACAAAAGGCCACACCCAAAACTTTGTGGCTCAATTTTCATTACAAAAAGAAAATAAAGGTGGGCATACACAATATGAAATTCTTATATCAAGTTTTTATATAATTTCCTGACAGGAGCTATAAACTTTAGAAAGGATTTATGTGAGAAATTGTAGGCTCCTTTTAAGGGGGTAATTTTTAATAAAATGCATTGTATTATGTTCTGGGCTAGTCTCTCAAGAGTTCTGTCAGTCTTCAAATAACCTTCCCACAAAAGTCATTTAAATTGTTTAACAAAACATCTTATGAAAAAAGCACTATAAATTAAGGATTCAGCAAAGTAAAGTCTGCATTGTTCATTGAGTTTTACCTTAAATTATACACCCACACTCTAAAAGATCAGCACTAAAGCTTTCAAAACAACTAATGCTTCACAGAAAAATATATAATTTCAGAAACCATCTGCCCACTAGTCATATTTTCGTTGTTACTTCTGTGTGTTTTCTTCACTGCTTTGTTAATGTTTGTATAAAAACAGGACCTTACTTTCATGAAAGCACAGATAATCCACCAATGTTTATAATATTACACCATTGTTGAAATTACACAGAACAAAATCACACATGTGGTTCTGAGGAGCTTCAGGCATAAGATATGGGCAGTCTTAAAATTGTATGTATCAGGGGCCTGCCCCTTAGCTTAGTTCTTTAAGCGGCTGCTTCCACAAAGCAGCCAGGCTCAGGTTGCTGTGGTTCAATCCCCACAACTCAAGCCAGCCAAACCTGCCCTGAAGGCATTTGGAGCAAAAAAAAAAAAAATCCTTCTGCCTTTAGGGGCTGGGGAGATGGCTCAGTGGAATAAGTGCTTGCCTGGCAAGCACAGGGGCTTGAGTTCTAATCCCCGGTTCCGCAAAAGAAAAAAAGAAATAGTACCTTTAAAAAAAAAAAATGTGTGTGTGTGTGTGTGTGTGTGTGTGTGTGTGTGCAGTGAGGCTGACACTTTCCTGTTTTCCACTACACAATTCATCTGAAGAAGAGGTTTATCTCTTCCATTTCTCAGGTAGAATGGCAGAAAGAGTGGGAAGGAGAGGAACACATAGGGTGGGATGATATCTTCCTCTGTGTGACTCCTACCCTTGTTTTCTTAAAAGAACAAGGCCAGGCCACTGAGGCCTGAATAGTTGAATGGTTCAGAAAGGTTCATTTTTCTCATCTAAAATTCAACAAACACTACCTTTGGACAGCACGTACCACTTAGAATTCTGAGTATTAACATCAGTTACTATGTCCTTCAGACATAATAACCCTGGTAACTGGATAAGACGTAAATATGCACACAAAACTGTGTTTCAGACTCCTCTGAAGCTCAACACAGTCTGAGAAATATGTTAAGTCTGGAAAAATTTTGTCATCTCCAGATCGAACTAAGCAACACACAAAAAGTCAGGAGGTCTAAGCCACCCAGATAGAACACTCAGAATGTTTTAAAATGATGAAGCTATTGCTTCATCACATTAAAATGTACCCAAAATTAAATATTCATATAAAAGGTACATTATTATATCATTGTTCATGTGTAAATATAGATGTCAGCGCCATCCTGCAGCCACTTGGTGTCAAGTGGCCCCTACCTCAAACAGAACACCCTGCTTTTTTTTTTCTTTCATTTCTTCATAGGAAGTTCATAGTGCTGCATGTCTATGCACAATCTCCAAGTACCTACATATTCCCCTAAATCACATCCAGGGTGTTCTTACACCTTAACAGACAACCAATACATCTAGCATATTTATAAATGATTTACTGAGTAGTAAAATCCTTTCACCTTTTCTGAGCAAGAACATAAAGCAAAGAGAAAACATATACAGGGACTTGGCTTTAGCTAAAAAAAAAAAAAAAAACACAGAAAAATGCTAAGAGAAAATTATAAAAATAGGACTCAAGGGAACAAAATGTCCTAATGCCAACCAAGGAAAGTCATATTTTTTCTAGATTCCCAAGCCTTCAATAAGTTGTTAAACATCAATAACTGTACTGCAGTTTATAGCTGTTATGAATGCAAGGAAACCAACTTATGTGGACCACCAGCTGGTTTGGAATAGAAAAAGAATTCTTAATGAATTTTAATATTTTCAAATATCTGTACAAATCCAAGAAAACTAACAAATGGTTAACATAGAAAGCTTAGATTTCATGAATAGATATGCAGAATTTCTTATCCAGCCCTCAGATATTCTTACAGACCATAAATGCATACCAAATTCAAATTAGATGTTTTTAAAAAGTTACAACCTGTCACAGTAAAATTTTTTAAGCTTAGTCACATAAACTCTATAGTATGTTTTAAATTTCACATTTTAATGTATCCAGACTTTAAGAGTCACAATATGTCAAAAGTATACCAAAGCGATATCAACAATTTTTTTTAATTTGGAAGAAATATTGAGTGGTATTCCCCACCTTGGTCCATCAACTGCTACCACCTTCTAAAAGCACTACCAGGAGTGGGGTTTACTTCAGTGGTAAATTCATACTTAGCATGTATATCTCTGAGTTCAATCCCTACCCCACATACACCAAAAGAAAAAAAATCCAGGAAATGTGAAAAACAAAAGAGAATTGTCAGGACATGTGAAAGCAGTCATTCCTAGGAAATGATGCTATGTACTAGCTGCAGGAAGGAGGGAAGATTCAGTAGTTGCTATAGTCAGGGTATAATTTAGGTTTAGTCAAGGAGACTAGGCCATGTTCTTTAATTCATGTTAAATACCTGTTTAGTGGATTAAGCAATGTCTTAAGTCTCTAGAGCCTCTTTGACAAAATCTTTTAGGAGCAGGTGAGATTCTGCTGTCTAACACTAGCTGCATCTGGTCAAAATCTATTTTAAAAAATCAATTTAAAAAATCTCTTCAAATGTAGGGCTTGGCTTTAGTGAAATACTACACAAAAAGTTTATATTTATATTTCATACCTACTCATGCTGTTCTAAGTTTTTCTTCTTTAAAAATTCACTTTACTTTGTGTGATAAAATATATATTAAAAAATTCCATTTTAATTCTTCTGTAGGTGTATTATACATACAATGTCCTACAATGTCTACCATATCTACCTCTGGAACTTTTCAGCGCCCTAAATAGAAACTCTGTACACTTTCAGCAACAACTCTCTATTCTCTTACTGCCTAGTCCCTGGTGACATTCATCTACTCCTGCTCGGAATGTGCCTACTCTAGCATTCAGTGAAAGTGAACTCATACAATATTTCTGCTTTTGCTTCTGGCTCTTCCATTTAAACTGGCCTGCTTTCAGGGCTCACTGTCTACATTGCAACTTGAATTGGAACTTCATTCTTTTTAAATCTAAACAATAGTCGATCGATGTATAGATCACATTTTGTTCATTCATCTACTGATAGATACTTGGGTTCCTCCCACTCTTCACTACTGTGAATAATAATGCAATAAATTTTGGTGTACAAGTTTGAGCTTTTCCTTTCAATTCCTCTAGGTTATACCTTGGCATGGAATTGCTTGGCTCTATAGTAATTCCAGGATTAATCTCTAGAGAAACCTCCAAACTCTTTGCCACAGAGGCTTCAACATTTCACGGTCTCGCTAGCATGTTTTCCCACTGTTAAGCAATTTTAATTTAAGCCTCAGAATAGCCAAGAAAGGAAGGAATAAAGAAATAAAGAATTGGCCTGGGGCAGCAGCAGTTTTCAGTGCAGTTATGGCCAAGTCCATGAACCACGCTACACACAACCAGTCCCAAAAATGGCACAGAAATGGCATCAAGAAACCTTGGTCATCTGTATATATAAAATAGTTAAGATAGACATACAGTTACTTTCCCTTAATTCAGTGAGAAGAAAGATTTGTACTAATAGTGTTTGGGCAGAATATCATGTCTGCATCTTGTACTATGTATAACTACTATGAAGACAACAATATGCAATGTATTTATTATTGCAACTGTTCTACTAACCCATTTTGAAACTGTCTCATTGCTATTTGTTTGTCAATAAAATTAATTAAAAAAAAGAAACCTTGGTCACAAAGATATGAATCTCTGAAAGAGGTAGATCTCAAGTTCCTTAGGAGCATGCATTTTGCCAAGAAGCACAAGATGAGCTTCAAAAAGATGCAAGCAAACAGTGCCAAGACCATGAATGCACACACCAAGACTATCAAGGCCCTTGTCAAGCCCAAGGAGGTCAAGCCCAAGATCATTCCAAAGGGAATAAACTGCAGGCATGCTCAACTTGCCTATATTGCCCACCCCAAGCTTGGGAAGCATGTTCGTGCCCACACTGCCGAGGGTCGCAGGCCTTGCTGGCCAAAGGCCCAGGCTCCAGCCAAGGCCCAGGCCCCAGCTTCTGCTCCAACCAAGGCCTAGGCTCTAGCTTCTGCTCCAGCCCAACCTCCCAAAGGTGCTCAGGCCCTGATGAAGTTTCCACAGTAAAAGCCTCTTATCTGCTGATGTAAAAACAGAAGGACTAGTGTTACCCCTGGGGTGCCATCTGTGGGGGGATTGTGTCCTCCTGTGCTCTTTGTACAAATAAACCTGAGGCAGGGGGGAAAAAAAAGTTGGCTTGTATCTTAAGGAGCTTGTCTGGGTAATGTTTAATCTTGTCATTCTGTCCCCATGACTTGGATAAATAACCTGTAAATTCACCCCATTTTAACACTTGGTTTTGTTTTTATTTTTTCTGTAACGCAATTATGTACAATTAAGTACATATTTCTCATTTAGTTAACCAGCTCACATATTTCTATTTTCCATGACAAGGCTGTGGGAAAGCATTATTTTGATTGAATGGAAGGAAACATGTCTAAAGCCTATTATTAGTTACCCACCATGTATGCTGGGAATTGTTTCCTGAACCCCTAAATACCCAGATCCTTCTACCTCACTAGACTGTGGTTATACTTTCCAGTCTTTTCCCTCCTTTAATGAGTTTTCCCATGTCATTTCCCAGAGCAATTGCAGGCTTCTCTTCCTGCTTCTGGCAGATTGATTGTCTCATTTAGTGGTGTGGTTTTGCTTTGCCTTTAGGAAGAATTTCTGCTGCATTAATCTTTTGTCTTAAAATTTTAGGAATAACTCTACTATATATACAGTTTAATGGTTGGTGAGAATGTGGATTGCATGTAATTGAAAAAAAAAAAAGAACCACAAATGGCATTTCTGAAAACTGCACTCAATAATATATCTTTTGTACCATCAATTAATGTTGTAGTCAGAGCACGAAGTCCTTTAGGAGCAAGAATCCCACTAGAGAGTACATGCTCAGGGTGGAACCAGAAGTAGGCCTCTTCCCTCCTGTGAATGTGCTTAGGAGGAAGATACTAAGCACAAAGTGCTATTATGGGATGGCTAGCAGAAACAACCCAGGTGAGGTGAATGAAGTACTCTGCCTGCGTGCAAATTTTAAAGGCTACCAAAAGGCAATGACTGAGACAATGCAATGTTCTAAAACACAAAAATAAATGCAAAAATAATCATGACAAACAACTTACCAATATTTTAAATGAAGATTGGATTCATATTAATGATTGTCCCCTTTGCTTCTGGCACAGCACAGCAATGGCGGCAGAAAACGTGTTCATTGTGTCAAAATAAAAGTAAAATCACTGTAACATTTCTATGGTTTCATTAATCTATTTTCTCAAGTATATCTCCCATGGACATCCTAGGACCCTGGGCAAAACGGTGAAGTGAAGTTTGCCTTTGTTGCTTCCATCTCTTTATTCTTATCAAGTGATTCTATGCCTCCTCCTGAGCTTCACCCTTGAGCATCTAGGCTGCACCTACTGTCTCCAAACACAGGCTAAGCTTCATGAGACTCCCTAGCCACTATGTAGTGCCAAAGCAAGATCTTCCATAACTGGTTGGGGGTGGGGATCTGATATCAGAAAGGCTGAGAGGAAGAGAGATTAGTCTTAAAGTAATATAAATTCAAAATAAGGTTACAAAGACCCACCAAGTCAATTCCTTTTATTTTACAAATAAAAACTCACTTCCATCCCAATAAACACAATGGGCAGACTTTAACATTTACTCTAGGCTTTGATGTTTGTAGCTGGCTATTAAAAATCCAGAACACTATAGAAAACAATATGGAAATTTCTCAAAAAACTAGGACTGGAATCCCATTCAACCTAGCTACTCCCCTTCTGGATATTTTCCCAAAAGAACAGAAAACATCGTATCATGGTGATATATGTGTACCCATGTTTAGAACAGCACAATTCGTCATAGCCAAATCTTGGAAACAACCAAATTCCCCTTTTTCACCTGAGGAACAGATGAAAAATGTGTGGTATTTTTATACAATGGAGTATTACTCAGCTATAAAGAAAGACAAACTTGAAGCCTTTATAGGCAAATGGATGCAACTAGAGGCTATACTCATCAGTGAAACAAATCAGACCCACATGTGTAAATATCATATTATCTCCCTAGTATAAGAACCTGAAAGGAGAGCAGGCCAAATAGCTCAGTAGATTAAAGCACCTGCAAGCAGGCATAGGGGCCAGGGGTTTGATCCCTGGGCCTGCTGTGCCGGCCCCAACCCTGGGATGCACTAAGAGATAGTTGAGACTGGGCATGGTGGTGAGCACCAGTAATCCCAACTCTTGGGAGGCTGTAAAGAGGCAGATCACTATGAGTC